>NC_091127.1:53830390-54430390 GCF_040183065.1 Periplaneta americana
CGGTGTAAAAGGCGCTCGGAGTGTAGTGCCCACCACACCACCTCATTCTAGTGTCGAGGTCATGGAAAGCATGGGGCTCTACCTCCATGTCCCCCAAGTGCCTTCATGGCGTGTGACGGGGATGCCTTTACATTTTAAAACTGTTATACCTAATTGGCTTAATTTTCATTTTTTCATCTTCGGGAACCTCACCCATAATCTTAAACCATCCTCGTCGTCGTCGTCGTCCTCTTCATCATAATAATCATCACCACCTCCACCACCACCTTGTTCTTCTTTTTCTTCATCTTTATCACTATTTTTCCTTATTTTCTTTAGTATATTATTATTATTATTATTATTATTATTATTATTATTATCATTATTATTATTTTCTTTACATTCCTTCTACACTTAACTAGCACATCCAGAATCTTGAATCACCTTTATCTCATCCATCCTCGTCACTATTACTTCATTTTTTTTAAATGTAATTAATATCTTTATAATTAACATATTTTTCAGAATTCTGTTCCCGGTAACTACAGAGGTGTGAAAATTATTAGAATAATCTTAATTTTAAAGGTTTTTTAATAGTTCCTTCACAAATATTCATTGAATTAATGAATGTTGGTATATAATATTACTATACTGATGTAGGATATATTTACTACTAACAAAGCCGGAAAGCGTTGTTGTACATTGGTATTTTTCTTATTTTACAATTGTTATGGGAATTCAGAAATTATTATATTATGTTGGCGGAATTGGAAACATCAAAATTTAATTAAGAAATGCTTTAAACAAATTGTTCTTTGCGTTTACATTGTTGTGAAGGTTCAAATGAACGTATACATCTGTTTTGTACATATAATTTTTTATGTTTCCAATTCCGCCAACATAATATAATAATTTCTGAATTCCCATAACAATTGTAAAATAAGAAAAATACCAATGTAAAACAATGCTTTCTGGCATTGTTAGTAGTAAATATATCCTACATCAGTATAGTAATATATACCAATATTCATCAATTCAATTAATATTTGTGAAGGAACTATTAAAAAACCTTTAAAATTAAGATTATTCTAATAATTTTCACACCTCTGTATAATAATAAGTTAATAATAGGTATTGTTATTATTATTATTATCATCATCATTATCATCATCATCATCTTAAAATAATCATCAAGGTCATTACTAGACCCTACCGTCGTAAATTTCTGTTATTTATAACATATCATTAATTTTTTTATAATTAGCGTGCATAATTATTTTCTCGTAAGAACGATACTCGTATTCTTAAATTATCACCGTCATCATTATCGCCATCACTGTCATATTTTCACTTTTACGTTCGTCATAATTTTATCCTACATTACAATGAGCATCCTTCTTCTTCTTCTTCTTCTTCTTCTTCTTCTTCTTCTTCTGAAAATTGTAATAATAACCATAATTACTATCGGTAGCGCTTTTGCCTACTGATCCCGAACTGAACTTGCATTTGATTTCGATTCCCGCTTAAGCTGACCAAATTGGTTTTTTCGAGATTCTTGTGAGGCGAATGTCAAGCAATCACACTCGCCAAATACCATCTCGTTATCGGCAACACCATTCACTCTAAATAACTTAATAGTTGATATAGCATCGTTAAATAATCGAGTCCACGGCTAGCGCGTCTGGCCGCGAAACCAGGTGGCTTGGGTTCGATTCCCGGTCGGGGCAAACTGGCTAACTTTCGGTGCTGGACCCTGGACTCTTTTTACCGGCATTATCACCTTCATCTCATTCAGACGCTAAATAACCTAAGATGTTGATAAAGCATCGTAAAATAACCTATTAAAATAAAATATAAATCTATTAAAATATATTATTACAATGATTTTCTTCTTCTCCCTCACCTTCGACTCCATTTTCTTTTCTCTTCTAATTTTTAACTCACTTTCTATCACTTTCATCGTCTTTTACACCTTTTGCAATTTGCTCCCTTTTTATCTTCATTTTTTTTTTCGTATTCTTTACTTACCTTGTTCCTATCTACATTCTTTATTAGCTACACATCCTTTGTTATCGTCTGTACTATCTAACTTACTTATGTCTTTTAGAGAACTCGGAGGTTCATTGCCAGCCTCACATAAGCTCGTCATCGATCCCTATCGTGAGCAAGATTAACCCAGTCCCTACCACCATCCATTTTAATGGTATCTTCCCATCTACGTCTCGCCTCTCCAAAGTTATTTTTTCTTCCCGCCTTACAACTAACACTCTATATAGATTTATGGATTCGCTAATACGTGCTACATGCCCTGTCCATCTCAAACGTCTGGATTTAATGTTCCTAATTATGTCAGGTGAAGAATACAATGCGTGCAGTTCTGCGTTGTATAACTTTCTCCATTCTCCCATAACTTCATACCACTTAGCCCCAAATATTTTCCTAAGCACCTTATTCTCAAACACCCTTAACCTCTGTGTCTCTCTCAAAGTGAGAGTCCAAGTTTCATAACCATACAGAACAACCAGTAATATAACAGTTTTATAAATGGCAACTTTTAGGTTTTTTGAGATCAGACAGGATGACAAAAGCTTCTTAACCGAATAATAACAGGCATTTTCCATATTTATTCTCCGTTTAATTTCCTCCCGAACTGTGAGTATTTTACTTCTTTTCTTAATTTTCTTTTTTTGTCTTATTCATTTCCTTTCACATTATGTCGTCATTCCTGTTGCCATCTCCTTTTCGTTTTTTTTTTTTTCCATTGTTTATATTTTCATTTTTATTCAGTATCTTTATCCATCTATTTCACCACGATTGAATCGTTGTTCATCGTAATCAAGAAAAAAAAAAACACTTAATAACTTCATGTACTTTTTCTTGGTCATTTTTATTGTTTATCAGGTTATTTCTTTGATTTTATATTTTTCTTTCTTTCTTTCTTTCTTTCTTTCTTTCTTTCTTTCTTTCCTTCCTTCCTTCTTTCTGAAGTATCCATTCATTTATTCTACCAGTTCCAATTTGTCTTATAATTTTAATGTATTTTTTTCATGTTGGCTACATTTTTTAATTTTTGTGTTCACGTTGTTCATCTTCTTCTTCTACTTCAGAACCAGAAAATAACGTTTGTCAATAACCCTAGTGGCCTCTTCTTTTCTAATTTCGATAACAATAGCGGAAATATCTGCCATAAATCCCCTTATGTCATCTCATCTGTCAAAACTTACATTTTATTCTGCAGGTAAAACCGGTTCCGAGTTCCTGCTTTCTTAAATTGTCTGACAGATTGCGACGGGGTCTATAGGTCAGTAGATGGTGTACGTGAAAGATCACTTGAAAGAGAGAGAGAGTTCTGTCGGGTAAAAAATCGGATGTGCGCCATATGCTACACCTGTAGCACGGACGTTCTGCAAGAAAACTCTGGAATCGAAATCATTAAAAAATAGTCAGTGTCATGAAGATAATACATACTTTCTCGTTGCGAATTCTTAAAGTTATGAGTTATGCAATAATGCTACTAAAAATTCAAATTTCAGGAGAGAATCCCTGCGAGGGGAGTGAGGTCCTTGCGGGGTAAGATGAGAGGGTAAGCCAGTAACTCAGCGCTCTTGAAGGAGCGGGTGGATAGGGGTGGTGTTATTGGCTAGCTGGGAGAAACAAGGCTCAGTCAATGGTCAGACGGTTCCATGTCGGGGATTGGTTATAAGAGTGGGTAAACAACTCGCATTCCTTGCGCGGATCTTATTAAACTGAATTGAATTGAAATGAATATCTCACTCAGACGCTAGATATCCATAGCAGTTGATAAATCGTCGTAAAATAAACTATATATCCACCAAATTTACAATTTATTTCAGAAAATAACTCCGAAATAGTGACAGGTTTAACATCTAAATCACCAATTTCACTAAAAATACACTCCCTATCCTATAGTAACGGCTGTAGTAGTACAGTGAAACTTCCCAATAGCGGACACCGCCGGGGAAAAATTAAATGTCCGTTATTGAGAAGTGTCCGGTATTTAGAAAATCGTTAGTATGTATACAGTACAGTAGACAGTGAGATTGTTTACAGTATTCAGCTAGAGAGAAATCGTACCAGTAAATGTTTTGTAAATGAAATAAACATCAGTCACTGTACCACTTCACCTTGCACAAAGAAATCTAGAATTGCATTCTCAGTGTATGATTTTAAAATAACATCCTTGTTTTTTAAAATTTCACTAACCTGAGTTTTTCCTAAATTAAAGTTTGTGGCCAGTTCACGAACACTTAATTTCTCCTTCTCACTATGCTTTACAATATCCATTTTACGTTTACGTTTTTGTGACATTTTTAATGTGACTGTACTTCCGAACACTCAAGTTGACAAACTAAGAAAGTACGGACTGCTCACGTACAGTGTCACAACTAACAACTGTGCTGCTTACCTTCAATAAAGTACAAGAACGTTCAAATGCACGATAATTAGAGATGGCCGATATTTCACAAACCGATATTTTGTCACAGGTATTTTTTTGTCACAGATAAACCTGTGACTGATGACGCGAAATATCTGTGACAAAATATCGCTATCGAAATCTGCTCCGTATTCAGTACTCTGTGACTGATATTTTCTCCTCTACGTCGTAGGTTTGCGCGTGCTCATGATACAATAACAGCAATCGGGCGGTAGTTTTTCCATCTTATTATAAATGATGTAGTTATTACATGATTTAAATAATAACACCATTGCTTACCAGTACTTAATCTTGTGTAAAATCCTGTCTGAATAACTGTTTCATTTTGTAATTATTTTCCAATGTTTTTTCGAATACTTATGTTTCATTAATTTTTATTCTATGACTCAGTATTATAATGTTAATGCACGACTTAAAATAATAATTTATCCATTATATTATATACAATAAAAAGGATCAATTTTTAAAACGATTAGGATAATCATATAACCTCAATTTATCCATACCCAACAACATTTTGAAATGATCAACTGGTTCAATATCTATAATATAACCTCTTGGTACATGAGGATAACTTTTGACATGTTACTATTCAGTTAGGTAAGTATTTATTTGTTAATGATACATGTACATAATTTCTTTGTTGGATTTTCCCATACAAATCGCTGATGAGTGGTGTGTATAGAGAAATCGTATTCATACTTCACTGCTCTTCAATATTTCCTGCTAATTTTTATCGGTGTGACAAAATATCGGTGTAATTCATGAATATTGTGCTTACGTATCGATATAGAATATCGGTGTGACAAAATCACCGATAAAAGTCACAGATATTTAATTGTCACAGTCACAGTTGTCGCAAATACTTGAAAATATCGTTTAAGCTCTTCTCTAAGTCGATAATGATTGTTGCAAAAAATTCCGTTAGAATTCCGTTTAATTTACAACCGTCTTTTTCTTTTTTATTTCGCGCTGTCCGTTATTTGGAAGGTTTAATTGTTGTTTGGAGATACATTTCAGTGTCCGGTCCGTTATTGAGAATGTCCGCTATTTGGAAGAATTTTATCATAAGGGCCAATGTTATTTTGCAGGGGAATTTTAAAATGTCCGCTATTGGGAAGTGTCCGTTAAGGGAAATTTCACTGTAGTTGTTTGCTAGTTCTGTGCTAGTTTGCATTGAGCATAGGCAGTGTGTTCAGGCAGAAGATATCTAAGCGTGATGCACGGTATTTCCAGGTACAGTGCAATAACTCTCACTTGCGCTGCCTAATTACTAGTAGGTGATATACAGTGTAAATATACGTGAAAGATCCAACCAAAGATGCTGAAGTTTTACTGTTCTCTTAATGTTACATTCTCTCCGTAACTGGATGTTTCTCCATCGCTCTAAAAAGTGTGTTTGTTGCAAATGCATATCGCTCTCTGCTGCAACATCTACGTACATAATTTCAGTTTAAATCCCGGAAGAAGATTATGCGCTTGCTTGCTGTGAACATTGAAAGACTTCAGTTGTAAATATTGTTGTATGTCAAGACTACGCGGAAATAATTTTCAAGTTCATGTGTGTTCAAGACGTCAGAACTGCTGCGATGCAGGAAACATGCTCCTAGACGTATGAATAATACAGAAACATCATTAAGAATTTTTCTGTCCATTTCCTTCGACGTAACGCATTGTAGCTGTATTAGGAAACCAAGCGTAAGTAGTAAGGAATCCATATATTACCTGTCAAGATGTCCACATTTCAACTTCTTAAAAGTTCGAAGGAATATATGAGCCGTTCAGATCAAAAGTGGTGTAAGTCAAAATTGGATAATGAGGTTTAAAGTAAAAATTCTGTAAAATACAGCGCAAAGTAGCAATTAATACGTCGTTCTTGCTATCCACTGACTACTAATAGTGACATTCAACATTTAATTTTTTAAGGTGACATGTATTTATCTAGCCTGACGAGTTTACTTCCTTGGTTTGAATAGTAAATTATTTAAAATTAGCGTGTAAGAGGGCCTTAGACTAGAAATGTTTAGTTTAAATGTAGTTCTGTTTATAAGTATGCATAAGGATGTAATTATTTGACTTATTTGAACTGTTGTATCAGTGAAGCGAGGTGAGTCAGTGAAGTTATGGTTTTACAGTGCAGTGAACAGTTCCGATCAGTGATAATTTATAGCGTCAATGAAATGTGTTCTATAGTGTCAGTGAAATGTGTTACAGAGTGTCAGTGAAATATGTGCTAAAGTGTCAGTGAAATGCGTCATAGTGCCACTACAGGGAATGAGATGAGAGTAAAGTGAAAGACTATTGAAACTTATGTAGGACCTATAGATAATTATGTGGGTTGTATTGTAAAATTAGGTATTTTATTTATGTTTTATTATTATTGTGTTAAATTGTATTGTGTATTCTTATTGTATTGTGTATAAAATTGTATATGTGTTGTAAAATTGTATTTGTATTGTAAGTTGTATTGTGTATTGCTTATCATTTTATTGTGTATTGTTAATATTGTATATACCACTGCCACCGGGTGCTTGCCCACTTGCAGTGTAAATAAATACATACATACATACATAGAAATAAAGTGAATATTAATTGCTACTTTGCGCTGTATTTTACAGAATGTTTATTTCAACCCTCATTACCCATTCTTAACTTACACCACTTCTGCTCTGAATGGCTCATATGTATAGGGTTTTCACGAAAGAACTGATTATTTTATGTCATAGATTAAAATATTTAAATTACAGCAATATAAATTATAATTGCACATGTAAACACTTCCTTAGTGGAAGAAATTTTCAGTATGGCCACGTCTCCTCCAATAAATGTTAATGAATTAATGAGTGCGCAAAGAAACAACTGATAATTTAATGAAGGAGTGAGTAGGTGGAAGGATAAGTTAAGAAATTAATTAATTAATTAACGACTGAATAACCATATTAATGAATTAGTGTAAAAGGGGAAAAAGCGAATTATTTATGAGTAAACGGATGATTGAAAGAAAGAAACACTAAATATGTAGGGTAAAGATTGATAATATTGTGATACTAATAATATTATGATAGTTCTTTTTGAGAATGTTTTACAATTTTACTGAGCGAGAAGAATATCGGTTTCTTGCGTCAACGTATTAAGGCAGTGATGTCAAAGCAAGCGCATTTTTTTGACCTTGACGTCGTGCGCGGGCATCAAGCGCTAAGTATGGAAAGAGGAAGGGTTGTGTATATGAATAAGCAGCCTGTTGGATTAAGAAAACGGTGGTGCACAAACTTCAAACGGAACGTGAAATTTTATGTCGTTATTTTTATATGGCTTCTTTCTGTTTGATATTATCTATATTGTCTATAAACAAATATTGCAGTTGTGCTATAAATGTTAATAACATAATAAAGAGTTAAGAAGGAAGATTCACATAAATTCCATAGTAGTACAACTATACTGTACTAAATGGATGAAACACGTCATTCATAATGAAAGTGATATTCCAAAAAATAAATTGAGTATGATATAAGTTGGAATTGATATTGATGGTACCTTTAGTCTTATAAAGGTAATCAATAAACTAATCAAAACAATATTACAGTACAAAGCAAAGTTGCCTAGGTACTGTATCCGTTTTAAGTGTAACTAATATTACATAACAAAACTCTTATCGCATTATACTTTTAAGGTGATATTGGTGAGAAACTTCCTATCATCAGAATATAAAATTATTTTCTCGAAATCTGCTGAAGCTGAAATTTTTACAACACATGGGCACGTATCTTTTGTTTATGATGTAACAGTAGTTGCTTTGTTAATTCATTTCCTTACAAACAATTTCCATGCGAATATTTTCAAAATTTTCTTCAGTAATACGTATTTACGGTTTATTAGATTTACGAAAACATTATGTAAGGATAGTAAATAAATAGGCCTATATCTGAAAATTTCAAGTTTCTAAAAAAAAGTTGAGAAAATATTTATTTTGAACAAAAAAATCAAACTTATGGAAAATGAACATTAAAATTAAAACTAACATTCTTATAATGCAATTATACTTCTCAGATAAATCTAAAAATTAACATGGATAGTGTTAATAAGTTCTCTTCCCTTCATCTATTCAATCAGTGTTGGCCATCCCTGAATATAACTCGACCAAGCGGTATATACTCGTACTACCTTTTTCGGCTGTCTCTTTCCTTTCCGCTGTAAAGCGCTCAGGCTCTCCTGAGCTCTAAAGCGCGCGCTTGCTCCTATGGGCATCAATTGACATGTCTGTATTAAGGGAATGTTCGTGGACAAGTTTCTGCACAAAACCGGTCCTTCTGTCGCTCAATAAAATTGTAAAAAAAATCTCAAAAGAACTATCATAATATTATTAGCATCACAATCTCACAAACCTTTACCCTACATAAACAAATCTATAAGCCAGTGAAAGGGTGAACAAATGAGTGAATCTACGACTAAATATTGTTCAGTGAATGGATTGAATTAAAAAGGAATAAGTGAACGATCGAATTGACGGAGAAACGAAGTAATGTACCAGTAAGTGAATGAATAAACGAAAAAATAAATGATCGAAAGAATGCATGAACAAACTGATGAATATGCGAATGGATTAAAACTGGTTTTAACAGATTAATTATATTAGTAAAAAACGAATGGACGAAGAACAAAGGCTGCTATTCATAGACATTTTGCTAGCCCATGCTACGAGCGTGCTAAACAGGATTCATATCATATCATATCGCTAACACTGGTTTATGAATACGAAAAACGTTAGTTCGCTGATCATCCACCGAAAGCCCGCACTAAGAATGTCTATGAATAGGGCCCAAAGAAATTAATATCGGAAAATCGGACTAATGAGTAGACGAATAAATAAATTATTGAAAGAATTAACTATATGCACTTGGATATTCGGTTCGATGTAATTTAACTTGTAATTGTCGGTTTGTGTATATCTGAAATATTTCAACGCTATCGGAGATGAAAGAGTTAAGTGGGCCACTCTGTGTAGGATTCTGCATGTTACAAACTAAAAACACTGTTTAAGTGATACGCGTTCACTTAGCCATCTTAATTTTTTTCTATAGATAATGTTAATTGCTTGTTAGTAGTACAAAAGTCATTAGAAGTTAAGTAGGTTTAAGGAAGAAAAGAAGAGTTAAAAACAGCCGAAAAAGAATGCAGTAAGGCAGTATTAACGGTTTGATCGTTAAAGATTGTTGAACTGAAAGATTCGAACTGCAGCCTTCCGGATACGCGCTAACGAGGGACATGCCATCACGCATGATTTGTTTTATAGTAGATTGACTATAAAGTATATATTGACTATAACGTAATGCTTTATTTTTTGGAAATCCGTTGGCAGGCATTGTTAAGTTATCGAATAAATATTGACATAAAGGGAATTGTGACATTACTTATTCAAAGCAAGATTAACTAAGCCACTGGCGTAGCTCGATCGGCTGAAGTGCTTGCCTGCTGATCCGGAGTTGCTCTCGGGCGTGGGTTCAGTTCCCGCTTGGGCTGATTACCTAGTTTTTCCCCAACCATATGGCGAATTTCAGGTATAGTCCGGATCACCTTATTTAATACCCTAAGGTTGAAACCTAACCATCATTTCCCTATTACTACATATGCAAGTGTATACAAACAACAACAAATTATTTATACTACGGGTAACATATATTTTACAATTAACCCCTTAAAAACATGAATACTCTATGTAGTGAGATATTTGGATACATTTGTCAGTGTTTTCATTGTGCAATACCTGCATGTATATGTGTATTTACAAGGTAACCAGATATGCCAAGGTGTTCACTTAGTGTTTACCTCCTAACAAAGGACCTGAAGATGCCATTTATGGCGAAAACATTTGTCCTCGCCTCCACTGGGATCGTATTTTGAGTTTGTATAATTGAGTCATGTTTTGACTTATTTATATATTAAAGATACGCAATTGATGAAACCATATATAAATTATTTTATTTTATTGTACCCGCTTATTGGACCACTATGCCAATGAAACTATAAGGCGAATATCAAGTAATCCCACGACGAATCATCGACCTCATCTCGCCGAATATCAGCTCACAATCACCGTTTCAATCGATGCTAAAATAGTCGAGTAACTGACAGAGCGTCGTTAAGTAATAGACAGTAAAAATGTGTATTCAAAGTAAAAATGAAAGAGCCATCTTCTTATTTTGATTCATAGTAATGATTTCATGCTCTTTGTCTTGTAAATGATTGTTCAAGAAAGTAAGCTACAAACGATAACATCAGTGGTAACATGATGAAGAACAATTTGTAGTGGAAGGAGTAAAATATGTAGTGATTGAGTAGGTGTCACCGTCATGAAAACGCCTTTTTCTTCCCTTGAGCTTAAGTTTTGGCTGTGCTGGAAGTTGCTGTACGGGAAAGGAAGGGACAAAAGCTGAAGAATTATTTTTAGTAAGAATGCTAATAAATTCCGTGACTGAGGGAGTAATCTCTGCTCAGCTGGGGGTTTTCTGTCCGGATCCACGAAACCGTCCCTTGTACCGAACCAATCCCCTCGAGTTCTTTTATTCCGCCAACTACCTGTAAGGTAACAGTGGGGTGGATTGTTCACGGACTGACACCCCGTGAAGACAGCAGACGAGGGTTGTTACAAACCCCCAACTCCTCTCCTAAACACAAATCTCCGTATCTGACTTGCAGCAGGGATGTCAAATGCCCACCTGCAGCTTGTTAAAATTCCTCTTAAATCTGCTGTCTTGAAAATGCTCGACTTCAAACATGTCATGCTCTGTACCTGTCCCAATGACGCCATCAGCTGTGCCAAATTGGATTTTGTAGGAAGATTAAAGTCTAGTAATTGGCAAGGAAGGCATGTAGGCTGTGGCATGGGAGCACTTTCCAAGAAAGCTCCGGTAAAATTAAGGAATGAAGATTCATTAGCGCGAGGTACTGAACGGAGAACTGTCGATATTTTAAGCTAATTTGAAGGCTTTTAATTAGATGAAGTACTTTTATATGAAGCATTGAATGTAGGGCTTAGTTAGGTAGATTGGTTAGGAGAGAGTTAAGATTGGTGCATGTGTGAATGAAAGGATAGGTGAATAGATGTCTGTGTTGATGTTTTATTGATGGGATAGATGGATGAATTTATAGATTGATCACATGCTCGACTTGAAACGTGTCATGCCCTGTACCTGTCCCAATGACGCCATAATCCCTGTGTCAGCTGTGCCAAATTGGATTTTGTATGAAGATTAAAGTCTAGTAAATGGCAAGGAAGGCATATAGTCTGTGGCATGGGTGCACTTTCCAAGAAAACGGGTAAAATTCAGGAATGAAGATGCATTAGCGCGAGGTACTGAACCGAGAACTGTCAATATTTTAAGCTAATTTGAAGACTTCTACTTGTAGAGGAAATACTTTTATATGAAGCATTGAATGTAGGGCTTAGTTAGATTGGTTAGGAGAGAGTTAAGATTGGTGAATTAAAGGATATGTGAATAGATATCTCTGTGGATGTTTCAGGATGGGATAGATGGATGAATTTATAGATTGATGAGTAGATGAATGGGGAAATGAATAGACGGATAAGTGGATGCATAGATAAGTGCATGGACGGAGAAGTGAATGGATGGATATCCGAATTAATGAACGGATTACCTGGATGGGTGGATAGTTTTTCAGAGCAGTAAAAGAATTATTGGTAGGATTTGTACGTGGAAGAAATGATAAATGGTTGGATAGGTTATATGTGGATGGATGATCGTTGAACGGGTAGGTCAGTGGAAGTGTTGACTGATGAGGAGGTGGGTAGATAGACGAATAGGCGGACAGATGGATGGTGATATGGATGGTTCGAATGATAGGTGGATTGATGGATGTATGAATGGATTGATAGTTGGATGAAAGGGTTGATTCGATGTGTGGGCGATTGAACAGGTGGATGTATATATAAAACAGATAAAGATAAAGTGATTTGGGTGAGGGATTATAGACATGTGTGTGAGTGAAATTTGGTAAGGAAGTGAAATCATACGAGCTTTAAGGCTCTCGCGGTAAATGTGTATAGAAGTAGACTCTCGAGTATTCAACCATGTCCTGGAACTAAATATCCCCAACGTTTCGGAACTATAGTGCATAATTTGAATCTTTCCACTCCCGTGGAGGTAAAACGGAATCTGCAGTGCACAGAGCTGCTACCTACATACGAGCGTGGAAAGATAAAATGAATGCAATGTAGGTATAGGTTCCATCATCAGATCAAATAGGTACGACTTGAAGAGTTACCTGCTCTATTGGGTTCGCTATTTCTGGTTACTCCAATAACTGAGTTAATTGGAGTAAATGTGACTCTTCAGGCCATATCTATTTGATCTGACGATGGAACTGTATAGAATTTGGAAACGTTGTTTGGAGAAGTTTAGATCCAGGAGACGGTAGAATACCCAGAAGCCAGTTGAAGACTGTTCATGGAAGTATGTAGAATGAAATCAAGACAAAATTACTTCTAGACTTTTGGCAGTTAATGCGTCCAAGGAACAAATTTATCTTTGTGCATTTCTTGCTTTAGGTTTATATATTTTTAAATATATTCTTACTCTGTTAGCACTAATATTATCTATCATCATCATCAGCAGCAACATCAGCAGTAGCGTTATTACGATGTTCTCAGTAAAATTAGCAGAATTAATTTTAATCGAGTTTTTCATCATTTTTGTGCCATGTCTGATATTCTTGATTTTGGTCCTGATTCAAGGGAAATTTATCTGAAGTTTTACTAAATATGTTAGCATTTCATTTTCCCCAATTGTCTTAAAAATATAAAGAGACATATTCAAATGAAAGTTTAAAATTAAGTCCACTTAAAACTATGATACTTTTCTTCTGAAAGACGTACCCAATTTAAACATGATCACTTATTTGTTAACTGTTATCGTAAAAATCCGTACAAATGTCCCTACAGAGCAGATGGGATTTCGTTAAATAAACTTTTTCAATTTTCAATGGTAATGAATTGTATGAATTTGTTTTAAACACAGTTGTATGAAGTTAATATGTGTTATATATTTGTCGTAACAACGTTGTTCCATTTATTCATTTTCATTCATAGTGTTCTGCCCAAGGGCAGGTCTTTCACTGCAAACCCAGCATTATCCAGTATTTCCTATTTACTGCCTTCCTCTTTATCTCATCATATGATCCATACATTTTAATGTCGTCTATCATCTGGTATCTTCTTCTGCCTCGAATTCTTCTCCCGTTCACCATTTCTTCCAGTGCATCCTTCAAAAGGCAGTTTCTTCTCAATCAGTAACGCAGCCAATTCCTTTTCTTCTTTCTGATCAGTTTCAGCATCATTCTTTCTTCATCCACTCTATCACAGCTTCTTCCTTATTCTGTCTGTCCACTTCACACGCTCCATCCTTCTCAACATCCACATTTCAAATGTTTCTAGTCGCTTCTCTTCACTTCGTCGTAATGTCCATGTTTCTACCCCCATACAATGCTACACTCCACACAAAGAACTTCACTAGTCTCTTCCTTAGTTATTATTATTTTATTATCTTTTGGAATAAATTTTCTTCGGCGTAACAATGGTTTGGTGCACATCGTGATTAATTAAAGGCTGACTCATGTAATCCGACTTCCCAGAATTGGTCGTAGTCCTAACTGTATTAAAGATTGGCTACAGATGCGCAGATATCGGGGAGATCACATGTGGCAATAAATGGTACATTTCTGAAATTTTACAAACGAAAATAGCAGGGAAATGGGAAAAATATTTCCGACACTGAATCCGTCTAATACAAATTAATCGATAATAAATCCACTCTTTTCTCAAAAAGAAGTTAAAAAAAGAGAAAGCAATACCAAAAGAACCGGATAAAGTTTACATTAAGCGCATAATAACTGTTTTTAAACAAACTCATAACATTGAAATTCGTGCATTAAAGTATTCCATTTCACCTGTAAAGAGAAAATATCTGAATTTTCAAGATCTAGCAAAATTTAGCTAAGTATTGTGTAATTTAAAACAACTTTTCGTAAAATACGCACTTTCACTGCTCTGTTTGATGTGCACCCCTGACTGCCATAAACGAGATTCATTCCCGTTAGCTGTCATCCCAGCAACCCTCGGATCCTCTCTGCTCTCCACCCTTGTGACCAAGTCAAACCACGGGATATTAATTGCATTTTAGAAAACTGAAATAGGATGAGTTCCCATTTTCTATGGTTAAAGAATCTTACTGCAGAGAAACAAAGTATTGTTAACCTCTGTTCCTGCAACATTCTTCTTTCACGTTTCATGTAGGTAATTTCATCGCCTACATACCAAGTTTTGTTGTTTTAAAAACGGCGCGATAAATATCTTAACATTTAAAGATCAATATTCCATGCTATTAGCACAGTCTAATATATTCAGTCACGAAGCTTGAGTTGTGAGGGTGCTAGGAACAATAAACTGTGTCGGTACTATTTCGCATTGTCTGTAATGAGGCGATATTAGCGATCGTAGTGGTTAGCAACTATCTATGAATGCATATTTACTGCGTATTGAGCTTCGTGACTGTATACGAAACTGTGCTGTTAATAAGATAACCTTCAGAATATCTCCGACATTCTCATACCTTCCTACAATTCAATAATTAGTACGATCGAGGTTTGGAGTGAGCTGTATCACTTTCTAGTATTTGTGTAGATCTGTCTGTTTATCTCTGTTTGTTTATCAGTCTATCTATTCTGTTTGTTTATCAGTCTATCTATGTCTATCTGTCTGTCTGTCCGTTTATATCTCTGTCTGTCTTCATCTACGCAGTAGATACAATGCACCAAAACTGTGATAACCAGAGACCGGATTTTGCAGGAAAAATTTAAAAAAAAAAAAAAGAACAAAAAAGGGAAAGTTATAATCGAAAAAAAGGACTTCAAAAAGGTTATATTATTCCCCAAAACACACTTCAGCACATTCATGGATACCACATGGCACACACAATCTTACATTTAGCTCTTCACAACATGAGGAAAGTGTTGTATTTGATATGTTAGTCAAAAAAGGACCATATTACTCTCTCAAAAGAGTGCTATTTTAATTGAAAACATACTTCAGTACATTCATGGATACACATAGCACACATAAGAATTCATTTATCGCTTCACAACATAAGGAACGTGTTGTATTTGATCACATTCAACATTTCAATATGTTTCAGTATGATTATGCCTATTTGAAAGCAAAATGTCTTTATAAACAAAAAATGACCGCTCAACATCAACTGAACCAGAGGTGAAAATTTCCTTTTTATCCTGAACTCTAAATCAGCACACTTTATTAGTTTTCAATGTCTGGAATCAGAAGAACGAACGAAATTTATTTTCCCAGAAAAAAATATAGGATAATTATCTAAATGTTTGCGATACTCTGTGAAAAAAGTACCAAAATAAGAGATATTTAAAAAAAAGGGGGGGGAGGCAGGAAAGGGAATATGGATTTAAAAAGGGGAAAAAGGAAGTCAAAATCACATAATTTGGTCGGTGGAAGATAGTTTTGAACATTGTAATTAATTATTTCATGTTTCGTGTTGAAATAAAAAAGGGAATTCCCTTTAAAATCAGGTCTCTAGAGATAACTTTGCGATCTGTTATATTGTTCATTCTCCGCTATGGGAGAATGATGATTACCGGAGTAATTAATGTAACAGTAGTGTAATAAATGCATGAGCAACGGGAGTACAGAATAAAAACCTGTCCCAGCACCATTTTGTTCACCAAGAGCTAGGAAAAATATTATACGTCTTAGCTAGTAGTTAATAGTTGGACGAGTTTTCGTATTTTGTTTTTCTCCTATTACTTATATAATTTTAATGAACAATTTGACTTACTTACAAATCAATTTTAAGGAACCGAAGATTCATTGCCGTCCTCACATAAGCCCACCATTGGTCCCTATCTTATGAAAGATTAATCCACTCTCTATCATCATATCCCACCTCCCTCAAATCAATTTTAATATTATCCTCCAATCTACGTTTCGACCCCCTCAAAGGTCTTTTTCCCTCCAGTCTCCCAGCTAACATTCCATATGCATTTCTGGACTCGTCCATACGTGCTACATAAACAATTTGACAAATAAAAAAAATAAATGAATAAATATTGTCTTCTATTTGCATTTCAATTCGAGCACATCCATACCAGGATCAGTTTTAATGGCTCAAGTTAATGAAAATGAAATAAATATTTAGGTAACTAACTTCAACTACCACCTCGTTCACAGTTAAAATGCCACAGCTAGTCCTATAGTCCGGTTAATATCCTAAGGCTGAAACCTATTACTACATAATATGCTAATGGATTATAGTGATTTTCTAGTTGTTAGATTGAATTTTCTTTTATCAACTTTGTTTCGAATTTCAGGTACTGACTTATACTAAAACTACCAGTTATTTTCTAACTGTTATGTTGGCAGCATTAATTTCGGTTTGCAGTAGGAGGAAACTGATGAAATGAAAGCAGCTATACTTGTTTTTTTGAAAGATGGGACATGACAGGAGCGTTGCGATCGGAAAAACAACTGAATATCATATAGCGTGGTAGGCCTGTTGCTACTGTATGGTAACAGCGGTTGAATTGCCAAACTTACAGTTCGCACGTGGCGAGTGCTTAATAGCTCTCTTGGCGACATTTATTGTGCACACAATGTTAGTATTTCGTGTTTAATTCTCTGTCGATTTTTATATTGTTTCTTACCTTCATGTCAATTGTCAATGAATGTTTTAACGTCAGCCATCTTAACGACAATTGCTAGTTTCCATCAGCTGGCAGCGTGGTAGTCCATATTGGCAACATGGCACTGTAGTTCCAAGCTCGACCCGCTTAACTGTCATGTCCCATCTTTCAAAAAAGAAACAAGTATAAGCTTGTGAATTAATAATTGATTAGTAATACAGGTATTCATATTAATGTAAGTGCATAATTCAGTTCTGTTGCGTTGTGATTCCAATTCATCACTATATTCAGGGAAGTGTAATTAAATAAGATATAACGTATAGGCCTACTTGGTATGAAACATTCACGTTAGTAATGGATAGAATATATTTCACATTTTAATGCATTTGTTTCGTGTTTAGATTTTTATTAAAATGTTCAAGGGAGGAAATAGCATGCAAGTGACTTCTCCAAGAAAGAAAGTGCTTGCCATTCAAAGTATACGAGGTTATATTGTAGTTAATAGGTATGCCTATACTGTACTGAAGAACGAAGACATTAAAAAATTGTGCGCATAGAGACAGAAATTATTACGAGAATAGTAATATTATGACTGATTATTTTAAGTAGGCTATACATCTCAAAGTGGGTATTCTGTTTCCGTAATTTGTACCAGTCATTTCATACGATCAAACAAAATGCCTTTTCAGGTTATTTCTCATGAATTATAAACTGTTTAGTCAGAGCAATGAATTTGATGTTGTCAGACAAAATAATTATATTTTAATATTAAATCATACTAATCTATTAATATATTAGAGGGTCACTTATAATAGATGATTGAGAGTTTCAAAAAGTTACTGAATTTAAATACTTAGGAAGTATAATTAATGAAACAGGCTTATTTGGGAAAGAAATTGAACATAGACTCAGTACGGCAAATAAGTGTTATTACTCCCATCATAAATTGCTTAGTTCCAAACTCCTTTCTAGATTATCAAAATTAAGATGCTATAAAACAATAATCCTACCATCTCTCCCATAGTGCTGCGAAACTTGGATATTAACAAAAAAAAAAAAACAACAACAACAAAATTCCTTTTTACTTTTGAGAACAAAATCTTGAGGAAGATTTTTGGTCCCATTCAAGAAAATAACACATGGAGAATTTTGAAGAACAAGGAACTAAGGGATATTTATAAAGATCCGGACATAATAGCTTTAACAAAAAGTCGAAAACTACGTTGGCTTGGACACGTTCTACGGCGTGATGAAGAGACTCTTCTAGGTAAAGCTTTCGACTATTCTCCAAGATGTACCAGACCTCTTGGTAGACATCTCCGTTGGCAGGACCATATGATAATCTTTGTACAGTGGGAGGACGACAAGAAGATGCAGAGAACAGAGATGAATGCCGATATATCGTAAATGAGGCTAAAAACCACTTAGGTTTTGAAATTCCCTAAATTGATTGATTAATTGAACCTATTAATATTACCAACATAATATGCGAGAGACCCAGGAGAAAAATATACTATTTTACAAATTATCGAACCATTTAGAAAACACCTCCCAACATAAAGATGAGGTATGGTAAATAAGTAAATAAGTAAGATATTGTAATTGTTAATTAATTATTATGACTACGATGATGATGACTATGATTATTATTATTATTATTATTATTATTATTATTATTATTATTACAGTACGTAACATAGGTCCGGGGTTCGATCCCAGGTGGTGACAGGATTTTTTCTCGTTGCCAAACTTTCAGAACGGCCCCGAGGTTCACTCAGCCTCCTATAAAATTGAGTACCGGGTCCTTCCCGGGGGTAAAAGGAGGTCAGAGCGTGGTGCCGACCACACCACCTCATTCTAGTGCCGAGGTCATGGAAAGGATGGGGCTCTATCTCCATGCCCCCCCCCCCAAGTGCCTTCATGGCATGTTACGGGGATACCTTTTACCTTTTTATAGTACATAACATTGTGATTTTACTCTCTTTAGTGAGACCTGGTATTAGTTGGCAACACTGAAAATACCGCCAAAGTAGCCTATACTGTACTCCAACCAGGAAAAAGTCTCAGGGGAATAAGACGCAGCGGGGTAATGCTATGAATGAATGTTGATGTCATAAGGTCACACACGTGGGTACACATAACTCCATTGGCTAACTCTCAAAGCACAAACGATAACACTGATACACACATATTTATAGGCTTACTACCCTAGTTACAAAATTAGATCACGGTTAATCTCCTGGTCTTTTAATCCCTCCATACAGGAAATAACATATGCAGGAGAGCGCATGTTTTTAAAACTGACGTTATAACGGTAATATTATCTATCTACTTCGCTCCAATAGATGACGCAATAGTAAGCACATTCCTTTCACGGTTAATCTCCTGGTTGGAGAACAGTATCTGGAGTAGATATCAACAACTATCAATATAGAACAGTTGTGGTTCGTTATTTCACATGTGACACTGGAAATAAGTTGACAAACATTGCAGTATATACCGGTAATGAAAAGTTTCATTCGCAAATTAATGGTAACGCAAATGTGTTAATTAAGAGCACATAAAATTAATAAATACGTGATTTTGTTAAGAAACATAATAATGTTCATGAACACGACATGTTAACGAAGTTAATAAGCATAATTAATGAAAACCTTTCGGTGTGGATGCACTCTTACACTGGGCTTGCTCTGATAGCTTCGATATTTAAATGAAATATTACAGCTGGCGAAGTGGCTGGTTTTACAACCTGGAAGTCGTAAAACGACAAGTAGAATACCAACAAGCATTTGGTTGTGGGTTTTGTTGCCTAGAAGAATATTCACGGGTACGAAGTTTAATAGACCCAAATGTATGGAATCTGATCCCTGCTTAAACAAGTCTAAATCTTTTTATTTTCCTCCCCCTCCTTCCACTCTCGATACTGCTTGACGATCAAGTTCTGTTTGGCTCTGGCGGTCTTGCGTGCTAGAGTTATGAGTTCAAATTCCGTCGAGGTCATGATTGCGTTTTGTTGTATTGTATTACATCATCACCTTCTCATCATGACTCCGATGAATTTTTTACTCGTATGGAAACTGGTGACAAGTTACAGGCACCTGCAGATATCCGTGCGCCGTTGTGCCTCGGTTGCTCTAACAAATAGTCTGCCTTCTAACTCAAATAGTCATCATTTTTATTTTATTTCTTTATATGAGGTGCCAAGAGAAAGTATTTACGAAGTTTAGACACCAAAAATTGCATAGAAGTACGTACAGGTTAAAGAGGAGACTAGACTTCCATATTTTACAATGTTAAATTCCTCAATTTTTGGTGCAGTTTTCTCGGAAGTTATAAAAGATACAAATGTAGAAAAAATAGGGCATATGTAACATACCTTTATGTATACAACCGGTTAAAGAAATTTAATATTCCACTGAGCAGTTGGCAAAAAAAAAAGTCTTATTTATAACGTTTTTTGATTAAGAATTATTACAAAGTATTTTTTATTTTTGCTGAACATAGAAATAATCTTAATTTTTTTTAACCTACTGTGTAAATGCCATCACATTGATATTGTATATTAATTTCAACCTCCTGGGTACAATACTTTCTGAGAAAAGTGCACCAATGTCATAAAAATTAAGAAGTGCAGAATAGTACATTATGCAACGAGCCTATAATGGTAGTAATTAAGTCGCGAGTATGTTTATGAAACGAGCGCAAGCGAGTTTCATAATTTTCATACGAGCGTCTTAATTACCATTATAGTCAAGTTTCATACGACTTTTTATGCTCGACCATATTTCTAACTTGAAATTATTCAGAAGTAGGCCTATTCGTTTTATTCTTATGTGACTGAAGAGCGGAAGTGACCTTGTGCATAGCTCGTAAATTGTGAGATGTGCGCAGACGCGAAAGTATTGATTTTTTCCTAGGAACAGATGTCCACATTGACCTTGATATAGTCTAGAGAGTAAGCTAAATATTAATATTGATATAACATTGAAATTAAATTAGACATGGAAAAACGAGATGACAAATTGAATTTATCTGAATATTATTTACAATTAACGCTAATTATTATAGTAACAGAACATGACCTTTTGCGACAGTATTGGATTTCCAGCCTCCGTGACTTTTCGCTAATTGTCTTTCGATTGCATATCCGAGAATAATCGATACTTGCTATTTTATAATGGTACAATCAGTAAAATGGAGATTTCTCATTGGCTGAACAACTGAATTATAATGAATAGGTGTACTTTAATGAGGTGCATTAAAGAGCTAATACCAGGTGTATAATTACTACATTTCGGCATGGTCGAACATAAAAATGGTATCGAAGTTCCCATAGCATGCAATGTTAAATTCCTCAATTTTGGGAGAACTTTTCTCAGAAGTGATAAAAGATACCAATGTAGGAAAAGTTAAGCATATATAACATACTTTTATGTATTGAATCGGCTAAATAAATTTAAAATTCCACTGAGCGGTTGGAAAAAAAAAATAGTTCAGTGATAACATTTTTTGCATTAAGAATTACTGTACTACAATATTTTTGCTGATGATAGGGCTAAACCTGACAATTAGAAGAAATAAAATCATATTATTATTTTACACATATTAAACTGCCGAAAAACGATAAAAACCTAAATTTCATTTTTTGTCAAGATTCGGTGTACAGACTCCCCTTAAAGAACACAGGATATAGGATGATGATAGCTGTTTACTTTACTACATATAAAGAGTCCACTGCAAGAATGATGGATGTCACTTTCTTGTCGAAAATGAACCAAGACTGTTAATGCATAGCTTAAGACATATAGAATTACGTAGAGAGTTACATGGCATTAACACTGAGTCATTGTCCAGTGATGATCGGAAAATCACGGTTAAGCTTTGAGCGCTAAGCATTTCAAACTTTCAATTGCGTCTCCTGCAAAATGTGTTCCAAATGACATCCATCATTCTTGCAGTGGACTCTTCATATGCTTCTGTTGTTATTCAACTTTGGTTTTGTAGCGTTCTTCTTTACGTGGCGATATTTGTACAAATAACTTAGCTATCATGTACGAAGCTCGTTATGCTCAGTAAGAAATGAATCTACGTTACACGAGGAAGATAATTATGATTTATTAATGGATTTATTGTTGGAAGTGTTGACAGGGGAAACGGGAGAACCCCGAGGTCTTCTCAAATATTATATATCTTTCTGCATGATTTGAACATTGGTGACTAGTGTGTAAAGGTGACTCCCTGGCGTTTCGGGTCACGGTGCATCGCAGTTCTTTGATAACTTTAGCACGTTTGAATTGTACAGGGACATCATTTTATTTTTACTTCAATTATTATTGTACCTGAGTTTTTTAATGTACTTCACTCCCACCCCCTCTACTAGTAAACTTCCAACAGTTCTCAACACAGAACCAAGCGTATACAGTCAAAGTCGCCTTACGGTCATAATAAACACAAACAGTACAAAGTTAGTGAGTATAGTAAGTTCCAGAAATATGTTCGCGTTTTCCGCGACGAAAGAGCTTTCAATATTGAATCATATTCTCGCACAACTACTGTCGTCCTATTGCCTATGTAGCATCCCGGTTTCCCCCACCCGCTTCTGCTCACCCCTCTGTAAAGGTTAGTATCTGGGCCGTCTTAGCTCTTTTCTGAAAACATTAATTTCTGTTAGAAATTGGACGTCTACTTAATATTATACAACTGTTTAAAATAACTTAAATAAAAGGTCCTCGTTAATTAACTGTCACGCGATTTCCCTCCTTCTACGACCCTGCGACAAAACCACTTGGACGGACAGTAGATAGCATGTCTGAGTATTTTTATCTTTTCTGATCGGGCAGAAGTGAAGATTGCATTTAAAGTACGTAAGGTACTCTTTTATAGAGTAGGTACAGAATTGTTTCAACATGAATTACTAGTACGAAGGACGAAACTGCTAATTGAATTAGGTACAATAGTCTATAGTGCGATACTATGCAAAAGGAACTGAAGCCTGTATCGAAATGAACTGCCACCATTTTCAAAATTGTGTTTAAATATTCATATTATGATTATTTTTCAATTTAACTTCATTCTCTATATTGTACGTTAATGTGCTGTAGACAGTATAATGTACACTGCATAATGAATACTTCCGAATTTATAGCTCAGTTCGTGAGTGAAAACACTTATTGTTAATACAGTACTGTATTATGATTAAAGAAAAACCTAATGAAAATTATCAAACTCAAAATCACGATATTTCCTACTACTTTCCTTCCCTCCTATACCTAGTAAAGTTATTTGTTTGTATTTTACGCCAGTATCATCGGACTCCAGTCGTGGAAGGGGGTAGCAGTGTTTCCGGTTCTCAACCGTTAATTCAAAGGTATAGCCAGGTTAATATTAGAAATGTTAGTAAAAATAAAATGATGACTCTGTAGTTTCTACTAAAGCGAACTCCTAACCAGTTGATTGAAAAGCCAGTCTACTGAACTGTCTGTGGAATAAGTCACTTCTTTATGACAATTGGTAACAATAACTGTAACACTTATTTTTGAAAATGAAATAACGACGCAATATTCGGTACCTAATTATTCAAACCCTTGGGCGTGTCGTGTCGTTGTGCACTGATGAAATAGCCTATTGTTGACTATTAACCCTTGACTGCTGTATAAGTAAAATTCATGTCATAAACCCCCCGTCCACTTTCTCCGCCTTCGGGAGGGATGGAATTTTTTATGGTCAGAAATATTCAGACAAAAATGTTGAGAAGAACGAATTCTGAACATTAATGATTAATTCGATTCTATCCAGAGACATGTTTATCATTATTATAGTGTAGTGTAGTCGAATAAGTTGTCAGTTGAGCAATATTTTGGAAGAGCCTGGGTTCAAGGTAGGGAATACTTGTCAGTTTGGCTGATACACCCGCGTAAACGATCATTGTGCCAAAGTTGTTATTTTTATTTGTTACTAGCTGAAAGAACCCAGCGTTGCCCGAGTTATCCTTTTTGCACTTTTTAATTAAACTGGTTGTTAGACTTTTCGGAAATCTTAGAAATTCAACTATAGACAACCAAAACGAATTGTCTTGTTCCATAAAGATGAATCTTTACATAGCGTCACTTGCATGATGTAATGAACTTCTTAGCCAAATGCGTGAAAGGATTAACTCAATTTAAAACAAATGCAGATCAGGCAACGAAAGAAAACATTTCATCACGTGCCTTACTTTCAAATGTGTTTTAATTTGTATGTATGTATGTATGTATGTATGTATGTATGTATGTATGTATGTATGTATGTATGTATGTATGTATGTATGTATGTATGTATGTATGTATGTATGTATGTATGTATGTATGTATGTATGTATGTATGTATGTATGTATGTATGTATGTATGTATGTATGTATGTATGTATGTATGCATGCATGCATGTATGTATGTATGCATGTATGCATGTACTGCATACATGTGTTTATTTATTTATTTTGGCGTAGTTAAGGCCATCAGGCCTTCCTTTCCACATCAATATTTGGCAGTAGTACTATTGGTGATTTATGGTAGCAATTCTTGTGATTTCAAAGAATTCAAGAATTCAGTTGGATAAAACACAGTCTGCTCACTATCTACAACTGCATCGAGAAATACATAATACGGTTCTGGACTGCGTAAAGATATTTACTGCTTGAATAAATTGTCTAGTTTTAGCCTTCATGATGTGTATCAACAATGTTATTTAATTCCGTGTTATAATTTCCATGGTCCCTGAACGTCGATGTTGAATACAACAGATAATAATAAAGAACAATTGACTACAGAAGATAGCATTTTAGTATTACACATGAATGTTTGATTGTATTTATTTTTATTTATTATTTTTTAAATTAATTTAAAGTCCATTTTAACAATTTTAGTATAACCTATGTTTTTCTCCTGGTTATGAAGGTTAAATGTGCAAACTTTGGCACATATCGGTCAAAGCGTGTAGATTTGTATAGAATACATGCATACATACATACATACATACATACATACATACATACATACATACATACATACATACATACATACATACATACATACATACATACATACATACATACATACATACATACATATCCACATTCACTTTTATATATTAAGATTAACAAACTACCAACAGGTAACGCAACAAATGCAGTGTTTAAACTATATAAACTGCCAAAATTATACAGGTTGTACATCACAATTCACTGAAAAAGTACCTAATATGTTATAATGATTCCCTCCCCAAATAGATATTCTACGTAAACCATCTGTTTTTCTAACAGCGAGTAAGATATGGTTGAGAAATACCTGGACATTGTCCAGTGGACATTATCACGGGGCGTCAGCCAATAGTGAACAGGACTGGCAGCATGAAACAATTATTGTTGGTGAATTTATTAAGTCGTGTTGCTTGCTAATATAGGAGAGATATGAACGATGTTGGTGGATTCGTTTTCACGACCTTTGACATGTTCCCTTATTTAACTCACAAATATATATTATATAATGTGGTTTTCTCCGGGAGGGAAGTAGATAAAACTGTGTGGCCCTTGTCGTAGATTTACTACATGTAAAAGAACCCTGTCCCTGACAGAAGGCTTCAGGCAAAATTTATGAGTCATTTCTAGCCCACGTTGAATTTAGACGCTGAATAGTCTTTGCAGTCAAAAGTTTAGTTAAGTAAATTTTACTGCTATTATAAATGGTTCATTCATCCCAATAGTCATAACATAACTCATAACAGCAAATGGACTTATTAAGACGACCGTCAAGAAGTACTTAAAATTGGATTTTGACCGTAACGGATGACATAGATCAGATATTCTGGAAAATGTTGGATTTGTAAAGTAAAATAGCCCCGTATTAAGTGTGCCGGAATGTCCCTTAGCCTCCCATTGCAATTGTCCACACAGTGTTGGACACGTAAATAGCCCCGAATGAAGTATGCTAGATGGTCCCTCAGCCTCCGTTGGAATTGTTCACACCGTGTTGGGCATGAAAAACAGTCAGAAGGTTCTTCAGCTTTAAAAATAGCCCCCAATTAAATCTGTCAGATGGTCCCTCAGCCTACTGTTGGAATTGTTCACATCGTGTTGGGCATGAAAAACAGTCAGAAGGTTCTTCAGCTTTAAAAATAGCCCCGAATTAAATCTGTCAGATGGTCCCTCACCCTACTGTTGGAATTGTTCACACAATGTTGGACATGTAACATAGCTCCGAATGAAGTAGTCAGATGATCCCTCAGCCCCCTGTTGGAATTGTTGACACAGTGTTGGACACGTAAAAGAGCCCCGAATGAAGTATGCCAGAATGTCTCTCAATCTTCTGCTGAGTGCCATGTGAAGAAACTCCAAGAAAACAGGATAACAAAAGTTAAGAAAAGAAAAATAAATGACAAGTCATTAAAATATTCATGACTTGCTAACATAAATGTCTTCGAAGTTGCTTCGATAGTGTTGCAAAAAGAAGAAAAATGTGTGTTACTTTTATAGTCTTCGAACTTGCGAACTTTAAGGCCACAGCCATGGGCATAAGCATCACGGTTCTTGATCAAATCACATAAATGTTTGCAGGGAGTTGCCCGTTGAGGGTCGCAGACGTTCACCTCCAAGAGCAACAAGTGTGTTTGTACCACGCTTCATTTTGCGGAACGGATAGAGAATGCTCAACGTGGCAGTAAGGACGAGAAGAAAACATCCCCTTGGGCCCAAACCACGACTCGAAAACTTGTTTAAAAACTTCAGAAATATTACTAATTAACTACAGATAGTTAAAGGAATACGACGACATTTTCATTAAGTACGGTGCCATGCTTTTGGTTGATGAATATTATTAAGAACGCTGTGGACAGCATAAACACTGTCATTGAAGCGCTATAAATTAGTAGTCACATTCCTCGGCTATGAGAATATTTAGCCTCAAGCTACGTACGTTCTTAGATTTGAGGCGAGATCCCAAAATCTCATCGTTGTTACGGTTTTTTTTTTTGAACGTATGAAAAGGCAATAGTCTTATGATGATGCAACAATCGAGTTCTAAATTTCCACAGGAATATACGTTTACAGCGTTTTTAAGATTAAGATAGTTACTTCCGACATGCTATCTCCCTATTTTTCTTTCTGTCTTCAACACTACCAGAAATGCATTACAACAACAAGATATGACAATATTGGAGAATAGCAGTAACGGATCCAACAATTGGTTCCCTCTTCTAGTCCTGGAGAATAGCTTGGTAACGGATCCAACAGATAGGTTTTTCCTTCTAGTCTTCGAGAATTGCTCTTGGTAACGGATCCAACAGACAGATTTTCCAGTCCAGTTCTAAAGAATATTTCAGTAACGGGTCCAAAATATAGGTTTCTCAGTTCGGTCCTGGAGAATAGCTCTTGGTAACGGATCCAAGAGATAGATTTCCCAGTCCATTCTTAGAGAATATCTCAGTAACGAGTCCAAAATATAGGTTTCTCAGTCCAGCCCAGCCCAGTCTTGGTAACGGATCCAATAAATAAGGCTTTCCAGTCCAGTCCTGGAGAATAGCTTTTAGTAACGAATGCAACAGATAGGTTTCCCCGTCCAGTCCTGGAAAGTAGCTCTTAGTAACGGATCCACAGTTAGTTTCCCGGTCCAGTCTTGGAGAATAGCTATTCGTAAAGATCCAACATTTATAGGTTTCCCAGTCCAGGCCTGAAGAATAGGTCTTATTAACGGTTCCAACAAATAGGTTTCCCTGTACCCTTTTTTCCTGCCTACCCCGATGATGGAACCGAAACATTGGATGTCTTTCCAACTAGGACACGGTGCAAAATCCAAAAACCTAGCATTTATTTATCACCGTGTAAGTACAAATCACACTTGTATACCTAAAAATGGCTCATGTCCTGGACTAATGGCAAGAAAGTCTGGTTAGTAACCATTAAGTCTCGGGTTTGATTCTCGATTCTGCCAAGAAATTTTTGCTTCATTAATAATTGTTCTTTTGAATATATAGTCTTACTCTTTGTATTGTCTTTAAGTTTAAGTTATATTCAGTAATACATGTTAGAGGGGAACCGGCTCGCTCTTTAAAAAATATCTGCTGATACCCCCTACTAAGGCATTACTAGAGCTCGCTCGTGACTCGGATGTTTAGGACTTAGAATGCTTTAGAATGCTTAGATGACAACAGTTAAATGATTTCCTTTTAGTGTTCGTCAAATTATTCACGAAATGTTTTGAACGACGATCTAATTGAATTATTCGATGTTTTAAACGACATTCGAATTGCATTTGTCACTAGCTATTTCCAAGGAAACGAATTAGTCACAAGAGGTTTTTAAGGACAATAGAATTGAATTTGTCGCCAGATGTTGTAACGATGATATTGAATTAGTGTTCACCAGATGTTTGAAGCGAGAGGCTACGTGAAGGGACATTCCTTAAAATATTAAACAAATGCTGCACCCACTTGGACAGGAAAAACAAATTTGACACGCCGACCTGCACCAGGTATTTTATTACTTTTTGTTATTTAATTTATTTTATTTATAGATAATGTAGACAATGAAGGGATATTCCATATGTGTTTTTAATAATATTTTCGTGAGGGGAAGAAAAGAGTTATTTTACAGTTGTAGGAATGTGTCGCTTCGAATACCGTTATAATATTTATAAACAGAATAACCTTATTAAGTTTTATGATTATATTTTTAGAAGAAAGGATAGAAAGTGACCTCTGTTATTTCTCTTTTTTGTCTCAGCATACTGTGGTTATGTCCCATTTGTGGCTTTTATAATATTTTGATCTCTCTACCAAAGTTAAATGTATATAGACTACAAACGAACAAACTGTTAATGTAAATAATCTAGACACTGTCTGCAGACAATCACGTTGATATACACTGTACAAATCTAACACAAATTAGCTCACTTGTACAAGCAAATATTAATTGTAACGATGTTTCTGTTGGTGAGGAAAATGTATAAGATATAACCTGCAGGTGTTCCATTCCCGGTGATATCTACGTTCAAATGCAGAAGTACATTTTCTAATACTGCAGAATCAGAACCTGGAATTAATATTTCATCTTGTAGTAAGGAAGCACAACATTTTTGTTATTTTATAGGATGGTGTATTGCTGTATCGAGAAGTTCCTGTCTGATATTTATCTTAATATAACGACCTTCTTATATTTCATGAATGTTTAGGAACTCTGTTATAAGACGATATCATAGCAGTGGTAGACTGACAAGACGTCGAAATATCCACAGCAACTTTGTTAACTAGATGTTTAACAGAGTCAATTGTGAATAGAGGATATCTTCAGCGTTTTAGTAGGACTTAAAGTAAATCCGTTGTACATATTTAGTATGTGGATCAAGTTAAATGTAGCTCTTTACTTAAAGTATCCTTTAAACAAATCGTAGAGTCACTTCAGAGAGGTTAAGATAATGATAAAATGGTAATTGAGTAATATTGAAATGAAACTGTAAGAACATTCGAATTCCTCCACGAAAGCCTGTTTTAACACTGAAAATTTTGTTTTTGCAAAATGTTAAGTGACAATTTTGTCATGTTTATCAAATTTCCATTGTCATGTTGCCATTTATAGGCCTACTATATAGAAAATATAAATATCGCCGGACATTTCAGCTGTAAACAGGAAAATTGTTTCATATAAGTCTACACGTGTTTGATTTTGCTACATTTCTAAATTTTGAACACTATTTTGCTTTTCATTCTATTTAAAACTGAACTATAGTCATATTACTGACTTTATTACTTTCAACAGTTTATAAACAACGTAGCGAGTTTACAGTACCACCATTCCAAATTATTTCCAGAACCACAGACTCGGTCTTAACAAAAGTAGCTTGGTTGTTTCACACACGTTTTATTTTTATTTATTTTTTTCACCAGTTATGTTAAAAGACCAATCCTAAACCTTTCATCTGCCTGCAACTTTTTAATTCAAATTATTTTACTTGAACAGCATTTCCACAACTAACTACTTACCTTATATATTCAACAATCGTCTTATATTTAGCCCTTACCCGCCATGTTTAAAGCTCTGGCGGTCATTTTTAAAATGCTACTTGCAGCTCTTTTAAGCCTACCATACCCACTAAAAATTGCGTTTCTCAAAACTACGTATTTGATCAATAAAAAGATCTCGGGCGGCTTCCATTTGCTTCGATTTACATGAAACTTAGCGAGAATATTCAACATAGGCCTACTACTCGTACAACATACAAAACTGTGCATGGAATAAGCTCTTCATTGACAAATTTTCATATATACGAATTTTTAGCTTCTACAAATGAAAGAAAATTGTCAAATCAATATTACTATTCATATTAAATTTATCTCATAAACCAATGCTCAAATTTAAAAATCTATATGCATTTTTCTCAATCATGAGATATAGCTTCTTCACAGAAAATTTTAAAACGCAATAATTCTGAATCCGGCAGGGATGTTTTGAATTTACGCATAGCCTAATTTAATATCATTAAAGTAGGTGAAAATTAATATCCAAGGAACTAATGCATGAAACGTGATGAAATTTGTAAGTTATTTAAATGTACAGACACAACAAACCCACCGAATTTGAAAGAAATTGTTCGAAAACTTTAAAAGCGTCCCTTAACTTCTCATCTTGACAACAATCCTCTGACTTAAATTACCATGATATTCGTCACTGATATTTTAATATTGCAGTACTCAATTTTCGCATTGATTATAAGAAAGAGTACCGCCTTTCTCTAGATTTCGAGTATGCATCTCATTGCTCTTGTATCTGTATCTGTCATTAAATATTGTTAGAAAACATAAATCTGCAAGACAGAAGCGTATGTTATGTTTAATGTTTGAATTACGCATAGCCTAATTTAATATCATTAAAGTAAGTGAAAATTAACATCTAAGAAACTAATCCATGAAACGTGATGAAATTTGGTAGTTATTTAAATGTACAGACACAACAAACCCACCGAATTTGAAAGAAATTGTTCGAAAACTTTAGAAGTGTCCCTTAACTTCTCATCTAGACAACAATCCTCTGAATTAAATTACCATGATATTCGTCACTGATATTTTAATATTGTAGTACTCAATTTTCGCACTGATTAGCCTATAAGAAAGATTACCGCCTTTCTCTAGATTTTGAGTGTGCATCTCATTACTCTTGTATCTGTATCTACCGTTAAATATTGTTAGAAAACATAAATCTGCAAGACAGAAGCGTATGTTATGTTTAATGTTTGAATTGCGCATAGCCTAATTTAATATCATTAAAGTAAGTGAAAATTAATATCTAAGGAACTAATGCACGAAACGTAATGAAATTTGGTATTTATTTAAATGTACAGACACAACAAACCTACCGAATTTGAAAGAAATTGTTCGAAAACTTCAGAAGTGTCCCTTAACTTCTTACCTTAACAACAATTCTCTGAATTAAATTACCATGATATTGGTCACGATATTTTAATATTGTAGTACTCAATTTTCGCACTGATTATAAGAAAGATTACCGCCTTTCTCTAGATTTCGATTGTGCAACTCATTGCTCTTGTATATGTATCTGCCGTTAAATATTGTTAGAAAACATAAATCTGCAAGACAGAAGCGTATGTTTAATCTCTGATCACGAGTAATGAAAATGAGATGTAGGCCTGTTTAAGTATGGGAGTGCGCTGTGCCCATACGTGGCCGGAATAAGAAGCCGAAAAGATCAATCGTTGTATTATCATGCTGGTCGGTAGGACGGCGTAATGAAGCAAATAAAACCGTACCTGTACGAATTACGAATTCGCTGACAAGAATGGATAACACTGACATCACAAGCGACGAAGGGAAAGGGAGAAGCCAGCAGAATTAAGAGTTTTAACAACTTGTAGCTGATCCGCACATTCGAGTGACAGAATAGAATGTTGCAATTTCTAGTTGCTATTTTCATTGTTAGGTTTTGCAAGCCATTGAAATTTCTTTCTGCCCAAGACGCTTGTTGTGACTGTGGAACTCCTTGGGCATATGGTTAAGATGAAGCAAGGCTACCGATGAAGGCAACACAATACGTGTTATAAGACTAAGAATGTAAACAATCTCTATTGAAATCTTGATCTTCATTCAAACTAGTGCCGAAGATTTCATTCTGCTTGTCCAATTATTTCAGCTGTTATTTAAGTAATTTTAATAATAAATTCACTCCGATATTTTAATGTAGATATAACATTTACTTAACCGCGAATTAAGTAATAAAAACAGATAGTTTTTCGAAATACACGAGTCATTCAATAATTAATTAATGGCAACGTTTGAATTATCAACAATGAAAACATTTTTGGAACAGTCACATATTTACATGCACTTTAGTAGGGCCTATATGGAACAGAAACATGACAGTTGAATAAAAATATGATTTTGAAGCATCTTAGTACAGAAATGGATTGTTTAAGACGCTCCACATTATATTCTAAATTGGAAAAAATTAGAAAAGAGACAATAAGAAAGAAATGAAAGTTCAAAATTCAATTTTAGATTTTGTGAAATAATAAGCATTTAGAATGGTATGGACATGTTACACGAATGTCAGATAGCGGCTACCGAGAAAGATTCTTGACTGGATACTACCTGGAAGGGGGAAAGAGAGGTCATCCTATAAGCACTTGGATGGATGATGTTTGAAGATGGATGAGAAAAATGTTTAAATGAAATGGCCAGAACAGAATGGAGGAAAAAGTAAAAGTGGAATGAACTTTGGACACTGGAAGTAATATTTACCTACTCATGATGATGATGATGATGATTATTATTATTATTATTATTATTACTTACTTACTTACTTACTTACTTACTTACTGGCTTTTAAGGAACCCGAAGGTTCGTTGCCGCCCTCACATAAGCCCGCCATTGGTCCCTATCCTGAGCAAGATCAATCCAGTCTCTATCATCATATCACACCTCCCTCAAATCCATTTTAATATTATCTTCCCATCTACGTCTCGGCCTCCCCAAAGGTCTTTTTCCCTCCGGCTTCCCAACTAACACTCTATATGTATTTCTGGGTTCGCCCATACGTGCTACATGTCCTGCCCATCTCAAACGTCTGGATTTAATGTTCCTAATTATGTCAGGTGAAGAATACAATGCGTGCAGTTCTGCGTTGTGTAACTTTCTCCATTCTCCTGTAACTTCATCCCTTTTAGCCCCAAATATTTTCCTAAGCACCTTATTCTCAAATACCCTTAACTTATGTTCCTCTCTCAAAGTGAGAGTCCAAGTTTCACAATCATACAGGACAAACGGTAATATAACTGTTTTATAAATTCTAACATTCAGATTTTTTGACAGCAGACTGGATGATAAAAGCTTCTCAACCGAATAATAACAGGCATATCCCATATTTATTCTGTGTTTAATTTCCTCCCGAGTATCATTTATATTTGTTACTGTTGCTCCCAGGTATTTGAATTTCTCCACCTCTTCAAAGGATAAATTTCCATTATGCAAATCTAGTCTTTCAGGTGAAGCTCCCTGTAAAGCAGATTTGAATAATTTCAAGGGAAAAATTATTCAAGGGCCGGGTATCGATCCCGGGACCTCTGGTTGAACGTACCAGCGCTCCCCCAGCTGAGCTACCCGGGAACTCCACCCGACTAGATTTGCATAATATATACGTTACTGTGTACGTTAACAGAAAACCACAATTCCAAGTCATACAGAGTTAGTGTGCACTTGATGTGGGTCTCTGGCGTTTCGTCAGCCCACGTGAGTTGTGTGGATATAAAGGGAAAAGTTGAGACGGTGTCGGGTGGAGTTCCCGGGTAGCTCAGCTGGGAGAGCGCTGGTACGTTCAACCAGAGGTCCCGGGATCGATACCCGGCCCCGGAACAATTTTTCCCTTGAAATTATTCGATAAATTTCCAGTTTTTATATTTCCATTTCGTACAATATTCTCGTCACGAGACATAATCATATACAATGTCTTTTCGGGATTTACTTCCAAACATAGGCTATCTCTTTACTTGCTTATAGTAAAATTCCCGTGTTTTCCCAAATCGTTTATTATTATTATTATTATTATTATTATTATTATTATTATTATTATTATTATTATTATTCCTTATCGTCTGAAAGTGAGACGCATGAACTCTAGCTTAAATTAAATAGTATTATAAAGTACATTGAATTGAGAGCGCTACAAGCAGAGATCCGTGTTGGGACATGTAGACCTATTGACAAAATTTCTCAATTTACCAGGTGTTAGCCTATAACACTTAAAACGTTGGAAACTAGCGTTCTACAGCATTGACTGGTCTCTGTTTTTCTGTAACTAAGAGAATGGGATGTTTAGCAGCATAAACAACTGTTATTTCTGTTTAAGTGTGAAGTAATAAATGAAGGAGAAGAATCTTCTTCCTCGTTGCGGGCACTCCTCTGTAGCTGGGTGCCATAATTTGTATAATTTTTAAAGGAGAGACTTTATTCATTTCAACTTAATTACTGTGAAGGAAAGTTTATGAAATATGAACCATTACGATGTATTCGCTTAACCCTTGATTTCTGTGTAATTGCTCGTAAAGAACACTCTGTACCGCGCGAGAGATGTGACAGTCTCTTGGTAAATTCGTTCCTGTGACATGGAATTACGTCATGAGAATGCGGAGAAGTGTCACAATATTTAACCATGTGCCACAGGCCTCCTCGGAAGTTATATTCTCTAACTTTTCTACCACATAAGTCGCAGTTAAGTTTTATGTTAGTCGCTCAAATGTAAAACAATGAAATTTAATTTTTATTGAGAAGAAAAGATCCCAAGACAATGAATGGTATAAAAATGAACAGAACTTCAAATATAGACTGTATTAACCTCTTCCCTTACTATATATTTTAGCAGTTTTGTGAAAAAAAAGTGTCATATTTTTTATTTTCGTAAAGAGGTCATTTAATATTGCAGAATCACTGTACATCACTAATTTTCTTACATACCTAAAATATCACTATGAAATAGGCATACATTCAGACCTGAATTATTATCCCGAGTTATCTCGTGCACCTTGATTCCAGCTCTGGTAGTTGTTTCACTTTGATTTTCTTCTGAACTATTTACCAACTTATGTTTTTTTATGGATTAATTTATGAGGTAGAATACCAGTGCTGTTGTCAAGGCGTCAAATGTTGCTTGTCGTGTGATAGACTCGAAATCAGGGTATTACGCACAGTGGCACATTGCATTCCGGACAGTAGTATCTGCTCTCCTATATGAGGCGTTTTGGGAAGAATGGTTTAGCAGTCATTCAATATTTGTACCAGTACATCTGTTCTTCAGGTTTGTGAATAATGTTCTGCAGTATCACTATGCCCAAAAGTACACGTATTTAAGAGTCTGTAGTGGGCCGCCACGAATTATTTTCAGCATTCTGTGAACACTTATTAGCATGCCTAATCGTCTTCTCGAATATAATGTTGATGAGGACATTATTAAAGAATAATTAAAAAAATTGAGAATTATCGTTATCAGAAACAATGTTAAAATTTCAGGAAATGGGGACCTCGGAGGTGCAGAAGAAATGGTGCCAGATGTCTTCTATTTAAACCACTGTCGAAAAGACGCGACATCAATTGATCTGAATTTGTTTGTTGGTCTATAACTTCGTCTTCTGATACCGATGTTTCATTTCCTAATCTTATACAGGAATATACTCCTGATCAAAAGTTTCGGAATCACTAACTTGGTCCATCTTTACACAAAACAGCACAAAAAAACACTAAACACAAACAGAAACCGCCAAAACTAACTAGCACCTACTCACTACTGTATGTGAATGCTATATGAGCATAGAATTCCACTCGCAAGGAAGAAGTACAAAAAACACCACCAGATATAGCAATATCACTAACTTCTGTAGCCATCTAGTGAGGAAAAGTTTAATGAAAGAATAGAAACGTATATATTCGGGTTATAATCCTTAGCAGCGAAAATGGGACTCAAACGGGTTAACTCGGGTTAATAAATTTTGACACAAGTTAGCAACCCGAGTTAACTCGGGTTAATCAGGGAAGTGGTTAATGATAGAATAAAATATTTTGTTAGAAATTTGTTAGAACAAGATGCAAGATTAGTAAAAAAAGTATATCAATTTAGTTCGATTGGAACAAGATATGTACGACACAAAAATTGAGATTTCATATGAAAATTTTCTGTGAAGTAAAAACATAATGACGGATTTTTTTTTTTCTTTTCCCTTCGCTGCATACTTTTTCTTTATTCTTGCTCATTACCACAAAGCGTCTTCGTCTACGAGGCAACTGTAGATAACATTGCCGCCTTCAACGCTGCTTGTGGTTACCCCATGGAAGGTGAATCTACGTTGCATCAGTATAATGATGATTAATGACCGGAGAAATATGAATACCTGTAAAAATTGTCCCAAACACCTTGTCTGCCTACCAGAATTTCCCCTCTAACTCGCTAGAATTTAACTTACGTCAGGCTACAAAGGGAAACACACTGGAGGAGATGAATTCGATCCAGTGCTGTGGATTGAACTTCGGCGTAGCTCTATGGTTAGAGCGCTTGGTACGTAGAACCGAGGACCCGGTTTCTCCTCTAATATCAATTAAATGTAATAGGTTTATCCCACGAACCATCTGTAATCCATCTATCTCTATTCATGTGCTCACTGTATATTTAATATTTAAACTATATAATCACTTTATGGTATTAAAGCTGTATTTGATTGTCATCGATATAAAACATGTAAAAATTAGCGGTGGCAAACAAAATCCTCCTTAATGGGAAAAGTTAAAGTTAAGTTAAAACAAAGATTACGCGGTAATTTTGATATAGCCCTACAGCAGCGTTTCTCAAACTTTTTTGAAGTGGGGGACCACTTTTTGAAGTCATTATAGTTCCGCGAACCACCTTACTCTTGTTCCCTTCGAAAGAAAATTTATAATACCAGTATGCTTATATATTAAAATATAATTAAGGTTCGATACTTTGGTACTCTGTTATGAATTCGGGTGGTCCCTGGCTGGGTTACAGGCGCGGCGCCAGATGTGCAGGGAAAAGATGGCGAGAAACACCGCGTTCATAGTGCTTTAAATCCCTCTTTTGTTGCGAGAGTAGAGTGGCAAGTCGGTAGACGGGTAGGGTAATAAATTTCATAAAATGTCAGCATTGGGAGAAAAGGTGAAATTCGATTGCCACGTGTCACTTTCAAACTGTGAGAATTTAAGCTATAGTGTGATACGCAATTCGTTTGAATTTTATTTTTTCTTCTGTCTTTTTTGAAGGACCACAAGGGTAGGCCTCGAGGACCACAGGTGGTCCGCGGACCACAGTTTGAGAAACGCCGCCCTACAGTATTTACCTGGAATGGAGCTCCAGACTATGTTGGTTAGAAGCCATCAGATGAAAAGTTGGTTGAATCTGAGAGAGATGGAGGGAATGAACACCGAAAGAAAGAAACAGAAAATTAAATCATTGTCTGAATAATGCAGATCATTTTGAAAGGAACTCGAACGAATGATAGTTGTTATTAAGACAATATTGGTATTGTTTTGGCATCGTGCAGAGAAAATGTTGAAATCCTTGAACGTCGACATCGCTCTTCGGTTAATTAAAACATGCCGTCCGCCTCGGAGTATCACTCTCATATAATGGTGTTTAATATGTTTATGTAATTGCTTGAAAGAACGCGAGCCATCATAAAATGTCTTTTATAATGTACGATAATATGTGACAGAGTGAAAATGTGAAATGAGTGAAGATCGTAGTAGGTGTAATGGTAGCACAATTTTGAAATTAGGTTTATATATCTCTTACTTCCGTAAGTAGAAAAATAATATCAGAAGTCATTATAATTTACGAATAATGATTACGAAGGACATTATTGTATGCATCTACTTAAATCATAAACTTCTAAATAAAGTTCGTTATCTTACCTTTTTTTTTTATTATATCCTGCCATTATAGGCATAAGTGCCAACGTAACAATTTGTAGATTTTACAGGAGAGAGAAAAAACATTAAGAGAATTACCACTTTAATAATTTATTTAATAACTATCTTAATATGCTGGTACAACTCCGTATTTCAAGGTGGTGTAATGGTTTCAAAATAGATTAAAAACGTTTATTTTTAACTGTCAAGTTAATGTAAAATCTGAGACGTTTGCCCTAATTATTGAACTAATTATAATACAGTATTACAAAGTACAGTTTTTACTCAATTCAAATTGAAGATTTTATTCAGCTTCAGGAATGTTCATATAAACCTTTCGCAAAAGAATGTTTGAAAAACCTTAAACTTTATTCTAAAATTATAAGTTCGATAAATATAAATGATACTCGGGAGGAAATTGAACACAGAATAAATGTGGGAAATGCCTGTTATTATTCGGTTGAGGAACTTTTATCATCCAGTCTGCTGTCGAAAAATCTGAAAGTTAGAATTTATAAAACAGTTATATTAACCGGTTGTTCTGTATGGCTGTGAAACTTGGACTCTCACTTCGAGAGAGGAACAGAGATTAAGGGTGTTTGAGAATAAGGTTCTTAGAAAAAAATATATGGGGCTAAGAGGGATGAAGTTACAGGAGAATGGAGAAAGTTACACAACGCAGAGCTGCACACATTGTATTCTTCACCTGACATAATTAGGAACATTAAATCCAGACGTTTTAGATGGGCAGGACATGTAGCACGTATGGGCGAATCCAGAAATGCATATAGAGTGTTAGTTGGGAAGCCGGAGGGAAAAATACCTTTGGGTAGGTCGAGACGTAGATGGGAAGATAATATTAAAATGGATTTGAGGGAGATGGGATATGATGGTAGAGACTGGATTAATCTTGCTCAGGATAGGGACCAATGGCGGTCTTATGTGAGGGCGGCAATGAACCTTCGGGTTCCTTAAAAGCCAGTAAGTAAGTATTATAGGCATAAGGGCCAACGTAACAATTTGTTGATTTTACAGGAGAGAGAAATAAACATTTTAAAAAATTACCACTTTCATAATTTATTTAATAACTATCTTAAAATACTGGTACAGCTCCGTATTTCAAGGTGTTGTAATGGTTTCAAAATAGATAAAAAAAGTTAATTTTAATTACCAAGTTAATGTAAAACCTGAGACTTTTGCCCTTCTAGTAGAACGCCGCCATATTTGATTTAAACGTTTGCTCTAACTATTGAATTAATTATAATACGATATTTCAAAGTGCAGTTTTTACTAAATTCAAATTGAAGATTTTAATTAACTTGAGAAATGTTCATATTAATACCTTTCGCAAAGTAATGTTTGAAAAACCTTGAACTTTATTATAAAATTATAAGTTCGACGAACTTAACCTCCTTTTTGAAACAGTAATAATTTACAAAGCTTCTTAATAATATTATTAGAATACAAAACAATGAATTAAATTCAAACTTACCTGTTACTGTTGTACATTTTAAACATCAGTGGTGATAAATAATATTTATATTGCAATTTATTAGATAACTGTCACAGTAACAACAATTCTATTCAAATACGCTGGATAACCAACATTCGCAGATTAAAGAAATTAATTGAAACAAAAAATATCGCAAAATACAGCATTATAAAGGAAGAATTATGTTTTTGGAAGCTAGTTTTTGTTTCTTTTGCCTCTTTGTCATATTTAAAAAGAAAAATCAGTAAGTATTTATGACATAACAACATAGCTTATATACTGTAAACATAGGACGTTGGCGCTTTTGGTGGTCATGTCTTATTAACATCGGCCCAACAACCAACATTATTTTCTCATTTACGGCCACAGTATTACGAGAAAACGTCAGTTCTTTTGCATGTTGATGAAAAATATGATATAGAATCACATAGTCAACATAATTCATATTATGAAAAAAATGTTACATTGGTACTTGTGCCTATAATGGGACGATATAAGGGGTAATGGTTTTCAAACCAGGAAAAAAAAGTTTTTGCACGATCATGTTTTTTTGTCATATTTACAACTGTTATTAGACCTTGAAAGTTAGAATTCCCACACAGAAACTTGTTGCTAGGGAAATCATTCATCATAACACAAAACTATATTGAAATAGACCCATTACAGTGTGCTTATTAGGTTTGTCCCAGCACAGTTCAGATTAGATTCTGAACTGCCTGCTCATGCGCAGTAGCTGAATGTGCGTTCCAACAAGACTAGAACTGATTCCGAACCAATTCTGAACTCCCGGTTACCTGTTACAACGTGCTTTAGAACTCGTTCGAAACGTGTGAAATTGATTCTCGATTCAGAGAAGGGACTGGGAATTCTGAACTATTGACGCATGAGCAGACGGTTTAATAAGAAGTTACGGTTAAGAGGCTTCGAGACTAGGCAGGTTAAAATAAAAAAAATAGTCGATCATCAGTAATTTGAAGGATGTAGTGATATTCTTTTATGACGAATTAAGTTCGGATGATGAATATAATTTTAGTATGATAAGAAACTCTGAAGGCCGTGAAAGAACAGTTTTTAAGAAACGTTCCAACAACGTAAAATCCAGAAATAATTCTGAGATCGTACACAACTGGCGCATGCGTCGAAAGAAGTTTAGGCTTAGTTCGTAACACGGTCTGAATTGCTTGCTGGAACAAATCTATTGTCACATATAGTTACCATTACAGTATACTAGTTTCGCGAAGGCTTTGGAATAATATTGCTCTAAATTTTCAATGCAAAATATATTGTATTTTCAATTTTAAAAATATGATCGTGAAAAAAGTTTTGTACAATGCACGTTTGTGAAGTGCATTAAAAGTTTCGGGAATTGAAAAACGATCATGCTCGTTTTTTCAAACTTTTCTTCGATTTTGTAAAAAGCACTTCCCAAAATTACATCGTAATATACGCTATTACTACAGTCCAGTACATACAGTCACGAAGCTTGAGGTGATTTTTTGCATTTCTTGTGATTACAGCGCTCCAAGCGGCTGGCTACTAACAGTAGGCCTACTAGGACTATACCACAGTCTAGTATATACAGTCACGAAGCTTGAGTTGAGATGCTACTAGGAACAATAAACTGTGCCGGTACTATTTCGCAGTGTCTATAATGAGGCGATATTAGCGATCCTAGTGGTTAGCAACTATCTATGGATGCATATTTACTACGTATTGAGCTTCGTGACTGTATATACTAGACTGTGACTGTACTGTGCCGGTACTATTTCGCATTATTGCTTGTAAAGATGTGATGAACTTGTTAGTAGCTAGTCACTAGGATCGCTACTATCGCCTGGATGCATATTCCCTACGTATTGAACTTCGTGACTGTAGGCTATATACTAGATTGTGCTATTACCACAGTCTACTATATACAGTCACGAAGCTTGAGTTTTGAGGGTGCTAGAAACAATAGACTGTAATGAGGCGATATTAGCGATCCTAGTGGTGAGCAACTATCTGTTTGCATATTTACTACGTATTGAGCTTCGCGACTGTATATACTAGACTGTGCTATTACTCCGTTATTTTATGCACAATAAATGATATCACTATGAATGTATTCAAGAAAATAAGTTGTAAACAAGAATAGAATTGGTAACATGATAAAGAAAATGACTTGTTCCAAGATACTCAATTTGCGTCATCTTCAAGACGCCGATTTCTTTCATTTCTTTCATCTTCTTTGCAAGAGAAGAAAGATTAGGAAACGTTATCATTGTAACAACAGTCTAAAAGTTCTAGTCCACCGAAAATGTCAAGTTTACAATCTCTACACTAAGTAGAACACACCTATTTTAATATGTCCAGACTATAAACTTGTAAAGAGACATGCCGATATATTTTTTGCGCTCATTTCTCCTGAGGTTACAATTATGAGTTTCTTTCGGCGTGAAGGACAGACGCACAATGAATACATCTTTCAAAATTATATACGAAAAGATTTTATATATAATATGGAAATGCGAATAACATTATGTGGCAAGTCTTGGAGGATGGCTACCACAAGGCAGACGTGTATCGGTCGGCCTTCTGTCTCGTAAGACTATATGGTCTTATCGAGCGGTTCTGTCCGATTATTACACCGTACCGCAGTAAAGATCTCCAGTTCTGATAAAACACTACAGTATTGCGTGCATCAACGAAATAACCACCTACAATGTTGTGGAGTAAGGTATAGAAAAATGTAATAAAATAAAAAAAACCTCTAGGTTTATGTAACATTACCATATTAACATTATACATAGAACATTTAATATGAAAAGACCTTGTAAACAGTCGCCGTCATCAAGTCATCATTTCCTTTTCACGATGTATCGCTATGATTGTTCTATACTGTCCACTGCTTTCTATGTAAAGATTAATTATTGGTCTTACAGACTATATCTGTTATGGCAACACAATATTATAGGAGAAAAATTCGCTTCGGCGCGGGGATCGAACCCGGGTTCTTGGTTCTACTTACCATTGAGCTACGCCGAAGTTCAATCCACAGCGCCGGAGTGAATTTTTCTCCTCTAATATCAATTGTTACCATAACAGATAGGCTATATTCTGTAGGGCCAAAAATTAATCTTTTCGAAAATTCTTCGCCCTACAATGCATATTACTGTGGAATCCCGGCCATCAAGTCACTCAATTAAGTGCGTTCCTTGTATAATGGCAGTTGACTTAATATAAATGTAGGAGCAAGAACCCGGGTTCGATTCTCTGCGCCGGAGCGAATTTATCTCCTCTAATATCAATAATATCAATTACCCATTACTTTCCACTCAAGTTCGCCAACGTCTGTATGTAGTACTGATAGTATTAAAAAAAACGCTTTCAACTGCAGATGTCATTCGGCGTCGAAGTTTAAAATGTTTGAGAAATTGCCGGAAAAATTGACTGGAGTCCTTTGTTAGTGACAGAGCTATGTTACATGCCGGACACTGGATTCTGAATTCCATCATGTTGTCTCGTTCTTCAGTCGTACTCATAGCGATATTACGTCTTCTGCTCCCACCCCTTCCATGCACGTGCGACTTAACTCACCTGTATTGTGTATTCCGGTTTTCATTGGTGTTCATGCTAGATTAGGAGCTGCACCGCCATCACAAATTAGAACTCGTTTGCGATGTATGTCAACATTTGAGAAGTATAGTGGCACGCCACTGGTCATAGCAATGGCTATCTTAGTGTCTTGTATACATATTTAGTAGCATAACAGTGGAGGTGGATGAATACTGAATGTAAACACAACTTCAAAACATGACGGCATTAATGGAATAGTCTAGAATGCGCTTTTCGCCCTATAGAATTATTGATTGCGATCAGGTTTGAACTCGCTAATCTTGGTTCTCGTATCCAATGATAGCCGCTAGAGCTAGATCGACGACAACGACTTACTTCTTTGATATGTATTTGCATATCAATTTTCGATGTAGTTTGTTGTCCTTTCTGTGTTAGAGTAATGAGATAGTTATTTCTTTATCATTTTATTGAGTTTATTCTTACTGTTTGTAATTCGCTTCTAATGTGTTAATTTTCTTTACTTAAACATCTGTTTACATCTCTTAAAAATCCAGTTAGATCTGTTTAATTTTTATTTTAGTAGGTTATTTTACGACGCTTTATCAACAGCTTAGGTTATTTAGCGTCTGAATGAGATGGTGATAATGCCGGTGAAATGAGTCCGGGGTCCAACACCGAAAGTTACCCAGCATTTGCTCATATTGGGTTGAGGGAAAACCCCGGAAAAAACCTCAACCAGGTAACTTGCCCCGATCGGGAATCGAACCCGGGCCACCTGGTTTCGCGGCTAGATGCTCTAACCGTTACTCCACAGATGTGGACGATCTGTTGAATCATAACTTCGTTTTTACATTCAAAACGTTTGAACGGAGCCATAATTTTCAGTTGACTGTCTATGCTGTAAACAAATGACGATTGCAAGGCATACTTTATAGTACCGTAAAGAATTTGCACTTTGAACTGTTCGCAAACGAAACAAATGGTAGGAAGACGATAAAAACAGGAGAAAGTATATAAAGATTAGAAGAAAGGGTGTACTCTAATACAATAAAATAGATATTAATTGACTTACTAAAATTCTATTTCACTAATTTTACCTTCACCAAAATGTTTGAACGGAGCCATCATTTTCGCTGCCATAACATTTGAAAATTAAATTAAGTCAGTATTACTTTCATAATGTACTGAGTGATGTCACCAGCCTTCTGTCGGTGGGACATTACGAGAAAAAATATTTGTTCATTCATTCATTCATTCATTCATTCATTCATTCATTCATTCATTCATTCATTCATTCATTCATTCATTCATTCATTTATTTTATTCCATAGATCTTACATGAGCAATGAAGCTTTAAGATGTGGAACATGTCAACATTTTACAATATTACAATTACAATTTTTACAAATTTTTATAGTTTTACAATTTAGTAATTTTCTACAATTTTTACAATTTTGTACAATTTTTTTTTTATATTTTGGCGAGATGTAGTGAGATGAGATGAGGTCCGAGGATTCGCCAAAATATTACCCGGCATTTGCCTTTTCGGTGGAGGAAACCTCGGAAAAACCCAACCAGGTAATCAAATCAAAGGGATTGATGCCAAGGACTCGCCATAGACCATCCGGCTTCAGTCCCACGGCTGGGGAAAACCTCCGAAGAAACCAAAGTCCAAAGGGGGATCCAACCCAAGCCCGAACGCAGCTCCGGATCAGCAGCCCAGCGAGTCTGCCGACTGAGCTACATCGATGGCTCTACTAAAAGTATACAATACATAGTCAATCAGATTATTAAATTTACAAACGCAAACGATCATTCATAAGTTGAGCTATATTATAATACAAAACAATTTAATTAAATTTAAGGCATAAACAATTCAACCAGTTGTGATATACAGAAATTGATAATACATATCATGCAAACTACTTCAAATTACAAACAAAAACAATTTATCAGTAGAGCTATATAGATTACTATTCAATTTAAAGCATATACAATTCATCGGCCAAAACTATACAAATATATACAATACAAAGTAGCATACTTTCATTAAGCTATACAAATTTGTGCAATTAATATCAAGTAGATTAATTCAATTTATAATCATAAACAATTCATCAGTTGAGCTATACATATTACCATTCAATTTACAGTAGGTCTATATACAATTCATCAGTAGAGCTACACAGACTAGTAATCATTTTAAGAACATATACAATTCATCAGCCAAACTATACAAACATATACAATCAAATTAGTTCAATTTACAAACTTGTAGCCAGTGCAGAGACTATCTACGCGGGAAAGAAATTACGATCGCAAAGCATGTTTTATAATACTATAGTAACGTATGGTACGAAAGAAATTAAGCATTTTTAATAACAATTTACAATCAACTTCATTAGAATACAAACTCTTAACGAAGTCTTGGTGTTTTAAAAACTGTGTAAGAAAAAAACGTTTTTGACAAGTTTATTAATTTCAATTCTCGGTCGGTTTATTTATTTTATGGTTTCAAGCTTTTTCTTCTTTCTCTCTAAAACTTCAGTGATACCTTATTATTCTTATTTATTTTATTTCCTTAATTTTTGTTATGTTTTATGTTTTTCATAGACTGTAGTTTTATGCTTTGTTATATTATGTTCTACAACATATTACGTATTTGTTCTTGTATATAGCCTCCGAATATGAGCGTTACTCGTTCGAACATTCTCAAAAATTAAAAAGAAAAGTGTTAAATGAATATCTTCCGCTTGTTGTACACGGCCACCTTAAATAATCACAATCATTTGCTTTTGAGGGGGCACGGATTACTTTAAAACTCATATATCTCGTATAAAAATTTTGCCTAGAATAGAACTTGTCGGAAACATTTGAAAGCAACTTTTGTTGTGTAATATTATCCTAAAAATCAATAATTAGCAAGATATTTCGATTTATTTACTTCAGTGCCCCTTATAACTCCTCTTTTAATGAAAGTATTATAGTCTTAAATCTAAGTGGACTCTAACTTATTTTACACACCAATTTTCGTAGGAATATGTTCAGCCATTATCACGTGAAAAAATAACAAACATACAGGTATACAAACAAAATTAAAAAAAAATGCGATTTTCGGTCTCAGGAGAGTTCATTATACATGTTAACACCAATTGTTTTTGTAAAAGCGAAAATTACCATAAAAATTTAGATTACAGTTTTATTATTAGTATAGATTATATTACGTTCTGTTGTGGAATTAATGTATTTCATTCTCTACTTTTAATGTAGAAATTAATGTATTGTAACTTGTTAATTTTTACACAAGATGGTTGTGATTGTAATTCAGGATCCTTGTGGCCATTCATGTTATGATAATATGAACTGATGTCTTTGTAAATATTGTATTATATTAGTGGAATTATGACAAAAGAAAACGTTTCACTTTCGTAGTTTCCTCAAATCGTGGCATTGCGGTAATTATTGCATACAGAATCAAATAGAGTACAAAATAAAGAGATCAGATTAATGTGTTTCATAACTCGACGTAACACGTAAAGGAGTATGTAAACAATAATCGTTCAACTCTTGGAATTATAGTTATTCTCTTTTGTGGTTGAATGGCTGTTATTATTATAAAAGGTGATGATGTAGGACTCTCTGAAGATAAGCATTGAAACAGGTAAGCGTCTTGTTTTGTTTTAAAAAGTGGATCAAGCATTCCATAGCCATTAAGACGACATACAGTGGGAATAAATATTAGGAGAAACCGGGTGAGACAAAAAATACACCTTCGCAATTGCATCAGTAATCGCCTGCTGCGTGCCAATCCGATAAAACGCCAATAATCTAAGTCATTAATCCCGACCCATCGGCCTTCCATGGCTAAGCATGGTTGCTATTGAGTTATGGGCCTTTCTAAGCATCCATTACCTCTCCAGGTACCTATTTAGTATATTTATCAATAAGTAGTACAATAATTGGGAAGATAACACAATCTCCTAGGCAACGCATGTGGCCTGAAGACCCGTGAAGACGTAATGTTATCACGTTCGGATTATTCACTCTGTTAGCACCCCCTTTTTAAGTGCTTTGACCCCTCCTGACCCAAAAATGCTTGCTCTGCTACCGCAAGTACTGTATTTCCAGCTCTGGAGATGAGATGAATTCTTGTACCTAAGCGTGGCAACACCGCTAGACCAGAGAGGCCCGTCCCTTTACTTTTAACAAAGGTTAAGAGTAGCACAAGATGGAGGGGAAGAGGAAAGAACAGGCAAGGAATGTACCTTCGGGCCTTCATGCATAATATAAACTCGTGGCGAGCGAAACTCGACCTTAAGCCCTGTGACCATTACCTTTGTTCCGTTGAACCCGACTACACGTGTCGAGAAGGTTCAAGATGGCATGCCTTGCCTTTGCCAAAGGTTTTGACAGCACTGAAAAAAGCAGTGGAAAAGAAATGATGGCTGGGGGAAAAAGAAGTTAAGGCGGGAGGGAGAAGGGAAATGAAGTAAGAATGAGAAAGGAAGGAATGTGTGGAAGAGAAGGTAATGCAGGGGTCGAAATAAGAAATACTTGGTAATTGAAGTTGTGTAAGAAGTTCACGAAAAGAAAACAGTGATATTAATTGACTATATACTATAAATTTCGCCACTGACTCTTCTGCTATAAAAAAAAGTGAATAGGAAATTCTCTTGAGTTGTATTCTCATTGTTTACCACGGACTGTACTGTTTAATAAGCTCTGTGGCTGTGTCTGTAGGGTTTTGCTATTTGCTTAATTTGCACAGTGTTAAAACACTCCTTAATACCACACTGCCTTCACTATGTACCAAAAAACTGGGAACTGCGTGGCGATAAATAACCATTACAAGCTGTACTTAGTACTAGCCCCAATTTCATGATGATAAATCAAATAATAACGCCATTTACTGCAGAATATCGTTATGCTTAGGAAGGTTACTTTTTCATGTTGGTTCAAGGGAAGTATTTTACACATGGGGCCACCAAAAGATAATGGGTTTTGGTTCTGGTGAATAGCTGGCGTCTCCAATGTCGATATATTTTCGAATCTCATTAACTCATAAATGTGAATCACAATTCTATTTATCTACAGGTTGTCTGTCTGTCTGTTCCATCTCTGTTTAATCTGCATAATGTGTCTAATCTATCTTACTAATCTGTTTAATCTGTGTAATCTATCCTGTCTAATCTATCTGGCACTCATGTTTGTCCCTTCTGTCTAGCTAATTTATTTGTCTCTCTGTCTGCCTACCTACCCAACTACCTATCTACATTTCTGCTCGTCTGTCTACCTTATCTGTCTCATCTGTTTATCTCTGTTTAATTTGCCTGATCTGCGTGTCTATTTAATCTGTCTGATTTATCCAGCTACCTACCTGTCTGTATATCTAGCTACGTAACTGCCTGCCTGCCTGTCTGTCTGTCTGTCTGTCTGTCTATCTACCTACTTACCTGTCTGTATATCTAGCTACATACCTGTCTGTCTATCTATCTAGCTACCTACCTACCGCCTATCTAGCTACCTACCTGTCTTTCTATCTTTCCACCTACTTACCTGTCTGTATATCTAGCTACGTACCTGAATGTCTATCTAGCTACCTACTTGTCTTTCTATCTATCTAGCTACTTACCTGTCTGTATATCTAGCTACTTATCTGCCTGTATATCTAGCTACTTATATGTATGTATATCTAGCTACTTACCTGTATCTATCTAGCTACCTATCTGTATTTCTATTTATCTAGCTACTTACCTGCCTGTATATATATATATATATATATATATATATATATATATATATATATATATATATATAGCTACCTACTTGTCTTTCTATCTATCTAGCTACTTACCTGTCTGTATATCTAGCTACTTACCTGTCTGTATATCTAGCTACTTACCTGTCTGTATATCTATCTAGCTACCCACCTGTCTTTCTATCTATCTAGCTACTTACCTGTCTGTATATCTATCTAGCTACCTACTTGTCTTTCTATCTATCTAGCTACTTACCTGTCTGTATATCTAGTTACTTACCTGTCTGTATATCTAGCTACTTACTTGTCTGTATATCTATCTAGCTACTTACCTGTCTGTATATCTAGTTACCTACCTCCCTGCCTATCTAGCTACCTACCTCCCTGCCTATCTCTGTCTTTCTATCTACCTACTTATCTGTCTGTATATCTATCTACCTACGTACCTGTCTGTCTATGTAGCTATTTACCAGTCTGTATACCTAGCTACGTATCTGCCTGTCTATCTAGCTACCTACCTATCTTTCTATCTATTTAGCTACGTACATGTCTGTCTATCTAGTTACCTACCTGCCTACCTAACTAGCTACTTACCTGCCTGTCTACGTAACTAACTACCTCCCTATCTGCCTATCTAGCTTGCCTACCTGCCTGTTTGTCTAGCTACCCATCTCCCTAAATGTCTATCTAGCTTACCTATCTAGCTGTCTGTCTGTCTGTCTGTCTACTTACCTGTCTGTCTGCTTACCTAACTTTCTGTCTACCTACCTGCCTGCTTGTCTGCCTGTCTATCTACCTATCCATATTTGAGTCTCGTCAACCTGGCACTTAACATACAAGATAATACTCTTGTGATATGGATAATTATGATACTAGATCCGCCTAAACAACATGTTGTTACATTACAATGATCGAGTATTCATGTCCGGATTGGAATTTGAATCCACGATATTGATTTCTATGGAACGTGAAAGCCTGTGTCTTAGCCATTACGTATACCCTGGTTTTCCACGAGTTATGGCTATGAAATATGATTTATTTTATTTTATTGGGTTATTTTACGACGCTGTATCAACATCTAGGTTATTTAGCGTCTGAATGAAATGAAGGTGATAATGCCAGTGAAATGAGTCCGGGGTCCAGCACCGAAAGTTACCCAGCATTTGCTCGTATGAAATATGATTAAGGTTTCTTTGTAACTTATTGTTTAGTCTCAGGATACGAGGTATGAATATACCGTTAGCATTTACTGCTTAAATAGGTGAATTCATGTGTTGCTCTCTAATTACCAAAGAATGCTTGCTTATACATTTTTACATGAAGTGGCTGAGGTGGTTATGGGTAGTTAATTGTTAATGCGATATGTTTTTTTTCTCTGTTTAAAGCAATGTTTCAAAAACCTTTATCTGTTGCGGACTCCCGAATGAAATTGAGGAATTTGATCCCAAAACGCGTTACATTCAGTTTTATGAAAGGACTGAGCTAGCTTTATATCTGCCGGTCTACGGAATGAGTGAGTTTTCAAGTGACATGTAAAATAACCAAACTTTTAGACAAGGATTGGCTCTGTTCTGGAATAAAAGAAGCTTAAAATACAATGATAGAAGTCTAAAAAAAAATCAAATGTACATATATATTTTTAGTAGGTTATTTTACGACGTTTTACCAACGCTTTATTTAGCGTCTGAATGAGATGAAGGTGATAATGCCGGTGAAATGAGTCCGGGGTCCAGCACCGAAAGTTACGCAGCATATATATATATGAAGGAAGGAAGTAAGCGAAGTTTCAATGTAAAGTCAGCCAAATGTAAAAGAAAGATGTTTTGTAAATTGTGCAGTTTCCGGGTAGGATTAGTGGGTCCCTCGAAAAGTGGTGTGCAGTTTCCGGGTAGGATTAGTAAAACCCTCGTGAATCAGTGTGCAGTATCCGGATAGAATTAGTGGGTCCCTCGAAAAGCGGTGTGCAGTTTCCGGGTAGGATTAGTAAAACCCTCGTGAATCAGTGTGCAGTATCCGGATAGAATTAGTGGATCCCTCGAAAAGCGGTGTGCAGTTTCCGCCTACCCAATTAAACGTGTCTTGTTCTACTCCTCACGACCAAAATTTCGGTTTGATTTTCGCAAAAAAAATCTCATATTCAGGCCTCGACAATGATATTGATGTCTGTGTCATCCTTTGCATGACTCGAATCTGAGAGTCGACTCACTCCTCAGCTGTCCCCGCGCACCTTGCCGTGGCTGTACCGTCCGTTGATTGCCGTGCGGCCGTGGATTGTGTTCCAGTTCAACACTGGAGGGCTTTAATTGAAGATGATCACTATTATTTGTTTGGCTTAACGACGCGACCTCCTTGCTCCCAGGCTAATGGTGACGGAGCACGGTAATAACATTATGATTAATTGCGAATTATTATTATGGAGCTATGTTTTCCCGGTCCATTTAAAAATATACCTTAAGAGATTGAGAAAAAGACGGTATGGTTAATGTTGAATACTCTTAGCTCTAAATGTCTAAATGGTTGGAAGGGATTATCTCCAGCTACATTGAACTCTATCTCATTACGGATCTACTTTACACTTCATTATTTGGCCCTGTAATATCGACGTCAGTAATACGAAATATACTTTCTTATTACCGGTACCTATCCATGTATTGTGGGTTCCTATCATCACGGCATGGCGCGTCCTCAGGTTGCGGATCGAGGAGACGGCCTCCAGATATGGAGGGTAACTGTGAATACAGTATATTGAATAAGCAGTCGCGGACAGCCGATGAGGGGTAGTCCTCCAGCTTGGGGGTTGGGCGAAGGGCTAACAACCCATCACCGTAAGAAAACAGCTTGTTACGAAGCCTTACAATAAGCTTCGGAATGGGGCTGATTCTCTGGCACGACCACAGCAAAGGAAAAAGGATTTAAAATGGATTTGAGGGAGTGGGATATGATGATAAGACTGGATTAATCTTGCTCAGGATAGGGACCAATGGCGGGCTTATGTGAGGGCGGCAATGAACCTCCGGGTTCCTTAAAAGCCTGTAAGTAAGTATTACCGGTATACCTATATGTTTCACATGTTTCGCAACAACGCAGTTTAGTGTTGAGAATGACATTCCCTTTTACAGTTTTTTTTTTTTAAATTGTTCAGAAGACACACATGCAAGACAGTCTTCTCCATTCTACATTCATGACACATTGTCTGGAAAATTTTCTACCCTTTTAATTAAAAATAATTCTCATAGTACAAACATTGGTGATGCCACATTTTGACTATTGCGACATTCTACTAATAGATTTAAATTCTAATTTAGCCCAAAGATTGCAGCGCGCTCGTAATGCCTGCATATGTTTCATTTGCAACATCCACAAATAGGACCACATTATAGCTTCCCTTTAAAACGCTCCTATGGATAGGATTACAGGACCGAAGATACATCCATTCACTAATTTTCGTATATCGTATCATCAATACTTCTTTGCCTAACTATCTCTCAGTGTAGTTTAATTTCTTATACATCTTGATTACGCAACAAGCTGCATTGCGAACAATGGTACACAGACTACTCAACATACAAATGAACCAACATGATTACAAAGAAGATCTAAACACAATCAAATACATAGCACAAGAAAACGGATACACCCTAACATAATAGACAACATAATGCGAAAGACAAAACATAATCACAAAAAAACATAAGAATACAACACAAACACAAGAACACAAAAAATACATCACACTAACATACGAAAACAAAAACACACACAAGATTGCAACCTCATTCAAGAAATTAAATTACAACATCGTATACATAACAAATAATACTCTACAAAAACATCTAACACGCAAACGACACAAACAAATACAACCACACAGGCGTATACGAACTCAAATGTAACACCTGCAACAACTTCTACATGGGACAGACCGACAGATCATTTCAAACACGTTACAAAGAACATATCACAGCCATAACAAAATTACAAAACACTTCCACATATGCAGAACACATCAAAAATGCTAATCACACTTACAGAGACATCAACACAGACATGGAAAGTTTACACATCCAACCAAAAAGCCAGAAACTAAACACACTAGAACAATACAAAATATACAGACACACAAAAACACATCCAAATGAAATTCACAACACAAAACTCAATTTCAGTTGCAGTTTAAAAGTAGGCCTAAGTTATTCAAACTCGTGATCAGTACTAGGCGACATAACTCCTAGCTCCAGATTTAATTTTCCCGTTCCTTTATTCTATCATGATTGTTTTATGTACTTTTATCATTGAAATTATAAATCTTATTGTAATCCTACCTTTTATCATCATCCAGTTTGCTGTCAAAAAGTCTGAAACTTGGAATTTATAACAGTTATATTACCGGTTGTTCTTTATGGTTGTGAAACTTGGACTCTCACTTTGAGGAACATAGGTTAAGGGTGTTTGAGAAATAGGTGCTTAGGAAAATATTTGGGGCTAAGAGGGATGAAGTTACAGGAGAATGGAGAAAGTTACACAACACGGAACTACACGCATTGTATTCTTCATCAGACATAATTAGGAACATTAAATGCAGACGTTTGAGATGGGCAGGGCATGTAGCACGTATGGGCGAATCCAGAAATGCATATAGAGTGTTAGTTGGGAGGCCGAAGGGAAAAGACCTTTGGGGAGGCCGAGACGTAGATGGGAGGATAATATTAAAATGGATTTGAGGGAGGTGGGATATGATGATAGAGACTGGATTGGCATTGTTCAGGATAGGGACTTACGGCGGGCTTATGTGAACGCGGCAATGAACCTCCGGGTTCCTTAAAAGCCAGTAAGTAAGTAAGTACTGTAATCCTACAAATTGTAAGTACATATTTTACTCATTTTTCTGAAATTGTTTTCTTTTCTCCCCATTCACATTTAATTCTCCTTTGAGTGTATGTATGTATATATATGTAATTTTCCTCAGTACGTTTGAATTTATAATTCTTGTAATTTGTAATATTGGTTCACTTACCACTTACATATTCATTGAGTGTAACTTCTAAGCCTTATATTATTTTGTAATTATTATTTAGTATGTTTGCATTATTTTACTCAACTTGTGCTTATATGACTATATCAATTTTTTATGTTCTTTAAATATTAATATGTAATCATTAACTTGCATTACTGCAAATCGTATCAGCTTCTTTTGTTTCTGGCTAAATGGAAGAGAAAGTCAGATGGCCTTAACTTCGCCAGTATAAATAATAATAATAATAATAATAATAATAATAATAATAATAATAATAATAATAATAATGTCATTTCATCTTTTTTATTTGTATTTTGTGTTATACCTGCACTTTTGTGTTCTGTTGTGATCCTGTTCATTCTCTATTTGAATTTAATGTAATTTTCATTATTTACTATCACTTTTTGCATTTGTATGTGGTCTCTGGTAGGGTTGGAGACAAGCCCATGTGGCCTTAATCCTCTCAGATTAAATAAATAATAAATAAATAATACATTAAAGTAGGAGAGCATTTGTATGAGACGAACTTTCTCCGAGAAAGGTGGGAGAGGATAATACATTTTTTTATATATCTTGCCAGGTAGTTCGAAAGGTAGTGCAACAAATCTTGCGATTGAAAAATATAAATTTTTAATATTGAAGTCTAAGATATAGATTATGTAATTTATGCCATCGTTATAATTATGTCAAATATTGAAACATTCTTTACAAACTCTTTCGAAAACTACAATTAATTATTATCGTTTTCACACATTCAATTGTATGTACCCGATTTTAAATGACTGTTACGCTTTTACTACGCCATACTACTTTTGATCAATAAAACGGTACGAAAGGACGTCTTCAACCAACCACGGCTGTTTATCACACAATTTTATCGTTTCTCTAGCATTTGTTTGTTTTATCACTACCCTAATATTTGTTTCTTTGTTGCCAACATTTCAAACTGCAAATCCTTTATGGTACTATAAAACATGCTTTACGATCGTCATTTGCTTACCGCATAGAAAGTCAACTGAAAATGACAGCTCCGTTCAAACGTTTTGATGAAGCTAACATTAGTGAAATAGAATTTCATTAAATCAATGAATATTTTATTGTATTAGAGTACTTTATTTCTTCTAATCTTTATATACTTTCTTCTAATAGTGTAACAGTCAATTAAATCCCATTCCCAATCAAAACCTCTAGTGAGATTACTGCTTACCATTTCGTTTCTATGACGTCATTCCATTTTCGACCAATGAAATGTAATGAAATTTTGAATTCCAACCAATCACAGTCACACTTTGCGATAATGTTTGCAGCTAGATTTATCGCTATCAATTTATCGCATGGTCGTTCTTTTGTTTAGTCGTTGTCGCCAACTGTTTCCCCGTAAATTGATGATCATGAATACATTAAGATGCAACTACACTGTTAAACATTTCTTTCAACTTTAAAGCAATGAATGCAAGATTGATATTTAATATTAATTAATATATTTACGCAGTGAAGACGACGTTCAAAACGGCGCACCATGTAGACACAAGATCTTCATGATCTTAATTGAACGTAACTTTTAAACTTGATTATTTCAATATTTTCCTAGATTGCACGCATAAGCGATTGGAATATTGAACTGTGTAGATGAAGCTTTAGTTCCGTTACACACTACAGCTAGAATGCGTTTGTCGAGCTATAAAAAATGCTTTCCTGTAGCACGAGTAACGATCGAAATAACGCACAGCTGACATTGGTCCTGCTCCCACAGGTAACTTAACCTATAATTGTAGCTTATAAAATTTGTATTTTGTGAATGAAATAAAACAATTGGCATTACTGAATAATATTGAATTTCGTTATTGCAATAATCGATATTCATCTATTTATCGGCAAATCTCAGAGCTCTTGTGACATAATGTGTGATCGGAATCACCTCCCCTATTGAGGTGACACTGATGAACAATAAAAGTTAAAAACAAAAATGAAGCTGAAAAAATGGAGGATATTTACATTCGATAGACGGGATTCTAAAAAAATTGTAGATTATAAAATCAAATCGACGCTTCGCTAGGAGTTAATCTTATATGGTTAACGCTTAGAAAACTGAAAATTTTGATCGGATTCACCTCTTGTTACGGTACTTGAATAATCTCCATATTTGAACAGGGACGTTAGATAGACAATTAACAATTACCAATTAAATACATTATTAAGGAGTAAATTGCTGTGTACATAGGCGGAAGAGTAATTAAATTGGGGCAGAGGACTCGAGAATCCCCCTTCCCCCTCCCCCTCCCAATTAAGCGAGCACTTTACTGAAATCAAACACAAGACGAGCGGGATGCTTGATTAGCCGTGTGCAGCTTTGAGCTGAGCCGGCCGTCGCGATGGGTCACGTAGTCTGGATTCGCTTTCGAAACTCTTCATTCTAATTAGCGAGCGTGCTGCTTTCTCTCCATGACGCTGCATTCTGGGTTCAAGTCCTGGTTAAGGCAATCTGATTCTACGCTCTTTATTTGGTATGCCATAAAACTGTACCCATCTTAAACAGTTGGCGATCAGACTTGCTGTACACGTAGAGTTGTTTTCTGGTTCATTAATACTGGAAAAGACAGAGATAGGAACACTCTGTACACTTTCTCTACTAAGTGGACACTGTATCATTATTTTATATCTTTTTTCCGTACAATTTTCACACTTCTGTTTTCCAAGGAATTTCATACTGGATGGTAAGATAATTATGTTGTAATTGTGTACGATTTTACCACGAGAAAACAATATTTTTTCCCTTTCATCGAGAGTATAATTCACGTCATTTCATTCTCTATAACAGTATTTCATCATCTTTATTTATTTCTCTCTTTCACTTTTTATTTTCACGACCTAGTGATGACTTGTCACCTTGGTATCTTAGGGTACGTACACCTTGGAGCAACGATAAACGACGAAAGAAATGGCCTAGCGACGCTTTGGTATTATCAAAGAATCAACTGTTCATATCGGAGCAACGAGGACGCCGGAAGCGAACATTTTGATTTATCAGTAGAAGATATTCTACAGTATACATCCATTTAATGAAAGAAGATATATAGGAAATATCAGCTACTAGGTTCAAGGTTAATATAACTTAAATACGTACAAAATTGAACCCGTTTCTCATCCCAAAGCTAGTATAAATTCGTTGTGTTGTGATTGGTTCTTGTGATTACATAATATATGACGAATAAATACACAACTGATCAATTTGCCAATATCCATGATAATTAATTTAATATACCGAAATAATAATAAATCGATTAATACTCGGATATATTGATAACCACCGGTAATTATACAGATAAATAGTATCTTAATCAGAGATCATATGAACAACAAGAGCGAAGAACATGGAATTTTTCTTTTCCGTCGCTTTTATCGTTACTCCAATATGCACACCTCAATGACAATGCATGCTTCAATTCTCTCTGTTATAGCACCGCTGCTTCTTTTATCGTTTATCGTCGCTCCAACGTGTACGTACCCTAAGTTAGCAGAGCGCTGGTTAACGTTGACTACGGACCCAAGTTCATATTCCGGTGATGACGCAGTCATATTTATGCTGCACAAAGCCAAGGTCTCTGAGGATTTTTCTCGGAGTTTTCCCATTTCCGGCAATTATTTTACTCCTCACTTGAATATTTACCAGGGTAGTTTCAATAGTGTCCCGCGCCGCGGCGTCGTGGTCTAAGCCATTCTGTCTAGGACTCGCGTTATGGAATGCGTGCTGGTTCGAGTCCTCATGGAAGAAGAAATTTTCTTATGAAATTTCGGCCAGTGTATGGGACGGTGCCTACCCAGCATCGTGATGCGCTTGGGGAGCTACGACAGGTAGCGAAATTCGGTTGCGAAAGCCAGCTATAACGGCTGGGAGGATCATCGTGCTAACCACACGATATCTCCATTCTAGTTGGATGATCGTCCACCTCTGCTTCGGCATGTGGGCGTAAGGCCAGCAGCCTGCTGGTCGGTCTAGGCCCTTCACAGGCTGTAGCGCCACGGATGATGATTACTCTTATTATTATTATTATTATTATTATTATTATTATTATTATTATTATTATTATTATTATTTCTTCTGTCTTTATTGTATTATGCTGAACTTTAATTGGTTTCTGGCTGTTGTCCAGCACACAGATATAAATAAATAAATAAATAAATAAATAAATAAATAAATAAATAAATAAATAAATATATAAATAAAAATTATTATTAACTTATGCTGTATAAATACATAAGTCACAATCGTTTGTTTTTAAAGCCGAAATTGAGATCGTGTCAACGTTAGAAAGTTACTCTAATTTTTCTTAGCAAGTGGATCCGAAAAGTTTGTAGCTTTACTCTATCGAGATTCACTTTTCAAAATAATAGTTCTCTTAGTGTTCTCTCTGCTTGAGAAATCAGCAAATGGAATTATCGCCATATAAATCCACCATCTGCATACATGTCTGTCACTATCACTTGAGTATTTTATGTTCCAGTACTAGAAGTCAGTTCAGAAATGTTGTACGAATAAGTTTCTTCCTTTGTCCAGATAAAATGAGTCCTTAGAATTTCCATATTATATTACATAGAACTGCACTAGAAGGAATGACGAACGGGAGAAGAGTTCGGAGCAGAAGAAGATATCAGATGATAGACGACATTAAGATATATGGATCATATGAGGAGATAAAGAGGCAGGCAGAAAATAGGAAAGACTGGATGATGCTGGGTTTGCAGTGAAAGACCTGCCCTTGGGCAGAACATATGAATGAATTACATAGAACCTGAATTTGTTAAAAATGTCTTGCGATTTTTTTTTTTTTTTTTTTTTTTTTTTTTTTTTTTTTTTTTTTTTTTTTTTTTTTTTTCCAGAATTTGAAAATTGAGTACCTACAGTAAAAGTTTAGTTGACAATTCTGTATGAAATTTGGCTCCTCTTCCCCACGCCTAGAAATTCCAGAAACGGAGTTATCATTAGATAAGCCCAACAGCAAAAAATACTTCTGTGTATTTTTCCTTTTCAACTTGTTCAAAAATTCTAAAATGGAATTATTTGAATAAATCCATCTTGCAAAAGGTTTTATTTATGAGCAAACAGAAATTATTATGTGCCAGAACTTGAAGTTCACTCGCGAATTTCTTATCAAATTGAAGCTCTTTCTCTTGTTTCTGTCTACAGATTAGTCGCACAAGATCGCCATCACAAATTCATCAGCCTAAAATGTTTCCATCTCTAACCAATTGGAGGTTATGTGAAAACGCTAGAAATTCAGGGCGTTTGAAGTCCGGATCTCCAGCTAGAAAGCCTGATGGCGCTTGTTCCAAAGGAATTCCGAGCTCACATAGCCAAAGGACCTCCCGAGCACGGGATGAGATTAATTCATGTCTAGTTGTTGCTCCAAGTTTCGGCACTGGACTCTTGCAGACTTGTTCCATTACCTGGAGAACGTATCGCGTGACTGCTTTGTTTTTCCATCGAGGACGTTTAATTTGGGCCCTCGGACAAAAGTTGTAATTTACTACGAGTTAAATTCCTCTGGCTCGCTCTGGGTATTGTAATATAATAATTCCTTGAATTGCCCGTATAAAAATTTCTTTCCTTATAGCATGGTCACTCATAGCCCGACTTGTTATACACACTAACCGCATTTCTGTTATGGTTAAAAACTTAACTGGCAGTTTGATATGAACTCCGTATGTTTGTGTCTCTTAAATGTTTCATTCATTCATTATAGACGTCATAATTACGTTGTAAAAACTCTTGGGCATGACACTGTCAAAGAAGGTATAGTTACAAGTTTGAATCATGATTTTGCTGTCGGGTTGATATTAATTTACTGTTTATTATTTCATAATGTTTTAATAAGACGTGTGTTCAATGCACAACTAGAATACCGCGCACACCAGAGTTCCACGAATCACTTCTACAAACAACCATTAATTTATCTGACTTACTCAGTTCTCTTCTAACTTCAATGTAATGGTAATATAATGTTTATTTTAGTATTCAGTATAAATGACTTATGACTTATCATAGTTATTAAATTTTGGTTCTACAGAATTATCTGTAATGATTATTATTGATTAATAACGGAGAAAAATTCGCTCCGGCACTGGGGATCGAATTTAGGATCCCCAGTTCTATGCACTGGGTGCTCTACCACTCCGAGGCTCAATCGAATCTGCTTAGCCGAAGCGAATTTTTCTCCGTTATTAACCAATAATTGTTCTATTCTATTACATAATAAAAGTATATTTTATCAAAGTACATTATTTTCCATTCCAGTCTATCCTATTATTTTATACGATTCAGTTCAGTTCTATTCCAAGCCGGCCAATTGCAATCCATACTATTCTATTCTTGTTCATTCCATGCCTTTTAAATCTGCCTTTATCCTTTTTACTCTTTTAAATTTTTACTCTAATCTATTCTATTGGAATTCAATTATATTACTAACCTAACTTTTCTGTTATATTGAAATGTATAGATATAGCTTACTAACTTACTACCACAGAAATCAAATAAAACATGAATCTAATCGACATGAATATCGTACTCGAAGACAAAAGTCTACTTTCCCATTAATTGAGCCTAAATGTTATACAAATGCAGCTCTTAAACATGGTGCTAGTTTTGGCCCAAGACTTTATAATAAAATTACAAACCATTTTTCAAATTTAAAAAAATTTAAAATTGAAGCTTTTGAAAAAGAAATTTATCAAATTATTCGTGATACATAATATTAACAAATGTGTGTATTTGTTTTACCTTTTGTGTCTGTCGACTTTATTCATGTTTTTATTGAATATGATTGGCTTCTGTCTGATTGTCAGTTTATATTAAATGTCTTTTTTCTCTCTTTTTCTCTTCTCCCTCTCTCTCTCTCTCTCTCTCTCTTTTTCTTTTGCTCTTGTGTGTTATTTATTGGTTTGAATTAAGTTACTTAGCCTACTGTATTTAGTAAACTATCCTTGTAAATTTTATGTTATATTATTGGCTAAGACCACATCGTATACGAGCTTGGCTCTTACGGTAGTGACTAGAAATATTTTTGTTTTATAATTTTAATTTGTACTCTCTAGCTAGCTAGTTAAATAAATAAATAAAATTAATATTTCATTTGAATTGTAGCCTACTCTATCCTATTACAATCTTATTCCATTCTCTTATTAAAATTCCCTGCCGTTACATTTTACTGTTTTATATTTTATTAAAACTCTATATTGTTGTGTTGCATTATTTTTTACGAAGAGTCTAACTTAAGGGACCGGAATTTCTATCGTCTCTCGACACTACAGTTCGGCAAGCAAATCGCCAGTGATTACGGATAACGTTCTAGGATCTTCCGGTCTGTAGTTTGTTATAATTTTTTATTCCATCCCATTATATCTGTATTCTACCCTACTAACTTTCTATTCATGCAATTTTGTTCTGTTCTGTTTTCTCCTATTGTCACAGTGTTATGTCTTAACAATGATTGGACATCCCTGTTTCAGGACGTAATAAGGTTTCTTAAAGGATAGCTACATGATATTATTCCGAAATATTATTAGCACTAAGGCTGAAGTATTATTGACTTTATGCATGCGTAGGAAGAATAACACAAGACAAACACTTTCTTCAGCAGAGCAGATGTTAAGAAATTCTGCGAATGTTAGACCTAATTGAATGCTTATGAAGTTGTCTTCGCTTGTGGTTTACTGTAACAGTTTTTACAATGTGCCTAGAGAACGGTATGTATTGCAAAACACATGATGCTAAATCAAAAATCAATTCTTTGTAAACCACGACAGAATTGAGTAATTTATTGTAAGATCGAATTGTCATCGCATTTGTTATAATGAGGTTTTTTTTACATCTGTTTTTATTACAACGGAATTGAACGAAGAGATAAATTCAGTATACGTAACCACAAAGACTTTCAGTTCTATAGTTCTGTGTATTAATCACTCAAACTATTGCTTACTTGCATCGTAAGCTTTGCATTCTTACACAATTACCCACTTTTTTAACTAGAACAAACTGATCTGTATGAATGTCTTGCTCTTTCGTTTTGCTCGTATGGCAAACTATGATAATGTAACTTCATATTTCTTTGCAGAACGTGTATTTAATCCATTCCGACTTCACTCCCGCTTTATTTTGTCGGTATTGTGTACAGTTTATTCGTTTTTTTAATTGGTTATTTACGTCATTTTATCAGCTGCTTTGATTATTAAATGTCTGGATGAGATGACGGACATAATGCTAGCGAAATGAATCTAAGATCCAGCGCCGAAAGTTACCCACCATTTGCTCGTAATGGATTGAGGGAAACCCTGTTAAAATCTCAGCCAGGTAACTTGTCCCAACCAGGATTTGAACCCTGATCCGCTCGTTTCATGGTCAGGCAGTTAAAATCTCAGCCAGGTAACTTGTCCCAACCAGGATTTGAACCCTGATCCGCTCGTTTCACGGTCAAGAATGCTAACCGTTACTCCACAGCGGTGGACTGTTTCGTTCTTACATGCTTGCCACCACACCGAAGTTTCTAGGTTCAAATCCAGAAGAGAGCGATGAATGTTTAGGAGTTATGATGATGTTACTTACGGTATGATTAATAAGACACGTCAGCATCTGTGGTTATTTGCACCCTTCTTAAGCCTTGGTTTCTCTGAACCGACGCATGCGAGTTGCGAGGCCCTCCTCGCACAAATCCGGACTACACGAAAGATAGTGAGTGGTTTCTATAACTGCGAGATGCGAGGTCTGCGTACCTCGCAGTTATACTGGGTTTCGTTATACTGGGTGTTCAATTCAAAGTGTGTCTTGAGGTCACTGTTGGTGAGTCAGCGATTTGAAGCGAGTTTCAGCTTTTATGTCAGAGAAGTTGCCTATCAATCAAGGTGTTCAATCTGAACTTGAGAACGTGTACGGTATAACTTGAACGTCATAGCAACAGATGGCGGTCTGTACGGTCTGTGTGCTACCATAACCTCTTTCGAACTGTGCTTTGCGCGGGCAAGTCGTACCCAGGGTATTTGTTATCGTCGGTTGCGTATGGCAACATTCCACAACACAAATCAAATGCTACGTGTCCATGTTGACCTTCGAAGTTAATGTCAACAAATACTGTACGTAAGTAATCGTCTTAACCCTCTCCCCATATCCCGACAGTAAGAAAAAAAAAACTCACCTCAGTACGTGTTTCCAAACAGTTCACATTCTTGCCACTACCGGCGTTACCGTACGTATCGGTAAGTACTCTTCAGAATGAACGCCGTACTTGCTAGGCAACTTCTCTGGCACATAGGTAATACACCTCTGCGGAAGTGTAGGAAGATTGAATTCTCTAGGCTCATCGGCTAGCCACATGACGACATACAGCGAGCCATGACACACTTTGAACTGAACACGCAGTAGAAACCATTCACTATATCTCGTATAGTCCGGATTTTTGCGAGGCAGGCCTCGCACCTCGCAACTCGCATGCGCCGGTTTCGAAAAACCAAGGCTTTAAAGTTTTTTTAAACAAAACACACTTAATGTTAGCGTAATTAAAATACGAACAAAAACTAAAAGACGTCACATTAAAATGAGACACACAATTGTCTTAGTACTAGAATACCTACTCCGAAAAGAAAGTAAGTAGGATGTTCCCATTCGTGCATTTTTTTCTTACTATTCATTCCTTCCGCACTCGCGTGGAGCACAAGATTTATATTAATTTTCCACAGCAGACTTTTATATAGGATGAACAGCAAGCACTGTCATTAATTTGAGTGGGGTATTTGAAATATTTCAAACAATCAAATTTAACACAGTTTTCCTCGTTTTTGCTTCCTTTCCGAGTTATTTTTTCCATAGCGTGTTTTGGGAAAACCATTAATTTAATTCGTAATATGCTCAGTCAATTTACGTGAGCATTGTATTACGATAATTTATGATTGAAATAATTTTAGTTTTGTTCTTTAAATGTGCAGAAATTTGATCCGAACAAATGCAGTTTTTAGTTCTACAAAGTAGTCTTACAATGTTACATTTGTTCGGATCAAATTTCTGCACATTTAAAGGACAAAACTAAGATTATCTCAATCATTTATCAAATACACTGCTCTCTTAAATTGACTAATCATATTGGAAACTGAATCAATGACTTTCCCGAAACACGCTATGAAATATTTCATATAAAATAATTTTTATCTGGAAAAGGAAGCAAAAACCAGCAAAATTATATTAAACTTTTTGGTTTGAAATATCTCAAAGAATACCGTCTTGAAATTATTGACATTGCGGATTGTTCGCTCTGTATATTTGTTTAACCTCTTCACAATACAGGGCCTTCATTTCAAAATTTCCCAGTCCAAATAACTAATTATTTAAAATTAATTCAATTTAAACAAAAAAAAAGACCTCAATTTAGATATTGAGGGGGAAGTCTGAAGCCAGGCTTAATTGCATTTCAGATTTCACCCCCACCCCACAGTCATCCCCACTTTGAAATTTGAAATGGCACCCCTATATTTTTGTACTTAAATATGAAAGAGCATTCAATTGTTTATACACCTCATTCATTTCTTTTCGCATCTTTTGTTTTCTATCGTCGCCTGGCAACCTGTATTTTTGTTATTATCAGTTGATTGTAGGATGAAAACACAGCTTATTTTGTGTATTTTCCTCAATTTAATCAATAAGAATGATTTATGTTCTCTCTTGAAGGGTGTACACCATTTTAAAATAGTTTAATACACAAACACAACTATTACATTAAATGGTCAATAAGATTTTGTAGCTTTATTCTCTTCAGCTCTAATCAACAATAACAACAATCCAGGTTGCCATGCGACGACAGGAAATAAAAGATGCGAAAACAAATGAATGAGATCTGTAAAGAATTGAATGCTCTTTCATATTTAAGTATAAAAATATAGGGGTGCCATTTGAAATTTCAAAATGGGGTGGCTGCGGGATAGGGGGTGAAATCTAAAATGCAATTAAGCCTGGTTTCAGACTTCCCCCTCAATATCGAAATTGACGTGTTTTTTTTTTAAATTGAATTCAAATTAAATAATTTTATCCATTACTTTTCTTTCAGGTCTGTGTGTGTGCATGTGCGTAAATACGACGAGTCAAACCGTATTAAATTTATGCATACAAACCCTGGAAGGAAAATGAAATACTAGGGAGGACTTATTCTTATTTCCATCAAAGTCTTTAGGCCCAAAAAACCTATAGCGGTAAGGGTTACTTTATCAGAACCTAATAGCTCATTGGTATTATTTATCAAACTAGTAAAATCACAGTTTGATTTTTCCTGACGCAATGTTTAAGGATTTGCCTGTTAATTAGCGGAATTTCCAACCTTCACAAATTATGGGATTAGTATAATCAGGCTGTATAATTATTCTTCAAGGTGTAAGACTGACTTGCCTTATATTGCCACCTAAAAAGAGGCTTTGTCACAAATCATGAACTTTTTACTGAATCAGTGTAGCAGAAATTTCCACAGAGACTGCCCACGCCTCTTCCCGTTTAGAACAGCAATATTGCATATAGGAGACTAGTAACGTTTTCTGCAACAGATTGTGACCTCCAACAGCTCGTAGGCATATCGAATCTAAATTTAACCCATTCACAAGGCTGACCGAGGCGCCTGGTTATCTGATTGAGTCCAGCAGAAAGAGCTATAAGTCACCTCACGTAAGGATAATCCTGTTGTAAACAAATCTGAGAAGAATTTGCTTACGAACACGGCATGTGATTGGTTGAAAGGGTTATATTCGCGATTGATGTAGTCCGCTAGCTGCGATGGGACTTTTGACAAAGCATTTTGGTATCCGCTCATCATCACTTTTTGTCTACACGGCATTCTAGTTGTTGAATAACGCCTTTTTTATTCCGTTTTTGAATACGCTATTGGGAATTGAACCGGTTGTATGCATATTCTACATTAGAATAATAGTAATAATTTAGGGGCAAAGGAACTGGCCATCCTACCCCATTATCTCCTGGCCTAGTAGCCTCATAAATGGTGCCTTCTTTGTATGACTCGTGAGGTTCAGACCTGTTTTCGGACAGTTGACTAAACAACAATTTACTTGAATATTACAAACATACCATCTAACCATAATGCATGAATCAGCTCTAATGGAGTACATGCAATGCATTTTGGAAAGAAACCTCAATTTTTTATATTGCGTTATACAGGGACATACATCTTTTCTATCGATATGAGTGTACTGAAATGTGGTAACGTTGGATTTGACTGAGTTTCATTTGGAATGTCTAGAAAAATTATGTAAAATATGAAATGACTGGGTCAGCAATGCTAGAATATACTACTCGTAGTTTAGTCTCCAGATTGGTTTTGTTAGGTAGATATAAAACTAATTATCAATAGACTTAAATATTTATTTTATCGTTTGACTCCTGAAAATCCTAAAATGTTTAACATAGGTGTTTATTATCATTTTAATGTTCTCTTTCGTCGCCTTAATAATAAATGAATACCCCCGGAATAAAGGTCTAAGTATGTAGGGAAACAGTGTACCATACACCCTTATTCCGGGGAGGGGTGTTCAAATGTTTTCTTACTTACTATGAAATGTTTGAATGCACCTAAGTGTAGAATGTGTTACGAAGACGTAGCGATTTGCGTACTTTTTTGCCATTGCTGGGAAGCACTTACGTGCAAGAAATTTGTAAAATAGAATCTACAAAAATACATACCGTATATATATATATATATATATATATATATATTTATTTGCATGTAGTACGTTATAGGGATGATCCTTGCGAAGAAGATACTCTTCATTCATATTGTTCTGTCCAAGGGCAGGTCTTTCACTGCAAACCCAGCATTCTCCAGTCTCTGCCTTCCTCTTTGTCTCCCCATGTGATCCATCAGAAGATACTATGAGTCTGTTTTGAGTGGCCATTTCTGATTCTAGTGATAAGAACTTGATCTCGTCGCCTTAGAAATCAAGTTGAGAAGAATTCCGTCGAATGTTATTTTGCGTAGTTGATGTGATGCCAGATATATTTCCATTGTTTCAAGAGATATCGTTCCATATGTCTTATTTCAACATGGTGTGAGATTATGGATGTTTGGTAGGATGTTGCTTCTTTGGCAACTTGAACCGCTAGATTATTTCCATTTATATCTTGATATGATGGGATTCATATGATTTTGACATTGTATTTCTTATTAAAAAGTAGCTATTTGAAAGATTGGATGTATTTCGGTTACCATTGGGCGTGAGAAATAGAGACCTTTTGATTCTTAAAATTGCATTTTTGAAATCTGTGGAGATAATGTACGAGAGTTTTTGGGTTGTGATGATTGTATATACGTGTAAAAGTATTTTTTGAATGCACACAATTCGCAGGTGAGTGCTGAATATGAATCAGGGAGTTCAACTGATATGTTATCTTTCTCATTCATGGGAAGTTTTGTTTATGAAGGCTAACATTAATGCTGTTTTTGATCGACTGAAGCTTATTTGAATTTCGTACCTTCATTTATAAAAACTTATCTTGAGCTTCTTTGACATCTGTTAGTAGAAATATAAACAACTGTCTGAAATATGAGTAAGATGACTTCCAGATCGCTTTGTTTACATAAGGGAATATCTTACGTGAGGTGATATATAACATGGAGTTTGTCATTGAAAGTTGCATTGTTATGCGTATTTCATAATCCTTTGCCATGAGGGAGGTGGAGGTCAGATGTGGCTTGTGAGTGGGTGACATTCATGTATACTCTCTTAGAAATGCCAGAGATGATTGGATGTTTGAAGAGAAGTTGGATTGCAAGTGATTTTAAAGTAAATGATTGCGAAGTCCGTGAACCTCACGACCTCCACTTGAATGTGATTGAATGTCGTTAATTGGTGCTACATCCCGAGAAGAAGCGCATACATTATGACTATGAGTTACTGTGGCAGCGGTGATTGCGTGCCACTCTCAACAAAACATCTGAATAAAGCTTTACGAACACATGCAGTGTTCTTCTTTCCTTCTGAATGAGCATTTAGATGAAAATTTATGAAGAGATTCGAAGAGTTCATGAACGAATTATTTTTAGGTTTTAGAGATCCTGCAATACTTTTATATTGCTCATATGTTTTATATCAACAAACAGCTCAGATCGCGGGGAGCTTCAAATGTTGAGACATGTCATCATGTGGTAAAAATGAAGAGCTTATGGACAGGGTCAAGGGTGAATATGTGCAGAGAAGATAATTCCTGCAGGTGAAGAACACCTCCAAAAATTGTAGTGAGGGAATCTGGTAAGCTTGAAACTTAAATGAGACATTCATATCAGCAGACGGATGTATTTCTTGACAAAGGGTACTGTAGGACTTGTGCGTTAACAGCAAGTCTAGGAACTAACGAACGCGATATTACCTACCAAATGACCGTTTTCAGAGCTACAAAATTGCGATTTATGGTCCGATCGTGAAGCAATGGGTACCGTGAGCGGTGGCATAATAGTGTTGAAAATTTCCATAGACTTTTTCTTCGTATATTATTGCATTGAAGAATGACCACAGCATATAGGTATGTAACGTAGCTTTACTCTTATTTTTTCATAAAAGATATTCACCATACTGGATATCTATTCATTGGTAAAAAGTATAGATCATTATCTTGATATAAGTACAAACACATACCGTTGACACAAGTCTGAAGAAGCCTGACTCTCCTCGTAAAAATGAAAGGAATAAAAGTAATGACTATTTTATAATTAATCTTTTACTTCCACTTTTAGGTAACTCTTGTAGTAACATCACGTGACAAAAAGAAGCGTTATGTGCACTCTTGTACTGTTACTACGGGTGTTATAACCAATAGGAGTCACAAAAAAATTTCTGTACTATCATGGATGCTAAAAAAACTTCTATTTTCGTCAAAATTTCGAAATAGATTTTTTTAAGCGTCGTTGTGTCTATATGAATAGCGTGTTCGCTCCCCAATCAAGCGGTTCGTGATTAGATTCCCGACGTGGACAATGGAAGTGACTTATCTTCCGTCAACGGGGCTGGGTGTTTGTCCCTTGTCATTTATTATCCTGGGTTCTGTCGGCAGTGACCCCATACTGTAATAACCACACGACCAGGAGGTCCGCAATATTGTCTGTCAATTGTTGGTCCATAGCTATATACTCTCCCTACTACATGCTTGGCCTCAACGCTCACCAGATCTCAACCCATTGTACTTCTTTCTGTGGGGACACTTAAAGTCCTTGGTGTTTTCAACTCCTCTGCATAATTATGGAACTCTTCGTCAACGGATTCTGCAATACTGTCAGACAGTAAGACCTATGCCAGGAATTTGGGAGCATGTTCGGATCTCGAATAGACGACGAGCTGCGGTCTGTATTTAGGCAGGAAGTGGACATTTTGAACAGTTCATCCAAGGAAATATAAACAGAATGTAACATAATTCCTGCAAACAAACGTACTGAAGTGCACTATGATCATACTTGCAAGCAAACAAAGTATTTCCGGATCCATGTTGAAATAATATGAGAACTCTACACCTGAAGTCTTCGACACACTCTGTATTTATACAAATACATGCTGTAGAAAGAAGCGACGACATTTTAAGGTAGTTTTGATATGATTTTGGAGGATTTTCCTGATACAAATTTTTGTTGTCATTGACCGGGTTTTAACCAGCGTACTTAGAGTTCAATGACGAACCATTCCACCATAATTTTTTACGTTACACAAAATGTCCGTTATAATTTAGTAAATTTACAAATTTTGTTTTATTGTATTTTTCGTGACGTGGCTTGTAGACAGCGAGTTAGTTTCTAACTGCTGTGTAGCGCATTCATACGTAAAATCGTTGCTCAACGAGTGACATGTAAGGGGTTGCCTTTATGCAAACAGCATTCCATTCATTGCAGCGTCTGAGTGCTACATGTAGGTGTACAGCAAATGCATGTAGCTGTGTTAATGGAGGCTCTATCAAGGGGTGTACACAAGTTAACGTACCTTTAACTGAACTTAACATATTCATCTTTTCACACCGATGTCCCGGACTTAAGTCCAGTGAGTTCAGGTTTAATTTACGATGGATAAACACATTGGAATACTGCCGCATTTCTAGCCATCATTTCCCTGATTCTTCTGAACTTTCATTATGATGAGCAGAGACCGGAAGTTTAGGCATTATGAATCACTAAAATAGTCAGGCAAAAAGGCATCATAAATAGCTAAAATAGGTAGGCAAAAAGACATTATAAATAGCTGAAACGCAATAAAAGGCAATTACAAAAACCCTGCACTAGACCTACAACCTTGCACTTTCCACAAAGGGATTTCGGCAGTAAGGAAAGCTTTACATAGGAGAGAGTTGGGTAGTATCGGACATCGGGTAATATCGGACAGTGATGTTTCTTTCATCTACCACCAGATGGTAGTACATAAGTGACATGGTTACGTTTCTGTATGCGACATATGAACACTGCAACTACCATCTGGTGGTAGATGAAGGAAACATAACTGTACTACCATCTGGTGGTATATGAAAGAAACATCACTGTCCGATATTACCCGATGTCCGATACTACCCAACCCTCCACTAAATCGAATGCAAATTGAGATTTTCGACTCGATGTTGCAATTACTGTTGGAAGCAAAGAAATCTTCTTCCCAATAGCCTTGGAAAGTGCATTTTTGTGTTTGGTTGTACTGATATGTTGCGATATGAAATATTTAGCTAGCTACAACAACGTCGCAATGAAAACTGAAAGAAAAATAACGTTAGACCCGCACTCATTGTTGCCTTGTCAAATAAACACAAGCGATAGTTAAAACGCTTATCGTTATACATTTTTGCACGGGAGCACTCATTATTGCAAAGAGAATATAAACTGACTGAAAGATAATAATATACATTCGGTGAAGTCACTTTCATTGTAGCGGTTATAGAAATAAATTAAAATGTACCTGTAGGCAATTTTTAATAATACATTAATAAATAATAGATAAATAATCAAATAAAGGCAAAAAAAGCATTTATTTTTTAAATTAGGCATTTATATTAAAAAGGGCAGAAAAGGGTAACAAAAAGCTGTGACGTTTCAGTCACAAAGGTATAATTCGTACAGATTTACTTTCAAAATGAAAATAGATTTAACACATTTAAAAAGGCATTTTGCCAAAGTTCCGGTCTCTGAATGAGGCTGGAGCAAACGCGTAAAGCGTTTAGATTTAATGCATGTAAGCCTCTATATAAGTCTTATCCACACATGTATACTTACAATTTATTTAATACCATACAGGATATAGACTGCGTGTATGCAGTGGTTAAGGAATATACTCCTTAACTTAGCGAGAAAGACGGTATCATGTTTGTCACTTGCCAGTGTGAAGCCTGCTGTATTGTCTTAGGTCGAGATTGAATCGTGCTTACTGCACCTCACGTTATGTGTCTGTTAAAATAAATGTAGCATGTCCTGAAAAGCTCCGAGATTTCATGAGTTGTAAGCAGCATATAATGAAAGAAATAAAGAAGAAAAGAAAGGTAAAGGGAAATTAAAAAAAAACGAGAAAAGTAAAGAAAACTAGGAAAAAAGAAGATGAAAAATAAAAGCTTGGACCGAATAAAGAATGAAGGAAGAACACAAGAAGAAAATAAGGTAATAAAATAGAAGTAAAGAAGAAAAAGAAAATAAGGCAAGGGGAAAAAGGCATAAAAATAATGTAACGAAGGATAAGAAAGAACAAAAATGATATGAAGAAAGGAACGGACGAAAGAGAGAGAAAATAAGTGAGAGAAAAGACGAAGGAAACAAAGAAAAGTATAGAATGAACAGAGGAGCTGAATGGTTGAAAAAATTAAAGACAGAGGAGGAAGGAAAAATAAAGAAAATAACAAAGGAGAAAACACGAAAGATAGTACAAGATAGAAGAAAAAGAAAGAAATAGAAGAAAGATAAAGTAAGAAATGCAAGAAGGAAGGATTATGAAAGTAAACAACAAAATAAGTCAAAAGAAGAATAGATGAAGAATAAAAAGAAACCAGGATAAAAATTATGAAAATAAGAAAGACAAGTCACTTAGTGTAGAATGAACACAAGGAAAGGAAGGGTGAAAGAGCGGATAAAAAGTTCCAAAGACAAATTGACCGGCCATTTCAAAAGGGAAACAACGCACAATTTAAAATTTTGAGAAAACTGAATTTTAAAGCTTCATTTTGCTCTGAAAAGTCCAATTAGCTTACTCTAATTTGAAACTTATGGTATATATACGAGACGCGTCCGTAAAGTAACTTTCCCACTCGTCCCACAGCTATCAAAACATATGTTGCGCGAAGCGACTGCGTGTACGTGATAGAGTAATGTCCTGGCATGGCGCATGCTCTAGAGGAACTTCCCGAGTGCTCTCAGTAGCTTCGTTGCATTGGTTGAAGATGGACGTTCCTATTCCAACTCCCGCCGCGTGAAGTGCGGTCAGTGATAAAGTTTTTGAATGCACAGAGCATAGCGCCGATTGAAATTGATTGGAAAGCTATAGACATAGACGTATTGAAAGATGAACTTGGAGTTAGGTTGACATTGTCACGTTCTATGAATATTTTCTGGCGTAATAGATTCTCTATGTTTAAAACATAATGGCCAATGTGGTCACATGATGTTATATAATCATCAACGAAAGGAGTTTAAAATTACACACATGAAGATCGACTGCACGCTGACGTGAGAGCTGTTTGTCAAGTGAGTTGGAAGTAGCCTATAGATATTGCTCTCAGACATTGTAAATTTGTTTTTGAGCATACGGAATATATGATTCTCATTCTTTGTGTCAATGTGCGAACTCCTTTAAATTGCAAAGAATAATGCCGGACACCTTGTTTTAGAGAACACGTATCTATAGTCTTATCAAACTGTTAGATAATCAGTGACGTAGAATTTGTCACGGTAAAATGATTTTACAAGCAACATTTTGTTGAAACGCGGAAGCGATTTTGTACTCATGCGAGCAAAATTAATCTTATCAAAATGTATCGACTTTCTTCGCCTCACGACTTACATTATCAAGAATAAATAATCTACCTACATTGGTGGCGGTGGACGGCACGAGAATAAATAATATTTATGACTTCGCAAGTGAATTTAAAAGTTTTAATTCCAAATAACACAGTTGAGTTGTATTTCAGATTAAGTGAATGTTACGCCATATACTAGAAACTGCGAATTGAATTTAGTACCTACCGTCTAATTAGACGTTATTATTTTTTTTAATTTTCTTGTAGGTGTGCTACATATTAAGTACAAATGGGGAGGAAACGCTGAACTGTCATGACTAGGGCCAGGGAGTTCATGCCTTAAAAACGTACTAAATATGCATGCAAGTATACCTTTAAAGACCTTAAAAATATGCCAAGAAATATGCACTAATAAAATTCTATATTCCCTTTGATATCACTAATAAATAACTACCGGTAAATAATAATAATAATAATAATAATAATAATAATAATAATAATAATAATAATAATAATAATAATAATAGGCAATAAATGTAATAACATTATAGGTCAAACTAGATGAGATTAAACTTACATGTATTGTTGAGAGCGGTGCCGTGAGATTCGCTACGCATGCCGCGAAACTTTCAATACTTTTATGGTAATAATTATTGTATAATAATTTCACTGAATACCAGTTTTCAAAAATAGAATATGATGCTTTTATTTTAAAAATCCAAACTGTGCATTTTTATGCAACATAAAATCAGCTTTCATTAGTTTAAACGCGAAAATAAAAAATAAAAAAAAAAACAAAATATGTAAATATATGAAACATAAAATTTTATTTGATAAGCTTAAATGTTGATGATTCGTGAAGATAATTAATCTGCAATTAATTAGGCCAATGGAAAAAATCTGCAAATGCATGAACTTCCTGGTCCTAGTCATGACCGTATAACATAATTTAGTAATAGTTTCGATTATTTTTTATAATGACTATTACACTTGTACTACGTCATACTAATTTTGACCAATAAAACGGTACGAAAGGCCATGTTTCAACCGATCACGGCTGTTTATCCTACAATTTTGTCACTTCCCTAGCATTTGTTTATTTTTATCACTTCCCTAGCATTTTTTAGTTTTATCACTTCCCTAGCATTTATTTCTTTGTTTGGTAACATTGCAAAGTGCAATTCTTTACGGTACTATAAAATATGCTTTGCGATCGTCATATGTTTCCCGCATAGATAGTCGAGTAAAAATGGCGCCTTCGTTCAAAGTTTTGGTGAAGGTGACATTAGTGAAATAGAATTTTTGAAAGTCAGTATCTATTTTATTGTATTAGAGTATATTATTTCTTCTAATCTTTATATACTTTCTTCTGTTTTTATCACCTCCCTACCATTTGTTTCTTTGTTTACCAACATTTCAAACTGCAAATTCTTTGCGGTACTATAAAATATGCTTTACAATCGTTATTTGTTTACCGCATATAGAAGCCAGTTAAAAATGGCTCTTCCGTTCAAACGTTTTGGTGAAGCTAATAAAATAGAGGTTTAGTAAGTCAATTAATATCTTATTGTATTAGAGTACTTTATTTCTTATAATCTTTATATATTTTCTTCTAATTGTGTAATAATCTAGTAATGTGACATTTATTATGACTATTTTGTGAATAAAATAAAAATATAAATAATAGCCTATATCCCTAAAATTCGCTCACAAAACGTTAGTAATTGTATATTTATGAATACTTAACCTATTCAGACATTGTGAAGTCGAAATAGGTGAATAACGATTACTGCAATAAAGAAATTGAATGTTATTCAGTAATGCCAATTGAGAAAAGCGAAATACAAATTAAAAATGCTAATTACATGTACTGCGCTTTTCTCTTGTTACTATAACAGAAATACGTTTTCATTATCTGCTCAAATTATAATTTAATTTAAGCATTTTGTAGTGTAATTACAAATAACCTTATTAATACATTAATTAAATGAGCAATTGTGTTGAAGTAGTGTTATTTTCTTTAGATACAATGGACATGGAATTAGAAGATGAAGATGTAGATATGGAAGTAGGATTTCGCACTTTATTTAGTACAATGTATTCATGTAATCTATTTACGTGGAAACAGTTAGCGACACTGACTAAACAAAAGAACGACCATGCGATAAATTGATAGTGGTAAATCGGGCTGCAGAAATTATCGCAATGTATGACTGTGATTGATTGGAATTCAAAATTTCATTACACTTCATTGGCCGAAAATGGAATGACGTCGTGTAAACGAAATAGTCAATTAAATCCCACTCGAGTTTTGATTTTCTCTAGATAAATCAAAACTCTAGTGAGATTACTGTTGAAAAAATGAAGATAGCGGGGGAGAAGAAACAGAAGAAGAAGAAGAAGAAGAAGAAGAAGCTGAGAGGGTGAGTATTGGAGACAAAGACTGAGGGGAGAAGATGCCGAGAAGGGAAGGAAAAAGAGACGAATAAGTAATTGAAAGGACGGCAAGTAGCAGAAAAGAACGAGCAGAATACATGAGAGAATAATATGACTGAGAACTAAGGTTGATAACGTGATAGTGGAAGGAATATATTAGCCTGTATGGAGAACTTATCTTTAGGCTTACAGTAGGTACTGTAGATGTAGAAATGAGACAATATGTTATTTTATTATTGAGTTGTATTTCGATGCAAGTATCTGCTAAAGTATACATCTGTGTTGCAGTTTTGAAATTAATAGTGCGCCATTTATAAAATTCTGCAATTTTTATTGCGGAAGACATTTCTCAGTTGGTTAAGACATTTAAGGTGGCAACACTGAATATCTTGTACTGCTGCCGGGTTAAGATGTTAAGCGACTTAAATGTTACGGGGGGAAAAAAGATTACGACGAATGAAAATAAAAACGGTTTGCCCCTCCTCCGTTTAGGAATACATTTCAGAAGTCATTACTGGAGTCTTAAGGCACATTTAATTTGTTTCGTATGACTTGGAGTATGAATTTCTTGGAAAAAATCTTTTAACACCGGCCATTCAGCATTTTTTAATTCTCTTAACGCCATCTAAACTGGTATTATTTTTACATTTAACATAGCGTGGTAGTTTACGGTTGCATGTTTGCGTTGTAGTATGGAAATGAGTTGCTGTATTTTAGCTCCTTACATTTACCGAGGCAAGTTGTGGTTTTACTCAGTCGCATCTGTTGGCATAGAAAAGTTTGTACTTAATTTTCATATCACACTTGGGGTAGAATAATGTTCTTCTTTCCAGGATATACAGGGTGATTCTTAAGTAACTATACAAACTTTCTGGATGAAACGTGGGGGATAAAAATAAGACTAAAATGTTCTGTACAACTTTTCCCGCAAATCCTTACTTGCAGAGTTATAATGCATAATGTCCTATCTTACTAGGCATAAAAACATGAGCCAGTAAAGTTTTCGGATATATCACGTTCGCCTATATAGCGACTGCAGTAGACGTTTGTTATTCGTACACCTAACTACGACCTGACAGGACCTTGTTTACTTTACTGTACGTAGGTATGTTTAGTTGTATGACGCTGTTGTATTTCCTACCGTCACCACGTCTAGTTAATACACATTCATTCATCGTAGTCGTTCAGTAGGCATCAGTTGTGTACGGTACGATAGGTCATGCAGGACTAGTTGCTTGGCCAGCCAGATCACCGGACCTGAGCCCCCTGAATTTCTACTTTGGGACCGTTTGCAGGCGCTCGTTTATTCCACTCAAATTCTGAACGTAGCATAATTACAGCAACGAACTCAAATTGGCTGTGAAAATATTCGACATGAGTTCAACCGGCTCTGTAACAGTCCGAGATCAGTACATACTACGTACAGTAAACAAAGTCCTGTCAAATCGGTATCAACTGTTTGGGGTGTACGGATAACAAACATCTACCGCAGTTGCTATGTAGGCGAACATGATACATCCTATGGCTCTATTCGCCCTCTCAAAAAAACCTGAAAGTTAGAATTTATAAAACAGTTATATTACCGGTTGTTCTGTACGGTTGTGAAACTTAGACTCTGTGAGAGAGGAACAGAGGTTAAGGGTATTCGAGAATAAGGTGCTTAGGAAAATATTTGGGGCTAAGAGGGATGAAGTTACAGAAGAATGGAGAAAGTTACACAACGTAGAACTGCACGTATTGTATTCTTCACCTGACATAATTAGGAATATTAAATCCAGACGTTTGAGATGGGTAGGACATGTAGAACGTATGGACGAACCCAGAAATGCATATAGTGTGTTGGTTGGGAGGCCGAAGGGAAGAAGATCTTTGGGGAGGCCGAGATGTATATGGGAGGATAATATAAAAATGGATTTGAGGGAGGTGGGATATGATGGTAGATCTTGCTCAGGATAGGGACCTATGATAGGTTTATGTGAGGGCGGTAATGAACCTCCGGATTCCTTAAAAGTCATTTGTAAGTAAGTAAGTATTAGTACATAGACTACTGAAGTACTGAATACATACATGTGTTCTGCCCATGGCAGGTCTTTCACTGCAAACCCAGCATTCTCCAATCTTTCCTATTTTCTGCTTTCCTCTTAGTCTCCGCATATGACCCACATATCTTAATGTCGTCTATCATCTGATATCTTCTTCTGCGCTGAACTCTTCTGCCGTTCACGATTCCTTCCAATCCTTCAGTAAGTAGTTTCTTCTCAGCTAGTGACCCAACCAATTTCTTTTTCTCTTTCTGATCAGTTTCAGCATCATTCTTTCTTCACCCACCCTTTCCAACACAGCTTCATTTCTTAGTCTGTCTGTCCACTTAACACGCTCCATTCCTCTCCATATCCACATTTCAAATGCTTCTATTCGTTTCTCTTCATTTCATCGCAATGTCCATGTTTCTGCCCCACAGAATGCCACACTCCACACAAAGCACTTCACTAGTCTGTTCCTTGGTTATTTTCCAGAGGGTGTAATATCACTAAATTTCCTACAATAACAAGTGACTCTTTTACCGACTGAACTTTATTCAAGTTCCCTTAGATATGATGGGATAAGTGTCCTCCTTGTTTCACACTGGCGTGACGTTCCAGTTTACTTTCAGGACCCTGTTTCATAAATGCTAATAGTCTTGTTTCTTGTCTACTTTTACTGGATATTATTGAATTAACATTAATGAAGTTTGGCGAAATTGGCCAGGAATTAGAAATATTAAAACACGCATTAATGAAATAATTTTATATTCAAACACACATTATTGAAATCATTTTACCTCCTTTTCCATTGTTTAAAGTTTGAAAAAATCTACTGTATATATTTTTATATTTTATTATAATATTTTTATAGTTTATTATAATTCATATTTTTATTTCACACTTGGTTTAAATACTACCAGCAATGGCTCATGTAGCACCACTAGTACGCGTATCATAGGTTGAGAACTGCTGAATTAGGAGTTGATTCTTATATTTTTTCAAGAATGTAGTATATACATGGAACAATGCCCGTTGGGAGAATAGAATGTAGAGAATAACTTGAAACTATTCATAACTTGGTTTGTATACGTTATTCTTACACAAAACATTTAATGACAGAACGTGATGTCCGTTGTGGTAGCAAAAACAAAAGGCGGCTTTTTGAAGTACATTTCAAATCAGCGTCTTGTAAGATTTCCTGCACATAAGATATTACGATACATCACGAAAAGAAAAAGATTTATCGAATAATACTAAATATATTTTTTCCTTTCCATAAACGGAAATAAATAACGTCATTTGAGTTAATAATGTACATTATTTTATGATCGTGAAATGTTTGATTTTATGTGATTTCTCTCGCGGAGAAATGCCACTAGCGTTAAGTACTTCATTTCAGTGGCGGCTCTGTTTCTCACCTTAATGTAACACAAAGTGGAACTCCCGTTTAATGTGTCAAGTCATCGTCTATCCTCTCTCTTAGAACATCACAATATATCTATATTTGACTACGCTGTTGAGCTGCAAGGTTATCTAAGTTAGTTGAATTGTTGGTAGTATATTCGCCATGGATTACTTGTCATTTGCTCACAGTCGGGGAAAACTTCGGAAGACCCCTCACTTTGGAATTCCCTACCGTGTAATGTCCGAGATTTTAAGACATCAAACGAGTTTAAAAATGGATTAAAGAAGTATTTATCAATTAATTCCCATTAGCAATGGTAGTGGTTTTAATTTTTTCAGATTTTTACGGTCATGTAGGCTTATAGGTCTGTAACAGGATATATTTATTATTATTATTATTATTATTATTATTATTATTATTATTATTACTATCAATGTTTATTATTTTTTCACTAACGCTACTTATTTAACATTTTATTATTTATTTTTACTCTATCTATGCACTGCCATAGGATGGAAGAGAAGGCCTTATGGCCTTAATTCTGTCAGATTAAATAAATAAATATTACTGTGCGTTCTAGATATTATTGTAATAGGTAAGACTGATGAATTCAATGAGAGTCTAGCTGGGCGGAAGAGACGGCCTGCTGGTCTTAGCTCCACGAGATTAAATAAATAGGTCAACATTATTAAATTAACTAAGTAATACACCTAAGCGGGATACGAACCCACCCCTGATCGCAGATCGCAGCCACGGCTTAGGAATAACAACTCTTACTCATGAGTTACACCGGCAGCACTTGTCTACTTCTAGACTTTTGGAACTACTACACTGATAGAAAAATTCGTAAGCATAAATATATTATTTAGTGAACTAGATATTAAATAGCAATAAACATAATTATACTCTTGCGAGTTTTCTGCCTATAGTTCAGTATAGCGGCGTCGAGTTGGAAGGAGAAAAGTTTCTTATTAGATGAATCTCTTACAGATAATTTAGTTTTATTTATTTAATTCAGAAAAGGCACTTGATTTACATTATTCGTCTCAAAGAAAGTAAAGAGAAATAATTACACTGCTTCGCCGATTCGTACAATGCGTTTGAGTCTAAAACTCTAAAAAAAAAAAAATGTAGTAATACAGTACAGCGTGGTCTGTTGTGACGACAAACAAAGCCCCCTCACACCGGTAAGGCATCATGTCACAAACACGTTCATGTCTGAGTAGGCCCTATTTGTGACGAAGTAAATATTATTCAGAGTCTTGAAAACGGTGCAAATATTAGGGATATTACTGGAGAGTTTAAGGTAATATTTATTTGTGTATTTATTTACTTGTTTGTTTACTTTATTTATGTATTTATTTAGTTATTTATTTCATTTCATTTCATTTCATTTGGATTTATTTATTATTGTATTTCATAGGTATATTCTAGGAAATAAAGTTAATCTGCTTGAACTTGAACGCTGTGTCAGATTCATTCAGATTCACTTTCATAATGAATTAACTCTTAAATACCCATTCCCGTATGATCGATTTTTCACTGCCCCTAATATTCTTTGACTTTTATGCTCTACCTGAACTTGATGTTTGCCGATTGCAAGGGATTTGTTCTGCGTATTATATATAAGAAGGTAAATATTGGTTTTCTCTTATATCTACATATGTTGTTGACAGTTCTGGGTTACTTTAGACCAGGCATGTCAATTGATGCCCACAGGAGCAAGCGCGCACTTTAAAGCCCAGGAGAGCCTGAGCGCTTTACAGCGGAAAGGAAAGAGATAGACGAAAGAGGTGGTATATTCATGGATGGCCAGCACTGATTCAGTAGATAAAGGGAAGGAACTTATTAAAACTGTGTCCGTGTTAATTTTTAGATTTGCCTGAGAAGTATAAGTGCATTATAAGAATGTAAGTTTTAATTTTAATGCTCATTTTTCACAAGTTTAATTTTTTTATTCAAAAGAAATATTTCCTCAACTTTTCGTATAGAAAACTGAAATTTTGAGGTATAGGCCTATTTATTTAGTAGCCTCACAGAATGTTTTCGTAAATCTAATATACCGTATATACGTATTACTGAAGATAGTGTATTGAAAATTTTGAAAATATTCGCATGGAAATTGTTTATAAGGAAATGAATTAACAAAGCAACTACTATGCAAATCTAGTCTTTCAGGTGAAGCTCCCTGTAAAGCAGATTTGAATAATTTCAAGGGAAAAATTGTTCCGGGGCCGGGTATCGATCCCGGGACCTCTGGTTGAACGTACCAGGGCTCTACCACTGAGCTACCCGGGAACTCCACCCGACACCGTCTCAACTTTTCCCTTTATATCCACACAACTCGCGTGGGCTGACGAAACGCCAGAGACCCACAACGAGTGCACACAATCTCTGTGTGACTTGGAATTGTGGTTTTCTGTTAACGTACACAGCAACTACTGTTACACCATAAGCGAAAGATACGTGCCCATGTGTTGTAAAAATGTCAGCTCTATAGCGTCAGTAGATTTCGAGAAAATAATTTAATATTCTGAAGGCTGGTTGAGTGCAAGAGAAGGCCTTATGGCCTTAACTCTGCCAGCGAAAATAAAACATTATTATTATTATTATTATTATTATTATTATTATTATTATTATTATTATTATTATTATTATTATTATTATGATAGGAAGTTGCTCACAAATATCACCTTAAAAGCATAATGCGGTAAGAGTTTTGTTATGTAATATTAGTTACACTTAAAACAGATACAGTACCTAGGTAATTTGCTTTGTACTGTAATATTGTTTTGATTAGTTTATTGATTACTTTTGTAAGGCTAAAGATACCATCAATATAAATTCCAACTTATGTCCTACTCAATCTCTTTCTTTGGAATATCACTTTCTTTATGAATGATTTGTTTCATCCACTTAATATAGTATAATATTATACTACTATGGAATTTAAGTGAATATTTCTTCTTAACACTCTATTATGTTATTAAGATTTAAAACACAAGTGCAATATTAAGAAATCAGTGTTAGTACTTTTGTTTTACAGACAATATAGATAATATTAAACAGAAAGAAGCCATATAAAAATGACATAAAATTTCACGCTCCGTTTGAAGTTGGTGTACCACTGTTTTCTTAATCCAACAGGTTGCTTATTCATATACACAACCCTTCCTCTTTCCATACTTGGCGCTTGCTGCCCGCGCACGACGCCAAGGTCAGAAAAATGCGCTTGCTTTGACATCGCTGCTTTGGACCTACATGCAGTCCTCTTAAGCGGCCATCGTCGTTAGAATGTCTTCCTGACCCAGGTTTGTCACTCTGACATCGCTGTTATTGGCACGATTCAACAAATTCGATGCAGTACTTCCCTGGATTGATTTCATACTCGACGCTTTTTTTCTAATGTTGCAAATTCGAGCGAATTCTTATTGTCGCAGTGATATTTTCATCCGGATTTACTTCCGATTCCATCCAAATTTGCTTAGACTCCAAATCCAGCACAATTGCTTGTGACTCCAAGTAGAATTTCTTAAAACTCTGAATCCACCTAAAAATTTTTTCGACTTCGAATCCAGCCAATATTGCTTCAAACTCATAAATTTATTTTTTGTTTCTTTTGTTAAGTTTATGTATATAAGCTTTAACATCTATTGTCATAGCACGTGTGTAGGGTCTTTGGGTATAGCCATACACCGTTTTTACTATTGTTGACTTCCTGTTTCTATTGTGTTCATGTAACTGATTTTAGATTTTGAGTAATGTTTATGACATTGTTGATTGAGGCGGTGATGAATCATGATAATTATGTAAATTTCCAGTGCCACATTTGCCTTTGTAATTGAGGGAAAGCATGAAAAACCACAGTCAGAGGTAAATTTATTGCGACTCCAAATTCACACATAACTTCTTCCGACTTTACCCAAAACCTTTACGGCTCCAAATAAAATTATTTCTAATCCCGCTTCGGGATACTTGCACAGTTATGATTTTTAGAATTTGGTAAAAGGTGATTTTAAAAATAAATAGAAAGTAGGTTTTCAAATGAGAAGTGAGATTTATGTTTTACCTATAGTCATCTCACTAGAGGTTTTGATTTTTGTACAGAAAACCAAAACTCGAGTGGGATTTAGTTGACTGTTGCACGATTAGAAGAAAGTATATCAAGATTAGAAGAAATAAAGTACTCTAATACAATAAAATATTAATTGACTTACGAAAATACTAAACTCTCTTGAAAATGTATTATTATACCATCTCATCATTACAAATATTACGCTAGAAGGCAATAGTGTGTTACGATGAGCTGTTATCTTGTTACCAATGTGCCAACTATAAAATCTTCATTGAACTCTATGTATTATTACTAGTTAAGAAGGGTTTGTTCATTCAGTTTCATTTTTATTAAAACAGGTACATTCCACTACAATTATCAAAATATATTAAACAATCTCTGATACGTGACTATCCATAATCTCATACAGCTGAAGTTATAACATAACCTAAATAATATAAACAAGATAAATGATAGAAAAGTTTTAATTAAAGATGATGAAATAAACATGAATAATTTTAAAAGATACAATTATTAAAAGTATAATGTTGGCAATCAAAGAAACAAATGTTAGGGAGGTGATAAAAAGAAACAAATACTAGAGATGTGATAAAAATTGTAGGATAAGCAGCCATGATTGGTTGAAACACGTTGTTCCGTACCGTTTTATTGGTTAAAAATAGAATGACGTAGTAAAAGTGTAATCGTCTAAAGAAAAAAAGTTATAGTTTAAGCAAATTTTTTTATTAAATGAAATCTACGTGACTAATTTTTTACAACCCGTATCTTTAGCGTCCGGACTATGTGACTTTCGTGATTTGGAATAAGCACGACGCCGAGTCACGTTATTACTTTGTCAATGGACGAACATTTTTATTCTACAATGAATTTGAATTCACGGTCATGGTTTCCGTGTAGAGTTAAGGTTTACTTTGTTGTTTCCTGCACGACAAAGTATTAGAGCCGAAAAATATTTAATTTGCGAACGTTAAGTATAAAATTACCCGGCTTATAGCCAGTAAATACTGAGCATATACTTGCTTACAATTTTCTTTGAACGAGCTGCCACTGATTGAATGAAATGCATGTTGGAGCGCATTCATTCTGTCGCCTCCGTCCTACTGGCTCAACCATGAAAGAGTTTTTCAAGAAGAGAAATGTTTTTGTAACCGACCATTAATACTGTCCATTTTCTCGCCTTGCAGTAGTGTAGATGTCATGATATTACTTCGTTTTTAGTCATACTGTAAGTTCTAAGACTCGAAAACAAGGAATACGTCTTTTAATTGAGCAAGCTAAACTCTCAGCCATGTTGGAGTAACTTTTCATGACGCTCAATCTTAAAGTTGTAGTTTTTAAAACAGGATTGCTCACCTATGATTTGAGAACAGGCCAACATTCACTTTAGTTACTAATATTAGAAATATGACAGTGATTTTCGACTAGGGGGCCGAAGAGCAGTTAATGGGGGTCCGTGAACAAAATGAATAACAATAATAATAATAATAATAATAATAATAATAATAATAATAATAATAATAATAATAATAATAATAATAATAATAATAATCATCATCATCATCATCATCATCATCCTTCACGAATTAGGCCTCTGTAGACCTGTTTCGGCCCCATCTAGCAGTCTTCTAAAAGGTCTTCCTGGTCGACGATGTCCTCTAGGTTTATACTGCATCATAATTTTTGGGATTCTTGAATTTTCCATTCTTCTTACATGATCTAGCCAATTTAATTTGTATCTGTTGATTTTTTCTTCTACTGATTCTACTTCTAATTGTTCTAAAATTTCTTCATTCCTTTTTCAGTCTAAAATAATATAGGCTATCCTGCTGTCCTCCTGAAAAATTTCATTTCCGTTGCTTTGATTCTGTTCAGTCTTTTTTCTTTAATGTCCAATCTCGTTTCCGTATAAAAGGGAGGGTAATGCTAGTGTATTATATATTTTATTCTTGTAGATTTTTGTACTACTTTAGCTTTTAATGTATTCTTTATTATTCCTAGAATTTGTGTAAATTTGGTAATTTTCTTGTTCACATCTTTTTCATTTTGATAAGATATTTCAAACCTAGATAGTTGAAATTTTGTACTTGTTCGAGGCATTGGTTATAATAATAATGATAATGATAATAATAATGATGATGATGATGATTAGGGAAAACACGGGAATTTTACTTGAAGCAAGTAAAGAGAAGTAAATCCCGAAAAGACAAAGTATATGATTATGTCTCGTGACCAGAATATTGTACGAAATGGAAATATAAAAATTGGAAATTTATCCTTTGAAGAGGTGGAAAAATTCAAATACCTGGGAGCAACAGTAAAAAATATAAATAATACTCGGGAGGAAATTAAACACAGAATAAATATGGGAAATGCGTGTTATTATTCGGTTGAGAAGCTTTTATCATCCAGTATGCTGTCAAAAAATCTGAAAGTTAGAATTTATAAAACAGTTATATTACCGATTGTTCTTTATGGTTGTAAAACTTGGACTCGCACTTTGAGAGAGGAACATGGGTTAAGGGTGTTTGAGAATAAGGTCCTTAGGAAAATATTTGGGGCTAAGAGGGATGAAGTTAAAGAGAATGGAGAAAGTTACACAACACAGACCTGCACGCATTGTATTCTTAACCTGACATAATTAAGAACATTAAATCCAGACGTTTGAGATGGGCAGGACATGTAGCACGTATGGGCGAATCCATAAATGCATATAGAGTATTAGTTGGGAGACCTAAGGGAAAAAGACCTTTGGGGAGGCCGAGCCGTAGATGGAAGGATAATGTTAGAATGGATTTGAGGGAGGTGGGATATGATGATAGAGTGGATTAATCTTGCACAGGATAGGGACCGATGGCGGGCTTATGTGAGGGCGGCAATGAACCTTCGGGTTCCTTAAAAGCCATTTGTAAGTACGTAAGTAAGAGTAATTATTCGTATACAATGTTTGCAGTCTTAAAGGTCAATAGTTGCAATAGATATTTGCATATAATTACTTTTTGAAAGTAAGACGAACTGGTGCTCTACAGGTAGTAGAGCCTAGGCTAAATATGGGTTACCACAAAAATTTGAAAATAAAATTGGAAAAAACAAAGAAACACAAGTAGGAAATGTGTGTCACATCAATGGCAATGTTTTGTAACAAATAACGCAAATCACGATAGTGAAAATATGGAACGTGTTAATGTGCTTGTAATATGGCTACCTATCTCATATTTGACACATAGCGGTAGCCCATATTAGCAGCATCGACTCATGAAGGTTTTTAAGACTATGTATGGCAATTGTTAATAAAAACTACTCTCATGCCATGTGATAGAGCTGTTCTTCATCAATGCAACACATCAAGCGTGATTTCTAAATACGAAATATATTTTTTTCAATAAAATTGAAACTACATAATGAAAAGCACGAAGGACACACCACATCTACATCACAAAGGCAACTGGTTTGTCTCTTTGTGCATGCAGACTGATGGACACGAGATGTAGCCTAATTTTAGAGCTTTTTCGCTAGGTAACAACACCATATATAGTAAAAAACGAGGTAGCCCATATTACCACTCCTAGCCCATATTTCCACCTTCTTCTCTATATATTAGGAGGAAGTGAAATTTCCAGACATATCTCTTGCTCAGCATTGCAATAAAAAGCCATCAACATTCGTAGGATCTCGGGTTTGAAGGATCGCCGGTTGCTTTACTTTCGGCATCTTCACGTCTTCACTTGTGATATACAATATCCTGACTGTGGGCACTGCGGCTGCAATATTTCTTCTGCTGCATTTAATTGGGAGAAGGACGCAACACACGTGATCAGGAGTCACGACTGATGCAATCATAAGGAAAATTTCTTCGAATTGCATAAGCAGTCTGGAGTAGGTTCTCGAATATAAACTACGACTACCCCGTAAAAAAAAAGTCCGTTCAAAAGCAGGAAAGGGGCAAAAATATAACAAATATAACATTTACTAAAAAAAAAAAAAATAGAAAATGAAAGAACGAAAAAAAAAAAAGAAAAAGAAAAGCAAAATAAATTTAGCTTACATTGATTTCGTATTAAAGTGAAATGAGTTTATATAGCATCTAGCATCCTGCATTTGTCTGTTATATCTCAGGAAAGAGATGCCATTTCATCAACCTCAGAGTCCTAACATCAAAACATATAACATATAAATTTATTAATGTAGGCTGTGTTTTAGATATATATTTTATAAGTACTGTACCAGTATAGTTTTAATATGTATGGTAGGGTAACAGAAATATGTTCTAGAAACACCGGCAGTAAGTTTATAAATCATCATTTCTACGCCATGTTGCCATGCTGCTCAAAACTTCATTGAATCTCCCTAGGTTTCAAGTCACAATCGGCCCGTACGGATTACGAGAGAGATAGTGTTTTATTTTAGTATAATATTACAGCTCATGCATTTTGTAAAGACACTCGCGATGTGCAGTACGGGAACAACATTTCTGTAGAGGGGGTAGGAATAGAAGGGAAGATCGGGCGTGTGTCTACCGAGTAGAAGGCAAAGACACACCCATTCCCTTATAATTCGTAAGTAGACTCATCCGATCTCGTGCGCAGCTCTGTAGGAAGAGTGGGGAAGTATCTGGACATAATGCATGCGCTGTACATATCCAGCTCATTGTCGGAATTCGCAATTATTTTGCTAAATCTTACTTCATAGCCGTTGATGACAAGACAAATTTGTCTCACTCCTTGCAAAGAACAGGCTGTTTTAAATAGAGCGTCACAATTTGGCGCTGTGCGAAGTGTCACCTGTTCTGTCGCACTTTTAGTTTCGATTGCAGACCTACTTTGCACTTAGTTATTGGTAGGAAGCCCACGGGGCGTTCGTCTTGTGACATATCAAAATAATAAATTAATAAAAGCATCAAGATCATAGATTATAAGAGGAAGAGTAAAAAAATTACGATATACAACACCGCATCAAAAGTAGTTAAGTCGTTTCCAACACATCAGAGTCAGACATGGCACCTCCTGTGTGAGAGGTGCCGAAATGACTGGCTGAGACTAATGCGGGTTCAGGGAATGTAGCGCCGTTTTTCTTACATTAATTAATTTTTCGCATACCTCCTGCGGATGATCGATTGTATGTTCCTGGAAAGGAAGTAAATTAGGGAAACGGCGGTCTCTTTTGGTCTAATAGCAAACACAGTTTTGCAGGTTGTGGCGCCAAGATTCTGATGTTGCTGAAGAAAATATTGCATATGTAATCTGCACGCATTTTATAACGAGAAGGAGCCTCTGAATTCGTCTTAAAATATGACGAGTCTTCATCTTATGCTGTGTACAGAACTTAAATGTTTGCGAAAGTTCGAGGAATAAGATACTTTGTAACGTAACAGTGATTTATAGACATGCGGTACTACTTTTGATACTATTACTAACATTACTACTGCTGATCGCACAACTATAACACCTCTTCTGGTCTTATTGCAGCTTCTTTTACTGTTACTGCTATTTATATTATTATTCTTTTATCCTTTCCTGTGTCACTGTTACTACTTTTTCTGCTACTCATACTACTACCGTAACTCCTACTTCTATTAATTCCTTTACTACTTTTGTTACTGCTGTTGCTATTACTGCTACTGCATTATGATTACTGCTGCTACTGTTTCTCCTGCTGCTATTATTACTGATGCTACTAATATAGTAATTTTTGCTGCTATTGTTGCTATTTATATTGCTGGTACTATTAACAATACTGCTACAATTGCTACTAATTTTACTATTAGTACTGTTACTGTCATTACTACTTGCAGCGTCTAGCCCAGTGGTCGGAATTTCTTGACTCGCGAATCAACTCCGTAATACACAAGCAGGGTGGAGGACTAAGATATGATCTCCCTCCTCTTAGCCATCACTTGTTCAAAACTAAGAAGTTTGGATATTCTGCCCCTCCTATCTTCTCCTTTGCTGTGTATTGAGGACTGTATTTTATATGACTTAATCTTCGCCAACCACTGATATAGCCTATAGCTACTGCCCCTAGTTCTTTCCTCCTGAGTCCTGAAACATTTGTTTTTTGTTTTTTGTTTGTTTGTTTGTTTGTTTGTTTGTTTGTGTTTTTTTTAAGTTATATGAGGGAACATGCTGAAAAAAATCTGCAGGTTACAGTTAGGGCACAGAAGTAGGTTTATTATACTATACTTCGGGTCTCTGCATATACACATTATATCATAATCATGTTTGAAGTACAATATATGTACTATACTATACTCTTAGAATTCACGAGGCTATTAGTACTATTATTGTTACTGCTGGTGCTGTATTACTGACACTACTGCTGCTACTGTTATGACTGTTTCTACTGTACTCCGTTCACTCCCAATGCAATCAAAGGAAATTGTATCCATCCGCCAAAAACCAGACCTGTACACTCCAGATCAAAAATAAGTAATGATATACTGTTATATATTTAGATTGTGCATTACTTGCTTCTCTGTGAATAAATTATTTTGCGGTCAGACTTTAGCACTACCATTACTACTTGCTATTGTTGCTGTTGATCCTCTGTTCCACTACTGCCAATGCTGCTGTCATTACTAATAATATAGGTGTTACTGTTACTCCTATTGATTTTAAAGTTTCTATTGTTATTAGATGGCTACTCAGCCAAGTATTAATACTATTGTTACTATTAATATTGCTGCTACTATTAATAATTCTGCTACAATTGCTATTAATTTTACTTCACTACTGCCACTGTCATTACTATTTCAACGTTTGGCTATATCCACTGGACCTACTCCTATGGCTATTACTGCTGGTGCTATGTTAGACACTAGTACTATTATTGTTTCTACTAGCACTACCACTGTATTACCTGTTGTTCTGTAGGTTGTGAAACTTGGACTCTCACATAATTAGAAACATTAAATCCAGACGTTTGAGATGAGCAGGGCATATATAGCACGTATGGGCGAATCCAGAAATGAATATAGAGTGTTAGTTGGGAGGCCGGAGGGAAAAATACTTTTGGGGAGGCCGAGACGTAGATGGGAGGATAATATTAAAATGGATTTGAGGAGGTGGGATATGATGATAGGGAATGGATTAATCTTGCACAGGATAGGGACCGATGGTGGGCTTATGTGAGGGTGCAATGAACCTCCGGGTTCCTTAGAAGCCAATTGTAAGTTTGTAAGTATTAGCACTACCACTACTACTTGCTAATACAGCTGTTACTGTTATTTCTACTATTGATTTCAAAGCTTTTTTTGCCACCACATGGCCGCTCAGCCGCGATGTCTTCAGCAAGCCCATATTTGGGCGCCTTACAACTTATATATTGCGCTGAAACTGAATGAAACATCAATGATAACGGGTTAATGCCATCCTAAATATCGAACTAAAGCAACACAGAATATACATTATTGCCAAGGCACAAATTCGATTCGATTTCATTCTTATGGTTTTCATAGTGCATATGCACATTAGCATTATCGTACACAAAAGTTGACAATTTTTATAGATGAGTTGTAAGATAAAAAATTCTAAAGATTGCAGTATAGTTATTGTTGTATAAGGAGTAAGTTTTGAAATTATTGCATTGCGTAATTTCTTTAAGGAACAGATGATATTGCAATATGAGGAATGTTTTCAGGATGAAGAATTGTATGAAGAGCAAACCACGGCTCACGTTAGGGGCTCTGCTTGTACTTTAATAGAGTGCACTTTACACTACATCACACCTTCCAAAAAAAGAAAAACGTACTCTTTGATGTGGAGAAATACCTGTAACTATTTGATGTTTTTTGTAAGAAGTTTGTCGCGCTGTTTTGTAAAGCCGTGGCGAATTACCAGCGCCTTGTGTGAGTTGATTGGAGTCTTGGGGGGCACTGTACCTGAGTGAGGGTCCGTGGGGGGAGCCACACAAAAGAGTCATTTCCACCAACTCGCTCATCTTCTCAGTCAGTCAGATTTACCGAGTTACAAAACAGAACTTTGATTGTCAACAAAGATTTCCTAGGCTGTAACGCTGACACTGGACTCAAACGGATTTTATTGCTTCTTCAAGATGTTCGATTCCGTCTGTAACTTTTGTAACAGTTTTTCCCTTACTAATTATACATTTCAGGAATATCGAGTGGTAAATTAGATAAGTCTAAGCTCTTGATGAATTACTAATTTTTCTTAAGATGTAACTCAGGTGTTGAGCTGTACAAATTTGGCTATGACTTACAGAACTTTGATTCTGCAAATTTCATAATTGGCTTTTTTTCTTCTAGATTTGTTGAATGAATGTCAAGTTACGAATTAATAAAAATTCTTAAGTGATAACAAATGTATATTAAGTTATTATTGAACTTATAAAACTGAGGTTTCACACATGCAGTAGTAATACATGGTCAAGAACTTATTTTGAGAATATAAAGTACTGCTGAAGTAAAATTTTAGTTCAACTGAACTTTTAGAAAGGTACCTAAACTAGAAGGAACAAATTTTACGTTACTCACATGCGTTGCAGTGACTTTTTAGTCATTTATCTTCTTTAGTGTGTCTTCCTTTTAACATAAAGGGCAATAAATGTGTACTAAATAGGCCTACATATTATATTCGTTCGCTTTTTATCCTGGACTTAGGAATTTTCTACCCAAATAATTCGGATTTAGGAAAATAACAGTAACGAATTGTTCCATTTCACTGCTGATATTTAACTCAAAATTGTCTAAGTTTTTATGTTAAATCGATCACATTTCTATTTTTGAAGAGCTTTCGAATAAATACTGTACAGATTGTTGGAGATCTACAAAACTCATAACCTTGGAAGAAGCCTGTCACATGATTTGAACTGTTGAAGAATATAATCAGGTTGATCAGTTCTAGATTGCTGAAGAATTTTAGGTAGATCCGTTTTTGATTGTTGGAAATGAGTTTGGTCAGTTGTTGATTGTTGAAGTATGTCGAGTTGATTAGTTTTGAATTAATGTAGAATGTGAATTTATTCAATTTGAATTGTTGGATAATACAAGACCAATAATCATTTTTAATAATTTATTGGAGCATATCATTTAAATTGATCCTATATTTATTTGATCACTCTATTCCAGTAGCAAATTTTTTGCACCGTTGTTATAACAATCTTTGTAAAATTATATCTAGGTACTGTATTACCGACCGATTCCTTTGAAAGAAGTAGCAATAGCAGTAGTAATAGTAGAAGTAGCATCAGCAATGTAGAAGTAGCATCAGCAATGTAGAAGTAGCATCAGCAATGTAGAAGTAGCATCAGCAATGTAGAAGTAGCATCAGCAATGTATCTGTGCACTGCACAAACCCAGAAATTTAACTTACAGGTCATTCATTATCTCGTAAAACCTACTTGCAATTGAGGGGGAACAGAAAGTGGACCGAGAAGCTTCCCTCCCTCGCTACGATTCCACTCGCACTAGCTAGCTCACATACCCCCACCATAGAATTCTTTCTATAAGCTTCGGCGCACGCTTGCATTAATTGATTTCACGAGATAACAAATAACCTATATATTGTTAATTGTTCCGCTTCTTCCTGTATAATATGTTCAATAACCTAATCACCTCCGTCCTTATTGTCTTTTTATTGCCTATAAATGTGTGAATTCTGGTAGGACTTCAAATATATTTTCCTTTTCCTTTTCTTCCTTACACTATACTTACTTTTTTACCCTAACTTCTTTTTATCAAAGTGTCCCAAGGAATGGAAATGAATGACTGCAGCAGACTGTAGGACCCCCGAAGGTGAAATATATTTCTTTCAGTACTTATGTAACCGAAAATCTGCATTATTTCTCTCTTATCTCCTGACTGGTTCTTGAACCTGTTGTGATTCTTTGGAATATCTGCCAATAGGATGAATTGCAGACAATGGTATACGTCTGATATCACATTTCAGTATTCTCGGATGCATACTCTTTTGAACTGTAAAATGCGTAAAATTAAACTTCTTCATTATTACCATCCAATGATACTTACAATAAAATGGCAGGTATTTCTAGCATTATCACAACACAAAGATGCGAACAAAACTACAAGGAGATAAAAGAAGATCATGAAAGGCCGTCCGTACGTCTGTCTGCTTCAGATAACCTTATTACTCGTAATGCGCTGACTGTTTGGTTGTACCGAACAAAGTAATTGCGTGTTCGCTGTCAGAGAATTCAAACTCATGCGATTCACAACGTGATGAACGCAAGAGCGATTCACAATAGTTTAATCTATCGTTTCAAGAATTCGGTTTGACGTTCAATATGGAACGTGGTTACCAAATTGAGGAATTTCGGACGTTATAGTTTCCACTAAATACAGTCTGGTTTATTCAAAATATACCTCGGCCTACCTTGCTACGTTACTGTTAGATATGCACTGGTAAAATAATATAGATGCAAAGTGATGTAGCATCGATGGAAATTTGATCACATGGTATGTTGTGATAGAAATCTGAACCCAGGGAATGTTTGCAGACATGAGGTGATTCATCTACCATTTGCCAAGTTGGAATAACATTTGCTTGCCAGCGTTACGAAATTGCCTCATCCATTATTTGGTCGGCTGGCCTTTATCGGGCATTCAAGATTCTCAGCTGTAGTTCAGCTCTATCCCGAAGTGTCCAGGGGATTTCTTGTGAAGAACACAGTAGTTGTACTGGAATTAGTTTTCTAAATAAAATAGGTTTTCTCATAAGCCTTCACAGAATATTGTACATTTGGCTCTATGTCGATCAGTTACAGCCCTGATCACATATAACAGACTTTTGCTCCATGTCCTTCCTGACGAGCACCTCTAAACCTCTATTCCTTTCCCTGGTATAGTTTTGACAGCTTCTGTATAAATTTTCATTGCATATAATGACTAAGCTTCAGTTTTTACACTCCTCATTAAACCTGCTTCAATTGCAATGTTGTTATTGCTGTTATTGTTATCGTTTTCATCGTATAATAATCATCATCAGTATTTTGTTTTGCTCTGAACAAATTAACGTAATTTGTGTATCGAATATCCGCTCCAGATTATTCGTATATCCAGTTCACTCAGGATCGGATTAGCTTTCAAACACTTCCAAGAATATAAGCATCCAGTTCACTTAGGTTAAGTACTTCTAAGAAAATGAACATCCAGTTCACTCAGGATCGGATTAGCTTTCGAATACTTCGAAGAATATGAACATTCAGTTCACTCAGGATCGGATTAGCTTCCAAACACTTCCAAGAATATGAACATTCAGTTCACTCAGGATCGGATTAACTTTCAAACACTTCCAAGAATATGAACATTCAGTTCACTCAGGATTGGATTAGCTTTCGAATACTTCGAAGAATATGAACATTCAGTTCACTCAGGATCGGATTAGCTTCCAAACACTTCCAAGAATATGAACATTCAGTTCACTCAGGATTGGATTAGCTTTCGAATACTTCGAAGAATATGAACATTCAGTTCACTCAGGATCGGATTAGCTTCCAAACACTTCCAAGAATATGAACATTCAGTTCACTCAGGATCGGATTAACTTTCAAACACTTAGAAGAATATGAACAGTCAATTCACTCAGGATTGGATTAGCTTTCAAACACTTCCAAGAATATGAATATTCAGTTCACTCAGGACCGGGTTAGCTTTCGAACACTTCGAAGAATATGAACATTCAGTTCACTCAGGATCGGATTAGCTTTCAAACACTTCCAAAAATATGAACATTCAGTTCACTCAGGATCGGATTAGCTTTCAACTATTTCAAATAATATTAACATGCAGTTCACTCAGGATCGGATTAACTTTCAAACACTTCGAAGAATATGAACAATCAATTCACTCAGGATTGGATTAGCTTTCAGACACTTCCAAGAATGTGAACATTCAGTTCACTCAGGATCGGATTAGCTTTCAAACACTTCGAAGAATATGAACAGTCAATTCACTCAGGATTGGCTTAGCTTTCAAACACTTCCAAGAATATGAACATTCAGTTCACTCAGGATCGGATTAGTTTTCAACTATTTCCAAGAATATTAACATCCAGTTCTTCGCACTTACGTTCCTACAAATATTCCGCGATTAGTTTATTTAGATTTGGTTCAATCTGTAAATTTTAAGTAGGTTGTTTTACGACGCTTTATCAACATCTTAGGTTATTTAGCGTCTGAATGAGATGGTGATAATGCCGGTGATATGAGTCCGGGATCCAGCACCGAAAGTTACCCAGCATTTGCTTATATTGGGTTGAGGGAAAACCCCGGAAAAAACCTCAACCAGGTAACTTGTCCCGACCGGAGTCGAACCCGGGGCACCTGGTTTCGCGGCCAGAGGCGCTGACCGTTACTCCACAGGTGTGGACTCAATCTGTAATCCAGCGTGGTATAATCAAATGAGGAAGAGGAACAAAATTTACACTTTCTCCACTTAAATTGCTTCAAAAGCGGATAATTAAAATTTGCTTAAACAAGTCAATTGATTATACAACAAATTTGATTTACTCAGATTTTAATGCTTTCCAAATTGAAAAAGTATATAAGTATACATTATTAAATTATCATAAAAATCGTCTGAAATATAAGGAAAAACAACATTATGCTACCTGAAGAACTTTGACATGTCTTTTAGCTTAACCTAAACGTTACACAACCACTGGAATAGTCGGCCTCGGTAGCGTAGTTGGTATAGCTCTGGTCTTCTGTGCTCGAGGTTGCGGTTTCGATCCCGGCCCAGGTCGATAGCATTTAAGTGTGCTTATATGCGACAGGCTCTTGTGAATAGATTTACTGGCATGTAAAAGAATCCTGTGAGACAACATTTCGGCACACCGACGACGCTGATATAACCTCTGCAGTTGCGAGCGTCGTTAAATAAACCGCAATTTAAAATTTACCACTGGAATAAATCATACCCAGAGTTACGGGCCAAGGTTATACAACTCTATTTTGGTACTAAATCGTGACCTAGATTAGTTTGAGTTTAATAAATTTAAGAAAAAAATTGAGCAAATAATTTTGTATTCATGTCCCTTCTTTCTTTTTCTTAATTTCAATGGTATGTATTCATTCCAACTTGTACTCTGTTCTTGACTTGATTCTTTATTTTCATCTTCGTAATTATCCCTGTTTTCTAATAATTGTATTGGTTTTGTAATTTTATTGAATCTTTGTTATGTCCTTTAATACAAAATAGAGTCCACACCTGTGGAGTAACGGTCAGCGCGTCTGGCCGCGAAACCAGGTGGCCCGGGTTCGAATCCCGGTCGGGGCAAGTTACATAGTTGAGGTTTTTTCCGGGGTTTTCCCTCAACCCAATACGAGCAAATGCTGGGTAACTTTCGGTGCTGGACCCCGGACTCATTTCACCGGCATTATCACCTTCATATCATTCAGCGCTAAATAACCTAGATGTTGATACAGCGTCGTAAAATAACCTAATAAAATAAAATAAAATACAAAATAGTTATTTATAGGAAGCACCCCCGAACACAAGCTTGCTCAAACGGGCATGCGCTACGTAAATAGTATATATTTATTAATAAATACTAAATACATAGGATAGGATTAGCTTTCAAACGCTTCCAAGAATATAAACATTGAGTTCACTCAGAATCCGATTAGCTTTCAAACACTTCCAAGAATATGAGAAGTCTCAATAATTGTGTGTATTTAGCTCCAAATTCGTCACTTTTCTGTTAGTGTTGACAAATTGTATGCCAATTTTCGTGGTGTGTAGCCAAGGAAAATAATTATAATTGATACAACTTCATTTTATATCTCATCTTTGTTACAAGGTTATTATTATTATTATTATTATTATTATTATTATTATTATTAACGACGATAATGATTGTGACGATGATAATAATAATGATAATGACAATAATTGCCGCAGAGAGTAATGGAATGGATACCATAAGGACGCAGGAAAAAAGAAAGACAAACAGACAATTGGGTGAAAGGAATACTCACAACAATGAGGGAGAGAGATATTGATGACTATTTCGTTTATATGACGTCATTCCATTTTCGGTCATTCAAGTGTAATGAAATTTTGAATTCCAACCAATCGCAGTCATACATTGCGATAATTCCTGCAGCTCGATTTATCACTATCAATTTATCGCATGGCCGTTCTTTGCTTTAGTCAGTGTCTCCAACTGTTTCCACGTAAATCGATGAGCATGAATCCATTGTACTAAATGAAGTGCAAAATCCTATTTCCACATCTACATATTCATCTTCTAATTCCATGTCCATTGTATCTAAACAAAATGACACTCCTTCATAACAATTGTTTATTTAATTAATTAATATATTAATGAGGTTATTTATAGTTATACTATAAAATGTTTAAATTAAATTATGATTTCAGCAGATAATGAAAACGTATTTCTGTTATTATAACAAGAGAAAAGCGCAGTACATGTAATTAACTTTTTTAAACTTGTATTTCGCTTTTCTCAGCACTGAATAACATGAAATTTCTTTATTGCAGTAATCGTTATTCATTTATTTTAACTTCACAATGTCAGAATAGATTACGTATTCATAAATATACAATTGAATTGGTCATTGCTAGAAGGCCCTTTGTCCAAAAATGGTAGTTCTGAATAAATCGAAAAAAACTGTTTTTAAGAAATACTAATCTTCGTAGAGCAATGTGGTGACTGTCCATCATAAAGGTATATTTGTGCTTTCTGGAAGCACAATTTTTATTTTGTTGTCACATGTAATTTGTATAATATTATTAATTAAAAATTCAAATTTAAGGGCCTTTTAGCAGTGAACTTAAAATAATTTCACATTTGGTTAAAAATGGAGTACTGTAATAAAATACAGGATTGTAAATTAAATAAACTACCATTATTTCAAGTTAAAAGTATATTTCTCTTCTTAAAATATATTTTAATTACGTATTACAAAGTTTTAGGCCCTTGTTTTAAATCTAACTTGACGATTTCATTCTGTATTTTCTCTATGTTCTGCTAGTGGAGAATTTACAACTTTCTCATAATAAGGTAACTGTTCATGGGGAATGTGGCATAGAATTTTCTTGATATCCTGCATTTTGTCTGGGTTGATTGCAATCAATTCATCATAAGTAGGACGTTGGGGAAGCACTATGTTTTCAATTCCAGGTACACAAAGAGCAAAGGTATGCCTAATACAACCATCAATGAACTTGGATGTTGAAACAATATGAGGAAGAGTGGCATTGTACATATATTCATAATAGCTCGCAGGGGCGAATGACAACTTCGAACACCGCGGTATCTTTCTACCATAAGATTCTACAGAAAGACCTCTTTTGTAAAACATGGGCCACCAGTTAATGAGTGACTTTATTTTTGTGCATGCATAAATATTTTATATAGCCTATAAAGATTTTTGTGGCCTAAGGAAATAACATTTTTATGCAATATTCAGTTACGTCAGTGATTCAGTGTAAATATTCTGAGCTTACCTACAATCCTCACCAGTTCGTCTTTCAGCCACCAATTCTCCAGAGTAAGCCACATGTTCAGTGCCTTTAACTTTGGCTTTCTTTAATATATTTCGTTTCCTACTGCAAGTATCACTACATCTTTTTTTGCTTTTCAAACTCTCAGTCTCCATTTTAATTAGCCGAAATTGCGTATAATATAATAATTTGTATTAAAACACAAATAAAGATCAGAGCAGAATAAACAGACCGCTTCAAACAATGAAGATAGCTGATAGTATAGTAAGTATAAAGGTTTGTCATCAGATGGAAACACCGCTAAATGACAAGATCACAGCTAGAAGGCCCTCTACCCTGAAGTAAGGGCATTTTAGCATGACATGAAAAATGAAATGCTCAACTGTGCATGTGTATGAAGGCTTGAGGAAAGTCCTTTTAGCACAGATTGTGTATTTATGCGTAAGGATGTTGAATCTGTAGTTAACTCATTTTTGCAAAAATACGGAGAAAGGGCCTTTTAGCAATGACCAATTCAATTGCTAACATTTTGTGAGCGAACTTTGGGATATATTAGGCCTATTTAAATGTTTATTTTATTCACGAAATAGTCGTAATAAATGTCATTTAAGGTCTGAGATCTTCCAAATAAATCGGTAAATCTCAGACCTCTTCTGACATTGCTATAGAAAATTTATGGTTTTATAAACAAGAATGGAGGAGAGTTTTAAAAAGACATAAAATTGTAATCGTGGGATCCGGAATTATTGAACAAACATTGTAAAATCGGAAATTTATTATTATTATTATTATTATTATTATTATTATTATTATTATTATTATTATTATTATTATAATCATCATCATCATAATCATAATCATCCTCATGATTTCCTTTCTGTTTGTCACAAACACACTCTTGATAATGTAGTGGAAAAGAGTAGCCTACCTTCGCAGGAGATTTTTTTCTGACGTGGTTGTTGTCCAGCATGACGTCTATTTTCACTCTTCTGGATTTCATTTCGTGTCTGCAACGTGTTAAACCGACATTCATGTTGTTTCACTACGTTTTCAGTGCGGAGTATATCGCGTAGCGAAGTGTTAATAGAAGCTGTAAATAATTCCTGCAATTGCCTACTCTTTACTAACTCGTCTTTGTTATTCGGCGACTTTGATTTTTTCCGGTTACGTTTTAGAACTGCAAAAATTCACGAAAATTGAATAAACGATAGTGTTGAGACTTATTATCATGGTAATTCATTCTCTGTTTGGTTCACCAAAGTGGTACATACTCATCATTTAGACGTAATTCCAGTGGTGGCATTACTGAATCTACTGTCCCTAGAACCCAATTTCCATGCAAATAAAGGTAAGTTTTTTATAATAGATGTGTGAAGCAAAACAAAATTTTAAAATATGTGATGAGAATATATTGTTAAAAAGATTTCCCACTCTAATATCACAATGGGTTTTGTTATCTCGGGGAAACCAATAAAAGATGTTAAGGCTTGAACATTTTCATTAACATCCAATGAGCAATTTCAAATTTAATTTTGTTACATCACCCCTTCACTCCTTTCCCACCGTCACGTGGAAGTAAAACCATTTCGACTACATATTCTGTCTCTTCTCAACTAATAACAATTCACGACAAAGGGACGGTGCGAAGAGTTCACCTTTAATTCGATAATGACTGTACCCAAGTCTTTGGTATAAAGAAGTTGCAAGGTAAAAAAAAAAGACTGTGAGAGAGTGAGATGGGTAGATTAAAAAAGGGGCGCTTTCTAAATGAGAAAAAGCCCCTCTCTCGTAACACTTCATGCTTGATTTTCTTCCAGCTGAAGGAAGAAAACGAAAAATGGTCCTCGGCTTGTGTTCTCTCATCATGCTGCCTTCATTGTCTCCCGGCCAAAAGATGGCGGTCAGGATTCGAGATGCCGTCACATAACGCGTTGCCCCGGTAACAATTTATAATGTCGGTGTAAGAATCGTGTAAGTCTCTTCTCATCTTCTTCTCCAAAATATTCTTGCTGGAACTTATTAGTGTTAACAATATCTCTGCATAGCGTTCTCATATACTTTAAATAATATTAGAATTCGAAAAATTTGTCGCTTCTCTAGAGCAAATGTACAGATTACTATGCAAATCTACACATTGTTTCAAAACCGATAAATAAAATGTAATTTTTTATTTAGTTGAAAATGTATTTAAGCATTTAAACTTAAGTATAACGCTACTGATGATGTAGGCCTATTATAAACACTAATATCATTATGCCTGTTATTCGGTTGAGAAGCATCCGTCATCCAGTCTGCTCTCAAAAAACCTGAAAGTTAAAATTTATAAAATAGTTAGAGTGAATCGGGAGGAGATGACTATCGGGGGAAAATGCTTATTTCTTTGTAGTTCCACAGTCTTCCAAGAGAGAACCCCATCCGCATGTCTCCATAATCACTGAGACAGTTGAATGTCTGTAGAGTGGAAGCTAACTCATTTTGCCACGTGTTCTTGTTGTGAGAAGAAGAAAAGCAAGAAAACAGCTCATTTTTCTGCTATAAAACGATTTTATTGCAAAGGGAAGTTAAAATTTTAATACATCCTTGAATTCGTAATAACTGTCAAACCTTTGTAATGGATATTGTAGTAAAGGTTCTAAAGTTTGTATTGTTAACAACCAACGACCTTGTTCCGCCATCTTAGATTGCGTCACAGCTTAAGGCATCTTACCCCGATGCTTGGGGTATCGCTGATGTTCGTTCTGCACAAGAAGACCTGTCGTGTTTGTTCCGTCTTGTTATAAAAATATTCCCTGTCCTTCACTCCCATTTCTTCATATTTTAACCGCATAAGGCCCGGTTTTATAAATACGGTTAATCTAACGATTATGTTAAACCTAACCATGAGTTTAACTCAACGTGCCGTATTACAGAGTCTCGGTTAAGTTAAACCGTAGTGGAATATGATTGGTATTACTGCTAGGAAAGAAAAGAAGATCGCAACTGTTTAATTACATTATAGATTTTAAATAGCCGACGCTCGTGGAGAATCTTCATTAAGAAACATCTTTGTTCTTCGATATCACACAGAGTATCTTAAAAAAACCTGCAGAGGACCAATACCGCATACTTCAGTATGCTTGTTAGACTTAGGGGAGAGTCGGGTAGCATCGGACATCGGGTAGAATCGGACAGTGCGTTTCTTTCATCTACCACCAGATGATAGTACCTGAATGACATGGTTACGTTTCCCTATGAGACATCACAGAAACGTAACCATGTTAATCAGGTACTATCATCGTGTGTTAGATGAAAGAAACTCACTGTCCGATATTACCCGATGTCCGATACTACCCGATTCTCCCCTAACCTCAAATAGTTTCTTAACGCTGGCTGCCAACGTCATACTCTCAAACACAATGCAACCAAACTAAATCTTGCATGACCATCCGCAACGTAACTCCATACAGAATCAAGTGAGTAATGAAGTAATAATATTAGTGTGCGTATTTTATGTGTTGTCTAGAATATTTATAAAACAGAATTCAGTCAAACAAAATTATTTTTACGAGTCTAGTAAAATTAGGTAATATTATTAGTGTGTTTATAAATCAGGTAAATTTTACTAGGGGACTGTCTGCCACACACAGTACAATGCGCAATAGGTTTACAGTCTTACTAATAAACCGTGCATAGTTTTTATACGAGACTTATGCAGAGTTGAGACAGAAAACGTTACTAACAAACCGTGAATAAGCTATGGACGTATAAACAGGCTGTAACTATACAATGGGAATTGCTTTGCAGTAGTTATATACACGAAACCCCTTGTTTAAGCGTTGTATATAGGGAAAAAAATGGCCGCCCCTTTAACAGCTGTTCGTATCGACTGTCATTTTATGATGATGTTTACCTTGTAACCACAGAAGAACAAACCAAAGATCATAGAATTATTAGAATAACATTGCTGTAGCTTGTACTCTTTGACCAAAATATAGTGTGGTAATCGATTAGAGCCAGTTGTACTATCGATATTTAACATGCCACACTAGAGCGCTCTACCGGATTCAGTAGAGAACATCAGATATTCTATTACCTTTCGTAACGAAGTAATGACGAAACTATGACGTAGCTTTGTAACAGTTATACTGTTATACACGACGTATGTAGTGATTATTAGTAAGGAATTTACACACGACTTATAAACGAGCTACTCATTGTATAAGACAGTTAAACGTCTGTATATAGAGTTTTTATTAGTAAGACCGTTATAGTAGATTTACGGACACCTCCGAAATCTTCCATCGTTTTCAGTATGCCTACTACCAGAGGAGAAATAGCGCAGTGTAACTCGTAACTGATGAGAGATTCAACAGAATGTTAAAAAAAAATCATTTATCTTTTCAAGTAATCTTTAAATTCAAACCCTAAAACACATATTTTTGCACTTCCTCGTTTTTATGTTGCATGTTGTATCCGAGTTTCAATTTTCCGAAACAAGGTAAGGACTATAAGCCTAATTATGAAGTATTTGAGGAGAAAAATTCGCTCCGGCGCCGGGGATCGAACCCGGGTCCTTGGTTCTACGTACCAAGCGCTCTGACCACTGAGCTACGCCGAATTCAATCCACAGCACCGGATCGAATCTTCCTCCTTCAGTGTTTCCCTGTGTGGCCTAACTCCAAGTTAGGCATATATGTTGACGTAGCCTATATGTCTAGTATCAACTGCCATTATACTAGGAGCGCACTCAGTTGAGTGACTTATTTGGCCGAGATCCCGCAGTTATGATGTACTGCTAGCTATGAGAATATTATGGATTTATTGATTTTTCCTACAGAATAATCTCTGTAATGTTGACAATTAATATTTGAGGAGAAAAATTTTCGTGAATTGTTAATTGGCCAATTACTTGAGCTTATTAAGAATTCAACGTCAAAAACGTATTGCGATCTTATGTACATTTTCACAAATAAAAAGTATGAAGCTTTACTTTTTGTGAAACATGTTTAGCCTGTAACTTGTAACTACAGGGATGGGCACTTGACAAATTATAAACTTGTTAGTTACTTACTTATGGCTTTTAAGGAACCCGGAGGTTCATTGCCGCCCTCACATAACTCCGCCATCGGTCCCTATCCTGGCCAATATTAATCCAGTCCCAACTATCATATCCCACCTCCCTCAAATCCATTTTAATTTTATCCTCCTATCTACGTCTCGGCTTCAATAAAGGTCTTATTCCCTCCGGCCTCCCAACTAACACTCTATATGCATTTCTGGATTCGCCCATATGTGCTACATGCCTGCCCATCTCAAACATCTGGATTTATTGTTCTTAATTATGTCAGATGAACAATACAATGCGTGGAGTTCTGCGTTGTGTAACTTTCTCCATTCTCCTGTAACTTCAGCCCTCTTAGCCTCAAATATTTTTCTAAGAACCTTATTCTCAAACACTCTGTTCCTCTCTCAAAGTGAGAATCCAAGTTTCACAACCATACAGAACAACCGGTAATATAACTGTTTCATAGTTCTAACTTTCAGATTTTTTGACAGCAGACTAGAAGACAAAAGCTTCTCAACTGAATAATAACAGGCAATTCCCATATTTATTCTGTGTTTAATTTCCTCCCGAGTGTCATTTATATTTGTTACTATTGCTCCAAGATATTTGAATTTTTCCACTTCTTCGAAGGATAAATCTCCAATTTTTATAGTTCCATTTCGTAGAATATTCTAGTCACGAGAGATAATCATATACTTTGTCTTTTCGGGATTTACTTCCAAACCTATCGCTTTACTTGCTTCAAGTAGAATTTCCGTGTTTTCCCTAATCGCCTGTGGATTTTCTCCTAACAAATTCACGTCATCCGCATAGACAAGCAGCTGATGTAACCCGTTCAGTTCCAAACCCTGTCTGTTATCCTGAACTTTCCTAATGGCATATTCTAGAGCGAAGTTAAACTCTTCTGAAATAGTTGTCTGTTGACGTGATTCCCTATCAAACAAGGAATTGTTACGTTCTCACTCGGTGTACGTTTAGTTGACGAAACGTGTTGTCAATCGGTAATGGTCTATAAGATCTTGAGATCGTTAGGATCTGTGTGAGTAATTTTTATTGTATATCATAGGTTAAAAATCCGTCTGCAGAGAATTCATCCATCTCGCCTCTTTCTGTAAACAATTAATAGCCCAAATGCAGACTGATGTCTTAGTCCACTCCCACTGTATATAGACACAAGAACGAGAAACAGCTATGTTTTAGGTGATTCTGTTACTAGTGAGCATATTTTTACCGAGTTTTTGGGTTATAATTTCATATTGAACTGATAATAAATTAAGAATTTGGGTGCTTTTCGGAATTACACACTTTTCTTCTTTCAGTGCATTACAATAGATTCTTAAAGAAATACGGTGGGAAGAATAGAACTCTATAGGACCCACGCCAATTGTCCTTGATATCATTACCGATTGTTTACGCTAAACAGGGAGCAAAAACCCAGAGTTCTTCGCGCACTCGCAGTGTTAACATTAACTACGCAGAATTCGATAGTCCATGTGTAGTGAGCTACACACAGAAATATATGCTGTGAGATATAATTTTAGCAGGCTATGTTACTTATAATTTTAGTGTGTTACAAGATATTGTACATTTAAATAGCCAAGTCGTACTAGAAATTGCAGAGGATTACATTAAATTACGGTTTATTTAACGCAACTGCCGAGGATATATTAGCGTCGCCGGTATGCTAGAATTTTGTCCCGCACGAGTTCTTTTACATACGAGTAAATCTACTGACATGAGCCTGTAGCATTTCAGCACCCTTAAATGCCATCGACCTGGCCCGGGATCGAACCCGCAGCCTCAGCACAGAAGACCAGCGCTATACCAACTGCGCTACCCAGGCCGACCATTGTAGAGGTAATTTCGATAGATATTATAGGCGATTCTTTGCTTAGCATTCATTTCTAGCTACGAAGAGTTCAATATTATTCTGATAGTATGAAGGTAGCAGCGGCTCCTGGAATTTTAGACGCTGATCGGATTTTTCCCTCCCTCATTGCAAGACATATAAAGGGAAAGAAAGTATTGAAATAATCCAAAAAATGGATTTCAAGATTTTCACGTAATTTCACTTTTTCTACGAATGTGTGGAAAATCAGTATTTCCGACAACAGAACTGACACTGAAAGTAAGGTTTCCTACATTGAGTGCTGAAAATATTTTTCGTGTGCACTTCCCGCACGCTTGCTAATAAATGAATTTACACAAGAATATTTTTTTACTTTATTAATAGACTATTAGTATTCGAATGACACATTTCCACAGTCTTTTACAAATTGTTATTGATGGTTAATATTAAATGTAAATCCGCTAGTTTCATTTTCTTCACCGCAATCCATTATTTTTGACGCATATTATTGAAGGTTTGACTTACTTACTTACTTACTTACTTACTTACTTACTTACTTGCTTGCTTGCTTGCTTACTTATAGCTTTTAAGGAACCCGGAGGTTCATTGTCGCCCTCACATAAGCCCACCATCGGTCCCTATCCTGAGCAAGATTAATCCAGCCTCTACCATCATATCCCACCTCCCTCAAATCCATTTTAATGTTATCCTCCCATCTACGCCTCAGCGTCCCCAAAAGTCTTATTCCCTCCGGCCTCCCAACTAACACTCTAAAAGTATTTCTGGATTCGCCCGTACGTGCTACATGCCCTGCCCATCTCAAACGTCTGGATTTAATGTTCGAAAAATACATTGCGTGCAATTCTTCGTTCTCCTGTAACTTCATCCCTCTTAGCCCCAAATATTTTCCTAAGAACCATATTTTCAAACACCCTTAATCTCTGTTCCTTTCTCAAAGTGAGACGCCAAGGGTGCTATTCATAGACATTTCGCAGCACGCGCTACGAGCGTACTAAGCTAGCCCCGGCTATCCACTGGTTACTAGTACAGAATTCAAATCATATCCTATCGCTAACACTGGTTTATGAATATGAAAAACGCTGATCATCCACCGGAAGCCCGCGCTAATAATGTATATGAATACGAACTCAAGTTTCACAACCATACAGAAGAACCGGTAGTATAACTGTTATATAAATTCTAACTTTCAGATTTTTTGACAGCAGACTAGATGAAAAAACCTTCTCAATCGAATAATATCAGGCATTTCCCATATTTATTCTGCGTATTTATTGTTTGGTTTCGTAACAAGCTGTTTTTTACGGTGATTGATTGTTAGCCCTTCGCCCAACCCCCAAGCTGAAGGACCACTCCTTATCGGCTGTCCACGACTGCTTATAGAATTAAATGTCCTACTTAAAAAACGAGAACTGTTATTTACATCGACAATATACTAATGTTGTCATAACATCACTGCCTCCTGGAAACATATCTTACAACATAGACGTCCACATCTGTGGAGTAACGGTTAGCACGTCTGGTCGCGAAACCAGGTGGCCCGGATTCGATTCCCGGTCGGGGCAAGTTACCTGGTTGAGGTTTTCTCCGGGGTTTTCCCTCAACCCAATATGAGCACATGCTGGGTAACTTTCGGTGCTGGACCCCGGACTCATTTCACCGACATTATCACCTTCATCTCATTCAGACGCTAAATAATTTAAGATGTTGATAAAGGGTCGTAAAATAACCTACTAAAATAAAAAAACAACATAGACTACCCATTTCGATATACTGTTCGACCGAGTGGAAGTGGTTATGTCACAGGGTCATCGAAACGGGATAAATCACGTGACAGTTATTTATTAACGGAACCCTTTTCTTTAAATTATTTTAAACAGTTAGGCCTATGTAATATTACATAGACTTATAATTCCGTGCAGCAAATATTTTTAGGAAAAGCTTAACAGCTCAGCTACTAGCATTTACAGAGGGGCCAGCAGAATCCTCCGCAACGTCCTTCGCGACTTCGCCGGGGATCGTACGTGGACCGCCTGAATGGAAGGCTATAGCAGAGCCACAGATGCGACCGAACTGCATTTGGACTTCTTGTTCGACAGATCTAAGCTCCCTCCGGTTTCTGAATAAGTAAAGAGAGTGGGTGGGTCCCGAAATTATTATTGACGAAGTGATTAAAAGATCTCGTCCTTTATGGGAGTCTAACCCCTGCTGTTTATCTAAAGCTGTTCTCATTACTAGAGTAGGCCCTACTATCACAGATGGATTACGTAAGGGAAATTTGAAATGTAAATAAGAAAACGATTTGTTGTGTACTTTTGTAAGATTATAACTGTCTTTCCGAACAGCAATCACTTCAAGTTGGACATCGTAGCCAATGAGATAGCATGCTGCAATACCGGCACCTGCTCTCTCCATTCTGAAGCATAGGCTGTGTGTATGACGCCAGTTACAGAAAGAAGAAATCAACTTGTGTCCAGGCTTAATATTCTTTGTCGATGATGCGAATAAGCAGTGAGATCCCCCGCTGGGGCCTACTTCTGGCCAAGGGGGACGTGGGGGTTGAGGAGAGGATTTGACGAACAACCAACAAGGTCGCAGATAAATTTTGCAGCCGCACGATTGCTCCTTCCTGTAATGCCGAAATGTGTAATGCAGAAGGTTTTGTTTCTTATCAACAGTAATGTCACTAGAGGTTTTAATTTATATAGAGAAAATCAAGTCACCTGACATAATTAGGAACATTAAATCCAGTCGTTTGAGATGGGCATGGGCATGTAGCACGTATGGCCGAATTCAGAAATGCATATAGAGTGTTAGTTGGGAGACCAGAGGGAAAAAGACCTTTGGGGGAGCCGAAATGTAGATGGGAGGATAATATTAAAATGGATTTGAGGGAAGTGGGATATGATAATAGAGACTGGATTAATCTTGTACAGGATGGGGAGCGATGGCGGGCTTATGTGAGGGCGGCAATGAAACTGCGGTTCCTTAAAAGCCATTTGTAAGTAAGTAAGTAAGTAAGTAAGTAAGATAAAATCAAAACTCGAGTGGTATTTAATTGACTATTAACACGATTAAAAGAAAGCATATAAAGATTAGAAGAAAGTACTCTAATACAATAATATTAATTGACTTGCTAAAATTCTATTTCATTAATGTTAGCTTCACGAAAACGTTTCAAAGGAGGCGCCATTTTCAGTTGACTATATGTGGTAAACAAATGACGATCGCAAAGCATGTTTTATAGTACCGTAACAAATTTGCAGTTTGAAATGTTGGTAAACAAAGAAACAAATGGTAGGAAGGTGATAAAACAGAAGGAAGTTTATTTATTTATTTATTTATTTATTTATTTATTTATTTATTTAACCTAGTAGAGATAAGGCCATCAGGCCTTCTCTTCCTCTCTACCAGGGGATATATAAAGATTAGAAGAAATAAAATAGGCCTACTCTAATATAACAACATAGATATTAATTGACTTACTAGACTTCTATTTGACTAATGTTCACTTCACCAAAACATTTGAACGGAGCCGCCATTTTCAGTCTATTATCTATGCGGGAAACAATGGCGATCGCAAAGCATGTTTTATAGTACCGCAAAGAATTTGCAGTTTGAAATGTTGGCAAACAAAGAAACAAATGTTAGGGAAGTGATAAAAACAAACAAATGCTAAGGAAATGATAAAAATAAACACATGCTAGGAAATTGATAAAATTGTACGATAAGCCGCCATGATTGGTTGAAAGACGTTCTTTCGTACCGTTTTATTGGTCAAAAGTAGTATGACGTAGTCACTATAGCCCACATCTTGGAGTAACGGTTAGCGCGAAACCAGGTGGCTCGGGTTCGATACTCGGTCAGGGCAAGTTACCTGGTTGATGTTTTTTTCCGGGGTTTTCTCTTAACCCAATATGAGTAAATGTTGGGTAACTTTCGGTGCTGGGCCCCGTACTCATTTCACCGGCATTATCACCTTCATATCACTCAGACGCTAAATAACCTAAGATGTTGATAAAGCGTCGTAAAATAACCTACTAGAATAAAAAAAATAGTCAATATAATATGCCCGAGAGCATGAGACGTAAACAGACGATGTGTTGCGTGCGATAGAAATGAAGTGTATGCAGGTGAATTTGTCATTTTCTAAATGCAGCTGCAATATTTACATATTGAAGAATTAATCAATCATTGAGGTTATTTTAGAACAGATTTACAATTACGACGGTTCTTCGTTGCTCTGTTTCTCTTCTAGGTAATGTAAGTTTTATTTAGTTCTACAATATATTGTAAGTTACTGGCTATTTTAAGTCAATATGGCTAAGCTGAAGTTAATTTTTTGTAGCTAATGTTACTTAAACACTTCAATACAGAATGTGACATTTATAAATTGAATCTTATAAGTCTCAATTTCAACTAAGACAATATAATTTCCACTTCTTTTATCTATCTTAACTTCTCTCCCTAAGACGTGTATTTAGACGGCATCTAATTATGGACATCCCTGAGGAAATAAAAATGAACTCTACAAAAACTACGCAATAAACTTTAAACTAACTGGAAACAAGATGATCATGAACATAAATTACTGCGTGAGTTTTAAGGGACTCTAAAACAAGATACACTTTGTTTATTGATTCGAGGCGAATTGTTGAACATTATTCTGTTTTGCTGTGAAACAATGGTGACGATTTTTTTTGTCGGTAATTATGTTTCGTGAATAGAACGATATACATATATAGAGATAGACGAGGCCACATTCATGTTCTTCGTATTTATATAGATGTTTAAAGCGTCCGTTTTTAGAATTCTGTATGTAGAGATTTTTATAGGGCGTTATTTACTCTCAAGAGGAAACGCCTGTTGATGTCAGTCGGTTTCCGTCTCCCGAAGTGTGGAGCATTTGACGAGATTTAATCAAAGGAGAAACTCATTTTGGCACTGTGGATCTGTGTACTTTTGTACACAAAAATCACAATTAATTTACTGTATCAATATACGAAGAGCAAGGAGATACACTATCACCTTTACTTTTTAACTTCGCTGTGGAATATGCCATTAGGAAAGTTCAGGATAACATAGAGGGTTTGGAATTGAACGGGTTATATCAGCTTCTTGCTTATGCGGATGACGTGAATATGTCAGGAGAAAATCCACAAACGATTAGGGAAAACACGGAAATTTTACTTGAAGCAAGTAGAGCGATCGGTTTGGAAGTAAATCCCGAAAAGACAAAGTATATGATTATGTCTCGTGACCAGAATATTGTACGAAATGGAAATATAAAAATTGGAGATTTATCTTTCGAAGAGGTGGAAAAATTCAAATATCTTGGAGCAACAGTAACAAATATAAATAACACTCGGAAGGAAATTAAACACAGAATAAATATGAGAAATGCGTGTTATTATTCGGCTGAGAAGCTTTTGTTTTCTAGTCTGCTGTCAAAAAATCTGAAAGTTAGAACTTATGAAACAGTTATATTACCGATTGTTCTGTAGGGTTGTGAAACTTGGACTCTCACTCTGAGAGAGGAACAGAGATTAAGGATGCTTGAGAACTAGGTTCTTAGAAAAATATTTGGGGCTAAAAGGGATGAAGTTACAGGAGAATGGAGAAAGTTACACAACGCAGAACTGCACGCATTGTATTTTTCACCTGACAAAATTAGGAACATTAAATCCAGATGTTTGAGATGGGTAGGGGATGTAGCACGTATGGGCGAATCCAGAAATGCATACAGAGTTTAGTTGGAATGCCGGAGGGAAAAAGACCTTTGGGGAGGCCGATACGTAGATGGGAGGGTAATATTAAAATGGATTTGAGAGAGGTGGGATATGATGGTAGAGACTGGATTAATCTTGCACAGGATAGGGACCTATGGCGGGCTTATGTGAGGGCAGCAATGAACCTCCGGGTTCCTTAAAAGCCATAAGTGAGTAATATACGAAGTTTAAAGAGAAAATATTTGGGATATAAAAACTATATTAAAGTTAACGGAAATCCACGTTTTCAGACTGACAGTGTTGTTTTCGATATGCCGTCTGTCTGTGTCGAGTATTTGCTCCTGAAGTACTGTATGGATTTGTTCATACTCACTGTAGTGAGGATCACGTAAGAGTAGTTCCTAAAAGGCTAATTTGGCCGTCTCTTCAGTGTTGCCAACTAATACCAGATATCACAAAAGAGGGTAAAGTCATCTACTGAATTAGTTGGGGGGGGGGGGGGAAACATCATTGGCCTGTGTTATAGGAGTGGAAATTTTCAGTGGTTTTCATAAAAGAACCATAGTTCGAAGACTTTTTTGTGTGAAAACATTCATTGTCCAGCCGGGAAGATGTGGCATTTACAAATATTCCGGTCATTTCATCTTGAAACATTTATCCATAAAATTTTAAACTGTAGTAGATTGGCAGTACTGCTTCTTACGTATGCGGCAAAAGCCATCTCAGAGAAAAATACTTTGGCACCTGAATTGTTGTATGAGTTATGGAGTCATCTTTAGATCCAGAAGTAACCCCATGGAAGAAACGTAAGCAACGAAAGGAGAATAACGGGATATAATAAAGAAAAAGAAGATTAAAGGAGAGGCATAGTTCAGCCACAGTAGAGTATTTTTTCTTAAAACACCCATGTCCACAATTACCTGCATTTGCAGATCTATTTCTATGAGACAATTTAAGTTATAAATGTACTTCAGTTTTCCCAAGTTTCTAGAACACCATAAGAAATGGCATAATGAAGTGTCAACAACACCCATGCCAGATAGTTTTTTGTTTCTCCTGAAAATTTATGTTTTTGGACTATAGTTGCTTTTTTTTTTTTTTCAGAAAACCCTTAAATCGCTGTAGAGCGCATAAATATATGATTACAAAATATGTAAGAACTTCATGAAACTAATTTTTTACATAAGTGTAATGAGTGTTTGTTTAAAATAACTACGCAAAACAGCCTAAACTAAACTATGAGTGTGGACTCTAGAGAGAAATAAAACGAATACTAGGAAAACGGTGGTATAAAAATGAAAAATGTATAACGAATATGCATGTTTCATTTTCATGCCACCGTTTTCTTAGCTTTTGTTTTATTTCTCTGCATATTTCATGCCCATTTCAGGAATAATTGTTTGTTATACATATCTGATCTTTAGTATTAATAGTAAGTTATAGAAATGTAACCCGGAACCTTCCCAAAACTGAATCCACTGTCTGCCCACTCACCGTCGTTCATATTGGATCACAATCTCCGATGGATACGAGTATTAGTCGGTTTATAGCGCTGAAAGTTGTTGCAATGTCCTGAATACAAAATGTAGCCGGAGATTGGATCGCGAATTCTTTTTAAGGCGTTGGCCACGTTGTCATTTATTTCGGTACAGCCTGTTGGGAACATCACGGATGCCTATCATATCTCTGAGAACAGGCTTCTGCATCTATGTGGTCAGGATCACAAGTTGGACTGGCTCTCTGAGTGATGGAGTGTCCAAAGGCGGCCTTGGAAGGGCTCGAAGGAAGAGAAATTTGGATGCTGTTGCCGTCTCCGTCGCGGACTTATTGCATGTCCTTGTATAACGCATTTCTACCACATCCTTCTTGTGGACATGTGTATGAACAATTATTAAATTTATAACCCGGTATTTATCACCTGCATGTTTTGGTTAATCCGTCTCATTCATCATCAGTGTTTATACATGTCTCGGCCGAGCTCGGTGGTCTCTGCCTGTACTGTATTCAGAATAGACCGACCCCAAGGGCGAATGTGGAGAATATGATTCATTTTCAAGCCTTTTTTGTATTTATATAATGCACTTTAAACGTCTGCTGGCACATTAGCGAGGGATGCAGCTTGTCGTCGTCGGTGATGCAACACTTGCGAAGTGCGCGGGTTCAAATCCGACCTTCAGTCCGTTCGAAACATTGTTAGACTACAAGTAAGGAACTATCTCCACATTGTATAGCCTACGTAATGTATGCCTACTTTGGAACTGAATAGCGCTACCCATAACTCAACGTGGTGCCCCAGAGTCCTCATTAGTAAGTTCAAGGGATAAATTTTGTACTGTTTGCTAATTCTCCGACTTGCTCTCCCTCTCTCTATCTATGTACTTCTTTCTATCACACACATTTTTCTCCCTCTCTCTATCTATGTACTTCTATCACACACATTTTACTTATTTATTTATTTATTTATTTATTTATTTATTTACTTATTTATTTATTTATTTATTTATTTACAACTGCATGTTATTATTCGGTTGAGAAGCTTTTATCATCCAGTCTGCTGTCAAAAAATCTGAAAGTTAGAATTTATAAAACAGTTATATTACCGGTTGTTCTTTATGGTTGTGAAACTTATACTCACACTTTGAGAGAGGAACATAGGTTAAGGGTGTTTGAGAATAAGGAGCTTAGGAAAATATTTGGGGCTAAAAGGGATGAAGTTACAGGAGAATGGAGAAATTACACAACACAGAACTGCACGCATTGTATTCTTCACTTGACATAATTAGGAACATTAAATCGAGACGTTTGAGATGGGCAGGGCATGTAGCACGTATGGGCGAATCCAGAAATGCATATAGAGTGTTAGTTGGGAGGCCGGAGGGAAAAAGACCTTTAGGGAGGCCGAGACGTAGATGGGAAGATAATATTAAAATGGATTTGAGGGAGGTGGGATATGATACAGACTGGATTAATCTTGCTCAGGATAGGGACCAATGGCGGGCTTATGTGAGGGCGGCAATGTACCTGCGGGTTCCTTCAAAGCCAGTCAGTAAGTAAGTAACTGCATGCATTATATTCTTCACCGGACATAATTAGGAACAATAAATCCAGAGTTTGATATGAGCAGAGCATGTAGCACGTACTGTAAAGTGGGGCTACTTGGTCATCTTTATAGCACACTTTTACATGTAAACTATGGGAGTTTTATATTAGAGCGATTAAAAAATAGACACTGCACCTACTTGACTTACAAGATTACATAGCTGGTATAAAAATTGGAAAATATCTTTCAAAATCTTAAACAAAAAGAAAAAAAAAATTATTAGGTGTCCAAATAGACCCGGTTTTGGAATTACTTGCACACTTAACTGTTTTTAGACATAAAACGTTTGGTATGTTTGTTAGGTGCTCATGTTACCCCGTAATATGTGGCAGAAGCCTTCAGAAATGTATTATCTTTGTGAATATTATTTATTTTATTTTTATTTTATTAATTTATTTATTTAACCTGGTAGAGATAAGGCCATCAGGCCTTCTCTTCCCCTCTACCAGGGGATTACAACTACAATATTAAGAATACAATTACAATTATAATTACAATTAATATTAAATTTACAAATACAATAAAAATCAAAGTACTAAAAGATTAACTGATTAATAAAAGCTAGATAGTTTATTGTAAAAGTTAAGAAGAGAGAAGCATTTTTTTTTATTGATGAAGTAAAAATTAAGCCTACTCTACGCAGTAAGAAAATGCTTAATAAGTTTGCTTTTGAACGCTACTAAATTCAGACAGTCTCTGGTGTCACTGGGTAGGGTATTCCTCAAGCGCGAGAGCGAGATTGTGTATGATGATGAATACGATGATGTCTTATGTGTTGGTATGGCTAGTATGCGGCTATTTTGCGTGCGTGTGAAGATATTATGATGACAGGTAACTAAACGGGAGGCAAGGTAGATAGGTGTAGAAGTGTGAAGGACTTGGAAAAGGAGAACAAGAGAATGAAAATTTCTACGTTCGTTAAGCCGTAGCCAGTTTAGAGTACCTATATGTGTATATAATGCAATATTTTAAAGAAAAAGTAAGGTTTATTGAATTTTTATTTATTCTCATAATACTTTAAAGGAAAACTAAGATTTATTGAAATTTATTTATTCTTAAAAATTGAAGGGTTCAGAGCCATAGTGGGCCAAGCGCAATTTATTAAAAACGGAGAAAGCAAGGGTTAAAGTTAAGTGAATACCATAGTTTAATGGAGATTGACATACCATTTAGTTTGAATGTCTATCCTTTATATTACATGCTATATGTTTCCATTGAATTATGGTAATAACTTCATTTTAACCCTTGTTTTCTACGGTTTTAGTAAATGGCGCTTGGCCCATTATGGTTCTGAATCCTTCAATTCTTTATTTAAAAAAAATTGCAAGTGACCTTAACAATTATCTAATGAAAAGTAGAAATAGCCACCACTCCCAGCGTTTCTGCAATAACTTCCTCTTCAGTCTTACTTAGACCAGTTGGATGCCCAAAACGTCCCGGATTTTTTCCAAGTACCTTTCGTACTAACGTCGCCCGAGGAATTTTAAAATTTTCTGCTGCCCCCTTCTTCGACCTCCCTTCCCTAACTGTCCCCAATCCCTTTTTCCATATCTCCTTCTTTGTAGGCTAATGATTGATGTAGGGTTCTTGACCCTAGGGTCTTTTCATAAGTTTGCACCATTTTTAACCATTAATACCTGTAACAATGGAAAATAAAACATAATAATAAAAAAGTAACTGAAAATGTAGATATTAAATATGTCTCAACGTGTCACGTTGTGTCCAAGTAGCCTCGCAGTAGTCAAGTAGCCCCACTTTACGGTACGAGTGAATCCAGAAATGCATATAGAGTGTTAGTTGGCTAGGCCGATACGTAGATGGGAGGATACTATTGAGGGAGGTGGAATATGATTGTACAGACTGGATTAATCTTGCTCAGGATAGGGACCGATGGCGGGCTTATGTGAAGGCGGCAATGAACCTCCGGCTTCCTTAAGAGCCGTACATTATATAGAATCATCGTTTTAGCCCTTTGTGACTGAGAGGTTTTCCTCAATACGGTATTGCTAAAAATTGACGTTGGTAATTATCAAACTGATTTCACAAAGTGTTAAATTATTATTCCAGATTCATAGTGAGGTCTGCAACAAGAGTTTTTTCTTGCTTGGAAGCAATTCTTCTTTGGATCTTTAAAAAATATAATCAAGTGCTTCACCTCCTTAGCGGTATTCGTTGTTAAATTTGGAACACAAGAATATACAATCTTTTTACATTAAGATAAAATTGAAACTCCAATAAAATGTAATATTGCACTTAACGTTTAACGAGGTATAACTAGAGAAAATATACAGTACAAACCATAGCTTCCTTTAAAAGGGTCGGCCTGGGTGGCGCTGTCGGTAGAGTGCTGGTCTTCTGTGCCCGAGGTTGCGGGTTCGATGGTATTAAGTGTGCCTAAATGGACAGGATCATGTCAGTAGATTTACTGGCATGTGAAAACTCCTGCGGAACAAAATTCCGGTACACTAGCGGCGTTTATATAACGTCGACAGTTGCGAGAGTCTTTAAATAAAACATAATTTAATTTTAATTTAATTCCTGTAATAGGGAACTATTTACAAATTCGATCTTTTCGTTCTCATATATTTTTTCTCTTTATCGTTTTTTTTTCTCGCTTGGTATTTTTGTTGCTATGGTCATTGTCCTGTTTCATTTATTGTATTCCATAGATCTTACATTAGCAATGAAGGTTTAAGATGTGGAACAAGTCAAAATTGTACAAGATTAGAATTACAATTTTTACAATTTTTTTTATAATTTGAATTTCAGTTTTTTACTATTTTTTGGCGAGATGTAGTGAGCCCGAGGATTAACCAACAGATTACCTGGCATTTGCCTTGTGGTTGAGGAAAAGCTCGGAAAAAACCCAACCAGGTAATCAGACCAAACGGGGGTGAAGTGAAGTGAGGCCGAGGACTATTCTCTACTTTCGTTTCCCCTCTCTTTATCAGTCTCTGTACATATTTTTTTTTTTTACTTTTTTTTCCATCCATTTCTTGGTATTTTTGCTTTCTTCTATTTCTCAAATCTTTAACCTTCTCTTCCTTTCCTTCATTTCCCTTCTCTACTCTTCGGCTCATTTTCTTTTTCGTTCTCCTTCCTTCTCTTCTTTCAGCTTCCTCTTTATCTCATTTCCCACCCTAATCTTCTCTTCTCTCTTCTTCTCCTTTCATCTCTCTTCTTTCTTCTTCTCCTTTCATCTCTCTCCTCTCTTCTCCTCCTTTCTTCTCTCTCCTCCTTTCGTCTCTCTGCTCTCCTTTTCATTTTATCTCTTGACTTCTTTCTTCTCTCTCCTCACTTGACTCCTCCTCTCGTTTCTCTCCTCTCCTCTGATCTCATCTCCTTCTCATTTTCTCTCTTTTTATTATCTCTCCTCATTTTCTCTCTTGTCTATTTTCTTCTCCTCTCTTTGAGAAAATTTACAATGCTCAGCTTTCAGTAACGCTCGAGAGATCAAAGTAACACACACAAGGCTGATGTATCGCCCCCTCCCACCCTCTGAGCGGCGCCGGAGGGTCTTCATGAACTAGTTGAGGCGGGTCTGTAATTATCTGGCGGTACAAAGGGGACGGGAACACATTTGAGCAACACCCGGTAGCAGGGAGGGAGTGATCGGGCCCAAGTGTTGTTGCCGTGAGATAAAATAACAAGATAAGGTATAAATCACTTAATTAACACCACACTCTTGCCTAATAATTTAATACACAACCTTCCAAAAACTTGAGGAAGAGCTGGTTGACAATGTGTGGTTCGCGAGTTCTAAACTTCCTTCAACGAAAGCGAGTTTCTTCCTTTGAAAGCATGAAATTGTCATACATTTAAACGATCTGTATTATAGGATATTTAGTGTTTGAAAATACCTATCTTATTATACTTCCTTACACGAGTTGGACTGAAGCACAGTCTAGTATATACAATCACGAAGCTCAATACGTAGTAAATATGCATCCATAAATAGTTGCTGACCACTAGGATCGCTACTATCGCCTCATTACAGAGAATACGAAATAGTACCTGCACAGTCAATTGTTCCTAGTACCCTCATAAACTCAAGCTTCATGACTGTATATACTAGACTGTGCTTGAAGCTTGTTCCGGTCTTATCCAGCCTCGTTTTCTAGAGTGTTTCTTGACATCCATGTGACATATATACACTCTTTGCAGTTGAGAAACAATTTTTTTTTGTGAACGGTTCTGTTCCGAGTTCTCTGCCCCCGCCCCTGGAACTTGAACAGCCACGCCGCCATGGTTCAGGTGATAGGCACGAGTTCTTGGTGATCTGGAGCTGCACTCGGGCGTGGGTTCGATTCCAGCGTGGGCTGATTATTATCTTGGAGTTTTTACGAGTTTTTTCCTAACTGTAGGACGATTGTCAGGTAACTGTTTGTGACGTAACAACTACTATGGTTGTCTCTGTATCCGAGGTTTGTCGGGTCACACCGATAGATGCTTCCAGGAATGGGGTAATATGATCATATTTACGTTTTGTAAGCAATGTTCGTAAATATGATCATATTACCCCATCCCTGGAAGCAATAGGTTGGTTTAAACTAGATAAGAAAAGAAATTTACATTCACTCCTCTTTCTCTTCGAAATCTTGAACTCTTCTATTCCTTCGTACCTGTCGCCTCGCTTCACTTACCTTTCTTCCCACCATAATCTGAACACACGCTTTCGTCATGAAACAATACTAACAATACCATCCCATCGCACCTCCTCATACTCATCCTCTTTCACAATAGCCCTGCCAAGACTGTGGAATTCGCTACCTGCTAGCATCAGGGACTGTCGAAATAAAATTGAATTCAAACGCAAACTTACTAGGCTCTTGGTCAGTAATTGATTTCTTGTAAATAGTTTCCTTAATCTATCACAAAATATTTCAATATCCAGTAATTTCATCACTATACAATTTTGTTATTGTAGGTTTAATTTGTAATTCAGTAAATATAAAATATTCTTTGTTTTTCTATGATAAATTATCTAGCTTTAATTAGTGAGGTAATCTTTTCGTACATTGATTTTTATTGTATTTGTAATTGTAAATTTAATACTAATTGTAATTTTATTTGTAATTGTAATTGTAAATTTAATATTAATTGTAATTTTATTCTTCATATTATAGTTGGAATCTCCTGGTAGAGGGGCAGAGAAGGCCTGACGCCCTTATCTCTACCAGGTTAAATAAATAAATACTACTAATAGATGATGATGATGATGAATTTTTAAGAGAGATAAATATTCGTTGAAAGATATAAGTTCGGAACCTTGCATTATAAATTAAAGTACCTTATCTCCGAATGAGATACTACTTACTTACTTACTTACTTACTTACTTACTTACTTACTGGCTTTTAAGGAACCCGGAGGTTCATTGCCGCCCTTACATAAGGCCGCCATAGGTCCCTATCCTATGCAAGGTTAATCCAGTCTCTATCATCATATTCCACCTTCCTCAAATCCATTTTAATATTATCCTCCCATCTACGTCTCGGCCTCCCCAAAGGTCTTTTTCTCTCCGGTCTCCCAACTGACACTCTATATGCATTTCTGGATTCGCCCATACGTGCTACATGCCCTGCCCATCGCAAACGTCTGGATTTAATGTTCCTAATTACGCCAGGTGAAGAATACAATGCGTGCAGTTCTGCGTTGTGTAACTTCCTCCATTCCCCTGTAACTTCATCCCTCTTAGCCCCAAATATTTTCCTAAGAACCTTATTCTCAAACACCCTTAATCTCTGCTCCTCTCTCAAAGTGAGAGTCCAAGTTTCACAACCATATAAAACAACCGGTAATATAACACAATATGTAATTTTTCAATAAGTTTCATAACAGAATATTTGTTATATAATCCACAGTTTGGAAGATAGAGAGATTGGGTTTGCAGTAAATACTTGACGTTTCACAGGGATGAGGCATTTGGTTTGTGTATAAACATCAAGAGGTTTCACATACGACGAAGGACGAAGTGAAACTTTACCTATGGAGGAGTGTCCTTAAACATTTCGTAAAATCTGTATTGACAGACTTAAAATAAAAAATACAATGAATCTAACTACTTATCAAAGTACGGTTAGAATACATGATGAGATGAGCCTGAATAAAATATTTACTAACTTATTGCAGACTGGAATGCAGAAGATCTGTTGGACGACATCTAAAGGGAGCATTACTACTGTTTACTTCCAAGAGATCAGTAAAGACATATGGTGGGTTGCAAGAACGCATTTATTCCTTTGTTAGCCTCTAACGGACCAATAAGTTCGAAAAACGCGTTGCAAGAAACATCTTTAGTGTTACTGATCCGTTGAAGGCTTCACTAACTTAAAGATCTGATTTCCCTTCTATAATAAACATTTATTCCTCCGTTAGACAGCCATATTACGTACATTCTGTGTTTTGGCGAGTAGTTTATATATTTTGATTCATCATAATGTTACCTGTGTGAGATTCAGGCATGCGATATTTTGTATATTAGGCCTATATACACGTTATTATAATATTATTCCATATCGATGGCTAAAAAGTGATACCTCATATCTGTACATTTGCAGGTAAATAAAAAAAAACTTCCGAAATTATTTTCTCAAAGTAGACAAACTTCTTATACATGTTTCTGCTTTTCAAGATCTTATATTCCAGAACAAAATATTAGTACACTGTCCAATTTTGTGAAAACAATGATAATGTAGTTAATCTAAATAATAATGTAGTTAACCTAAATTACATTTTTGTACATAGAGGTATCTCTTCTTAGCGATCGATATACGATATTTTGTTTACTTGTTTATTTATTCATTAATTCTTCGAATAGCGAAGTTATTATTTATTTCTTTATTACGGACTCAAGTTCATCGTCTGAAGACGAGGTTATGTGCTCTGTAGACTATCTTTTTATTTTCTATAAAATTAATGCACTCATGCGCTATTTCTAATAACAAAGAGGCATATTTATCTTTCTCACTGAAACTTCTGTTCCTGATTTCTTTCTGGTTCATATTAGTCTCTATTTATTGCAAATTTTGGCAACAATAAAAGCAGTGCCTCACATCAGTCTAGCTGCCGATGTTCACTTTTTATTCATTCATGTCCTATTGCGTCACTTGTGAAATCAAAAGTTGCTTGGTTAACGATCCAATAACTAGTGGCCCGTTAAATGTGTCTTCTGCAACCCGACAACCCACTAATTTTAAAGGTCCACTAACTAATGGAGGAATAGGCATTATTTATAGGTCTGTTTTCTTGCAACCCAGCATAAAACTGTGAAGTTATTGATTCTGATATTCCACATGAACTCACAGGATTTGAACCGGTATCTCTAACATGGAAAGACGACGTTCTAGTCATCTAGTGCATCGGATGACAATGTACCTATGACATTTACTTATTACGACAGTACTAAATGAATATTTCCAGCATAAGCGCTGGAAATGTTCTGCGCGCAAGGCGATACACAAATAATGCTGTGTAATTATTTTCTCTGAAGGTCTGGCGATCTGCAAGTCTGATAGCTCCAGTTTTGCAAGGTTAAGGTTTAGAACAGGGCCTCTCCAAGTGTTTAATCAGGCCATCCGACACAATTGAACTGTGTTAAAAGCAAGATACTTTCACTACGTAGGTGGGCGTACAGATTATGGTCTCTCGCTTTCAAGTCTGTAACGCTTCCTGGTTAACACTTGGGATATTAATGCGCTGGTCGTCAGGTTAAGCTGGATGGTTATTGTAACAATGAGGTCTTGTAATAAATGAATTGGCAGTGACGCGTAGGGTCGTTTGACTTTTTAAGATTTAAGTGTAAGACCATGTCTTTGAGATATGAGGGTTTCTATAATCAGGTGTGGGTTTCTACCCGACCTAGCCAAGGTTGTTTTCCGTATTTATGTAGGCCGCGGCCTTCTAGACTTACCTTCCCAAACGAGTTCGCTGACTCTCATGCTGGAAGTCCATGGTTTGATATCGAGATCCATTTTTCACTTCACTGTAGATTCGAATGCTTGTGTAATGTGTGCGGATCACGTTTTTGACATGGCTCCACGAAGTAGAGTACAATGGAGTGGCATTACTTGGCATGTCACTTCTACTAAATAAATTTAATATCTTGACAACTAACAAAGAGATTTACTATAATGTGTCTGTAAATTGTTTTGCAGTTTATGAGACGGTGTCTTTATTTAACATCAGTGTTGCCACTAACAAAAAATAAAATGTACCAGATCTCGCAGAAAATTATACCAAGCTGTACTTTTTTGTTTACTTAAGGTACCAAATCTAACAATCTCTTGCAACCGTCCAACAAATTACAAATTCTGGGAAGAGGCATTAATACATAACAGAAAACTAACATTACATTTGTTGTTGTTGTGTTGTGTGTACTCAATAAAAGAATTGTATTCCAATGGATACCATCCCATTGTGGAATCCTGGGAAACGAGAATGCGGATGCTTTAGCAAAGAAGTGTAGCACTGCTACTTACAGACCTGTTACCAAATCTACGTATTACTCTCAGAAAAGATTTGTTAAATCTACGTACTTAGACTTCAACAACAAAATTTGATAACAAAATCTCAAGAGGAAAATGGAACTCTCTGCGTCATAAACCAAAGTTAATTTCCGATTTACCACGAAAATAGTCTGTAGCTGCATTTAGATTGGCAACAGGCCATGACTGTTTGGCCAAACACCTGCATAGAATTGGAATATATCAGTCCCCTAACTACCCATTGTGCAACTCAAACCAAGAAATGTATTCGGAACACCTCAAAATCTGTGCTTCATTGGCTGACGATGATAATATCTTTGAAAAATATTGGAGTGCAAGAGGTCAAATGATTTTGTTAAACGCCTGGCATTAGAAAGCAACAACAAAAACACTTGTTGTTGTCTCTTTATTACATTTACAGCAATACTAGTTTCATTTTTTAACATATAGCATACAGTACAACCTAGTTAATCCGAACTAATTGGGGAATAAGTTGTCAGAATTAACGAAAGTCCGGATTAACTGAAATGTCCTAAAAGAACAGCAGAAAGTGAATTAAAATTCAATTTACTGCAATGAAACACGTCTCAGAGTCATGCATCTTGTATACATAAAATAAAAAAGTACATTACATACATGATAATTATGATGATGTGCCTGACGCACCAGGCTCTGCATCATTTGAAACGCTTGCTGCAGAAATTGATTTAAAATACGAGGATTACATGTATATGCTCCTTATTGATAACAATGATATCGTGGTAAATATGAGAGGTGACTTTCAAAGACGGGTTGAATATAAAAACAATGGTCTCATGCTGCCATTTCTAATATCCATAAATAATTTTATGATGATTGAATATTCGTATCAATTTATTTCTGAAAGATTCACCTTTGTAACATCCTCTTTCCTCGTCATAATAGAGGAGTAATGAATAGTAAAGCACATCGTGGTTAATTTACTGCTATGATAAAATGGTCTTTACTGTCTGGGAGAAGGCATAATATAAAATGGGTGTTAAATTGTCTTGTTGTTGCCAGTTACAGGTATTTATGCAGGTACATATTGTTTATCGCACTGTTACAGGCGCGAAACCTCTTCGCTCGGGTAGATTTGCGTGAAGCAGTGAACATGGAAACGATTTTCCACTACAATGATCACGCATAGGAGAGTTCCACATGGCAAACCAAGTGATTCCGTCGGATGTACTTTACACAATTATCGTGAACTACTCTTCTTACACGCGAATTCCAAATGTAACATGGATGTCTTCAACATGTCCAGCAACACCTCCACTAACTGCACTACTTCCAGGACTGTTCACATTAGAATCACCTTCAATGTCCCCGGGAACTATCTGTACAACCACAACAGTTAACACCACTTGTATCAGAACAACTAGCACCTTCTGTATCACAATAACAAGAGCCAGCACCATCTGTATCTCAACCAAAAGACATGAAAGAACCATCTTCAGAATCATAACATCCAGTATATCTTATGCATGAGACCTAGCGTCATAAGTCAACAACAAGACCCAGCACCATTTACACAACCATAATAACTGCCACCATCTTTAACACAACCATTACACGCAGCACATCTATTATATCACACCTCCAGCAACCACAAGATTCAGCACCATCTGTATCACAACTACTAGATTCAACATCACATACACAACTACAGTACCCAGGACTATTATCACTATGTCACAACCTACCAACACTTTCTTCAGTCTCATAAAACCCAGCATCATCTAGTAGACCTATACCACAACCATTTTAGGCATAATTTGTTTTACAAACATCACCACTTCAAGAAAATAGTATCAAAAGTACACAATCCAGCACCATAACCATATCTTTTTTAGCGACCATGAACATCCTCGTTACAGCCACCACATCCATGTCTAATATTGCCATAATTTCATTTTTATATTGTGAAGACTCTGCAGTCGTCAGTTTGAATCTCACTTGGTTGTTCGCAAGTCTATCAGTCGTTTATTAGTTAAGACCTAACGCGAAAGTCCTACCAATATATATATATATATATATATATATATATATATATATATATATATATATATATATATAATTTAAAGTTGAAAATTACCAAAGTATATTCAGGATGTATCTGACCAGGGTGTGGGAAATTTGAACATTTGCTTGGCGTAGTGCTTACTTACAAGTTCTTGAAGCTCTCTTGTGCGATGAATAGCTGTGTTTGTAAAGTTGTGATACCGTTAATCGAAAAAACGGTTAAAGCGTAGGTTTTCTACTAACGAGACTTGCGTTCAAATCCTCGGCAGTCGAATTGGAACTTGTGGAGAGGCAAGAAACCTATTTGGGCTGGTATTCTTGGGGTACTGCCACTTCTCCTACCGTATTTCACCAATATTCCACTATCATTCTATTGTATATAGATCCAACTCCCAAGGTACACCGTATACAGATGATTCAAAGGTTGCGCACAAACTTAAGGAGCTTATAGAGGGGTCGAAATACAACAACTTTAGAATAGGAACTTATGGTCTAGGAAATAATCTTGAGTCAGTGCGCGCTTGGGAATGTCAGCAACTACATTGCAGAGGTAAGCTTACTTTGCAATGAGGCACTATATTCCAATGTGTTTATTATTGTTCTATCGTGTACATTTTATTGAATTATCGGCTTCTGATTTCATGTATTTGATTCTAACAACAATAATATGTATTCCACTGTGTTTATTTTTATTTTATTAGGTAAATTTTTATTTAACTGCCTCTTTTGATATCATTATGTAATTGATATCTGTAGGCCTATATAATTACCTTTGGGGATGTCGAGACGTAGATGGGAGGATAATATTAAAATGGATTTGAGGGAGGTGGGATATGATGATAGACTGGATTAATCTTGCACAGGATAGGGACCGATGGCGGGCTTATTTGAGAGCGGCAATGAACCTGCTGGTTCCTTAAAAGCCATTTGTAAGTAAGTAAGACCTATGTAATTACTTATATCCGATTCAGTGTATGTTGAACTATGTAAGCAAGTTTTAATCCTGGTTGAGTGTACGAGAAGGCCCTACGGCCTTAACTATGCCACGTTAAATAAAGCCATTATTATTATTATTATTATTATTATTATTATTATCATCATAATCATCATCATCATCAAAATTAAACTCGGACTTCAAATTATTAATACAATGGATTCATCTGAGTGATCCAGTTGCGGTTGGAGTGAAACAAATCCAACGACTATTGTAGGTAGAACTACGTAGTGAAATCTTGAATCCTGTCCAGAATATACTTAGGCCTATACGTTTTTTCGTTGGTATTGTTATACTGCCTTGTCTCATCGGAAGTTCGGCGTTAAGCCCATCCCACGTCCCATATAGATGAGACCAAGATCTATCTCGGCTAGAGATCCGATAAAGAAGAACAACAAGAAAGCAAGACTTATTAATTCTCTAATAACCCCCTTTTCCTCTAATGGTATATGTGTATGAAGAGTCTGTTGATTTACCTCCTTAGGAAAAGTGGTGGGGTTAGGGGTGAGACGTTTGTCTTAGAAGCGCTAGTGAGAGAACTTAACCGTATTACTGGCGTATATTAATTACTGAACTTGTATCCTTCGAGACAACGTCCATAAATCAAAGTTTTATGACGAATAATAAAGCAATTTATGAATCAGGCTTTTTAAAACTAGTAAAACTTATGCCTGTAGCTGTAAATTTTAATTACTGTATTAATTTAACTCAAATGAATGGAAGGTGTGGATAGATAATCATTTTATCCTAAGGCCACATATTTGTGTCACAAAACACACAGAAATCAGATTCTTTTTAATGATTTCTGGAAAAGAAGGCTGCTGAGTTCCTCTAAACCAGTGGTCGTCAGCTCTCGCTGAAATGGGTAAAGAGTAAGCGGAGCCGTCCCTTGTGTTTGTCGTGCAGCAGGAAGAAGTAGAGAGCATACCAGCTAGTAGCTACGAATGCACCTTAGTGCAGTGTATTCTCCGCGGGTAAGCGATGCTAGCCTCATAGTGCTCTGTGCTGATGACCGCTACTCTAAACGGTTATTATCATCATCATCATCATCATCATCATCATCATCATCATCATCATCCTCCTCGTCATCGTCGTCGCAACTTTTTTCAAGAATCAGGCGCAATGGGCCGTTCTTCCCCTATTTTTGTTAGAAGTTGGAATCAAATGCTGCTCTTGAAAACAGCATACAAATCGATAAAGAAGGCGCCATAAACTTTCTGATTATAAGTATCATGTTCTTAGTAATATTTCAGTTTTTTATTTCACTGTTGCTATTCCTGTTTGTAATGTATTTTCGTGAATTACGCCTATCATTAGAAAGACACGGGTCTATAAAACTGAAATGGTTTACTGTTCAAAATTTGTTTTGAAGGATAGGCGGAGCGGAGAAAAATTCTCTCCGGCACCGGGACTCGAACCTGGGTTTTCAGCTCTACCTACTGACGCGTTATCCACTAAGCCACACCGAATTCCAGTTCCGATGCCGCATTGAATCCTCTCAATTTAAGTTCCATCTTTTAGTTAACCTTTAGTGGCCAACCCTCATGCACTGTGTCACCAGATGTGTGACAGTGGCACAATGTCCAACACACTATGTGCAGAGGTGCACTCATTACGAGTGACTAAGTAGTCAGAAACCGACGGAATTCCTGCACGGAAATATCATAAGTACTTCGGTACAACACAAATTGTTTTCCCCAATTTGAACGGAAGATACACTTATAATCCCAAAATGTAGTTTCATTTATGAGCTATACTTCTTAAATGTCAGCGCGGTATAAAATTCATTTTTGCAGAAATTCACTTAAAATAGCTGCCCGTAGGTCCTATGTTGGAATCAGTAAATGTTTTGTCGTTTCATAAAACCAAATAAAATACTATTATTACTATTATTACTATTCTCTTAAGCAAAGGGAACTTCAGTGTTTAATAAAACTGGTAAGCCGTTTCAGAATCTTCAACGTGTCTCTATGTTGTCTAGAGCTGTTGAGCTGAAATAATGAAAACGGTACCTGATACTCTTTCGTTGCACATTCAATTCAGAATACTGTATATTTTTAACAAAAAGAAAACAACGTATTTAAATTCGCAGTCAAAGTTCATTTCTATGTCGTAAGGTTGGAATAAGGTAATTTACCGAGAAAACACTCGTACATGCTTATTAAGTTAATAACTGGGACTAGAAATAATTCTCTGGAGCCAAAGACTACAGGAAAATAACTTCCAGCTGATTTTTCACTTGGAAGATGAGATTAAGAACTAATTTGTCACAGTCGGAATTGAAATAAAATGCTCATGTCGGGTTCACCGATATCAATGAAACATGCAAATAAATTATTGTCACTTTCTGCACTTGATTTATGATCGACACTTGAGAGTAGCTTATGGTTGAAACTTCAAGCTCTTAAACAAGGATCATTAGTAAATGACACTAGACATTAAAAAAATTGTTTTAGGAAGTTAGAATATTCTAGAAAATATTATTTTTTATGCTCCGTATGATATATGAAATTGATTTCTTTTCATTTTTTATTCTACAAAGATGAGGTCTCTTGACCTGTTTCAACTTTAGAGAAAAATGTCTTGTCACGAATGTCTTGTTGGTTCACGATTGCTTGAATTGTTTTGGTAGACATTCAGTCCCAATCAGTAATCTTGACAGGGTGAAGCCTCTGAAGAACGGGTCGCTATGCAATGAAAGGCGGAATTATCTGTTAACCATTTTATCCGAAAAACTAAAAAACTGAGGGGGTAAAGACCGCAGATTGGGTCGCTTTATCGTGTAGAAGAGAATAAAAAACTATAAGATATATTGAAATTTTAAATATATTGATATAAAACACAGAAAATATAGGGAAATACTTATTAATTTTGATTTAGATTTTTTTTTTAGTTCTTAAGGTCCAGTTTTTTTGTCTACCGTTGTGGTTGAGGGGTTAGCAAGTATAACTCCGAACCCAGCGGACCCGGGTTCGATTCCCGGTCGGGACGAGTTGCCTGGGTGAGGTTTTTTTTCCAGAGTTTTTGCCTCAGTCCTATGGATGAACATCTGCTAACTTTATCAGGCTATTGGAACCCCATTCGTCTTCGCCACTTCCTTTCCTCCCCTATCCTTTCATTCGTCATTCCGTTACTTCTTCTGGTTTTCAGATCGCTCTACAGGCGACCCTCCGAAGCTGCTGGCTCTCTCGACCGGCCTCCGTGGATTGTATTCATGCGATGATGTATAGCTTCTGCAACGGAACCCGGGACAGACCTTTTCGGGGGAGGACTTCAGCCTCGGACTGTTAAGGGAGCCTTGGGGGGGGGGTTGCCGAAGCAGGAGTGGTATAGCCTATGGACTCTGTTGGCTGTAGAGACCGGTCGTTAAAAGAGTCGGTGCGCGTAGAGGATCGATGGCACGCAACTCACACAATATAGGGGGGTGTACAATAGACCTCAGAATGTAGTGCGTGGGATGTTCCCTCCCTCCCTCCTAAAAGAAAAAAAAAAGTCCAATTTAGATTGTTTTAGGTTCAAAACGATTTACATAAATGACTCTTATGACCATGATTCGGAGAATTATCTAAGAAATTATAAGTTCAGAAGTAAAGCAAAAAATAGGTGAAAAACTTATAAATCCGGTCGACGATGTTTGTGTTAAGAATAGTACATGATTTCCTTTACTGTTCACCCTACGTACGCTCATACCGTAGTGTGCTGTAATTTGTGAATATCGTCTGTCGAAAGTTCTAGGACACAATTTAGTGCAGTTACTTTACATAATATGTTGAACTATTTTCGATGTTTGATCTCCGTTTTGTGTCTGCAGCTGGGGTATTTGCAGATGTTTGAAACAGATGCATGTTACTCGGTTCTTCGTGCAGTCCGATGGAAAGTTGAAAGCCTGCGACCCACAATTGTGACGGTGATTAGTTGCCGCATGCTGTGATGACAGTGTGTCATTCTGTGTCTGTAATTTACGACAGTTTAAATACTGGCTCGCAATCTAGGGCATACATGCCGCTAATTGACGTTGTGTTTAAAAATTACCACTAATAGGCTGTTAATTCATTAATTTAATACATTTTATTAATTCTAAAGTGAAAGTTCTCCATGTGGTTAGAAATGTGTCTTGAAGCCGAATTAGCTATTTCTGTAGAGCGAGTAAAGAAGTCGGGAGCAGTTTCAGGTGAAGAAGAGTTTTTTCATCTGTATCTAAGTTTCAGATCAGCTACGGGATTCATTCAACTTCCTGTGAAATTGAGGACCGAATATTTCCCGGGCTAATAATGGACGAAGCGTGGTGTCAGGAAAAAGTAAAGGACCGAGTCTTGACAGCATTCCTCCTGTATATAGACAACAAGTATTGGAAGACTGTTCACAAGTAGCATACACATAGGCACTCTTGTTTACTGCACAAGCTGTAGCTGAAGCTTAATACAAATAAGAAGCCCATTTTTTTTTTGGAACTATACCTACCATATCATGTCTTTCAGGTATAGAGATCAAATAAGCATCGAAACTATTATCTTTCTGTCTTCTGTGAGCTTGAATGATATGAAGGCGGTCATCATTGCCTTTGGAAAAGTGCGTTTGAAGGTTAGACCAACAACACCAAAGAAAAACACTGAATTAACGAGTACCTCAGACATGGGTTGATTAATCTGAACTTCAGGCTCTCTTGTATACTTTTTTTAGCTGGAGGAAGCCTGAAATATATAATAATAATAATAATAATAATAATAATAATAATAATAATAATAGTAGTAGTAGTAACAGTAGTAGTAGTAGTAGTAGTAGTAGTAGTAGTAGTAGTAGTAGTAGTAGTAGTAGCAGTAGCAGTAGTAGTAGTAGTAGTAGTAGTAACAGTAGTAGTAGTAGTAGTAACAGTAGTAGTAGTAGTAGTAGTAGTAGTAGTAACAGTAGTAGTAGTAACAGTAGTAGTAGTTACCATCATTATTTTCAACGTTATAATAACCTTTCATAATAAAGTCGGTTTCGGCCAATAAATAAATGCCTTTTTTGAAACGTATCTACCTTACATAACATAGATGCAACTTGCACGGTGTTAATAATTTTTTCAAATAACTGAAAACATGAAATTGTTTATTTTTATATCAAAATTGCATTCTTCCTGAAATTCAATGTTTATACAAATACTTACTATTTTCTTTGTTAAGATGAGGAAAAATTGTAACCTATTCTGTGACTCTTGGTTATACATACATACATACATACATACATACATACATACATACATACATACACGCATATACGCATGCATGCATACATACATATATACATACATACATACATACATACATGCATACATACATACATACATACATACATACATACATACATACATACATACATACATACATACATACATACATACATACATAGTATCGTGTGTTTAATGTCTCTATATACCTTTCCTTCATTAGAAACCACAATGTTTGCACTTCCATTACCACGTACCTCTCATTTCGCACGTAATTTACTACGTCTTCGAAGAATTTCCCGTTCTTGAAATATTCCTCTATAAAATCCTTATCTTTGAAATCCATCTCCGCAAGAAATCCCTTCACCCTTGATTTTTCTGAACCGACGCATGCGACGTGCGAGATGCGAGGCCCGGACGAGAGATAGTGAGTTGTTTCTATAGCTGTGAGGTGGGCAGACCTCGCATTTCGCAGTTACAGAAACCACTCACTATCTGTCGTGTAGTCCGGATTTGTGCGAGGTGGGCCTCGCACTTCGCACGTCGCATGCGTCGGTTCAGAAAAACTAATGCTTTACAGATTCGATCATTTTCACTTCCAAAATCACAGGAACCACCTCCTCGTTTTTCCAAAATTTCTATCTGTAACACGTGTAATCATAAACTGATGCCGATCAGGTACACCAGCTTGATCAATTCTGCTAGATACTTTGTAGAAATGTTGAATCTTTTGAGCGTGAGGGAGCGACATAATCCTATGTCTATTGTATCTCAAGACCTGTAAAATAATCGTTTGTGTTATGTCATATTATCCCTTCATCACAGGACGTTGTACGCATAATAGACTTACAAATGATAGCAGTGAGGAAGGACTTCCTTCGGCCCCTCTGTATAAAAAATGTAATATACAGGGTGATTCACAAGGAAGAGTAAACAATTTAGGATGTGAATTCTGAAGTCTTTCTGAGTCAAAAAGTTCATATGAATATGGGTCCGTTTTCGAACGGTTACGGAGATGTGGCTCTTTGATTTCACAAAAACTTTTTGGATTCCATTGTACTAACTCGCATTTAGAGACAGATAACGGACAAGTTTAAAGTTTATATTCACGTATGCATACATACCTAATATTCTAGAAGTCGGGGTCGATGTTTTCGCACATTTTCAAAGGTACCTCCTTCTGCTTCAATGCACTATTGCGCTCGGGCGTGAATCGCGCTCGGGAGAGTTGCTCGTGGCTGTTCTTTATGCCACATCCAAAAGAAAGTCGATTAGCGCCTCTCTCGTTTTCCCCCTTCCTTTGCTATACCAAGTCTTTCATCCAACCCCATAGACAGTAAATACTCTTCGATATGGTACCCTTCTGTTCGGAAAGCGTCGTTCATATTCAGCGACGACACACAAGAAACTTCCATCCCACAAGCCATAAACATACACAATATCGGCATATTCTGTAGTCGAAAATTTATAAAGCTTCTTGAAAAACACAACTTAACACTTCCGATAACTGGACCTGTATAATACGCTGGTTCTGTGTCATTACATCAGACAAGGGAGGCGATTGGGGATTTGTAATGCCCCCCCCCACCCAGTTTGTTTCTCTTATCTATATTACTCACAATGCAGATTCCAATGCTACGTCATTCATTGCGATCGGTGACCTTGTCTCACGTTCTTACGTCAGCAGCATATGATAACGTCTGATTCACATTGGGGCGAGACGTTTTACCAAAAAAATGCACCTAGCTCCGCCATCGTTCGAAAACGGACCTATGTTCATATGAACTTTTTCACTCACAATGGCCTAAGATATCGTATCCTAAATGTTTGACCTTTCCTCGTGAATCACCCTGTATATTTATTACAATAATTTACTGAGTTATTCTGAAATAGTATATGTGTTGGCTTTCTCTCGTCAACGGCTATAATAAAGTAATAAAGTTGCTTAATTGGATCTAGTTCAGTCTTGATCATCCATAATATTCCCATTAGCGCTTGAAAGTTGGTCAATTAAATGACTGCGTACAAGTAGGTTGGTTACACGCAGCTTCAGTACTGTTCCAAGGAATTATTATTGTTTATTATTATAAATTATACGAACAACGTTTATTGTTGTTATAAAAATTAATAAGGCAGCGTTAGCAGAGTGGCTACAGCAAAGACTTCTTGAGGCGGAGAGATCGAAGTTCAAATCTCAGTGAGCCCAAGTAGAAAATATGGCGAGAACGATGGTTTTGAAGGTCGATTTACGTTCTATACTCCCGTTGTCGTGATTGAATTGTACCTGTTACTTCATTAACCACTTCCCTGATTAACCCGAGTTAACTCGGGTTGCTAACTTGTGTCAAAATTTATTAACACGAGTTAACTCGTTTGAGTCCCATTTTCGCTGCGAAGGATTATATCCCGAATATATACGTTTCCATTCTTTCATTAACCTTTTCCTCACTAGATGGTTACAAAAGTTAGTGATATTGCTATATCTGGTGGTGTGTTTTGTACTTCTTCTTTGCGAGTGGAATTTTATGCTCATATAGCATTCACACACAGTAGTGAGTAGATGCTAGTTAGTTTTGGCGGTTTCTGTTTGTGTTTAGTGTTTTTTGTGCTGTTTTGTGTAAAGATGGATCAAGTTAGTGATTCCGAAAGTTTTGATCAGGAATATATTCCTGTAGAAGATTAGGAAATGAAACATCGGTATCAGAATACGAAGTTATAGACCAACAAACAATTCAGATTAGTTGATGTCGCGTCTTTTCGACAGCGGTTTGAATAGAAGATATCTGGCACCATTTCTTCTGCACCTCCGAGGTCCCCATTCCCTGAAATTTTAACATTGTTTCTGATAACGATAATTCTCAATTTTTTAAATTATTCTTTAATAATGACCTCATCAACGTTATTCGAGGAGACGATTCGGCATGCTAATAAGTGTTCGCAGAATGCTGAAAATAATTCGTGGCGGCCTACTACAGACTCTGAAATACATGTACTTTTGGGCATAGTGAATTGCAGAACATTATTCACAAACCTGAAGAACAGATGTACTGGTACAAATATTCAATGACTGCTAAACCATTCTTCCCAAAACGCTCTCATATAGGAGAGCAGATACTACTGTCCGGAATGCAATGTGCCACTGTGCGTAATACCCAGCTTTCGAGTCTATCACACGACAAGCAACATTTAACATCTTGATAACAGCACTGGTATTGTACCTCATAAATTAATCCATAAAAAAACATAAGTTGGTAAATAATTCAGGAGAAAATCAAAATGGGACAACTACCAGAGCTGTCTTCGGTTTCTTCCGAGGTTTTCCACAGCCGTGGGACTGAAGCCGGATGGTCTAAGGCGAGTCTATGGCGAATCCTTGACATCAACCCCTTTGATTTGATTACCTGGTTGGGGTTTTCCGAGGTTTTCCCCAATCAGAAGGCAAATGCCGGGTAATATTTTGGCGAATCCTCGGACCTCACCTCATCTCACTACATCTCGCCAAAATGTAAAAAATTGCACAAAATTGTAAAAATTGTAGAACATTACTAAATTGTAAAACTATAAAAATTTGTAAAAATAATAATTGTAATGTTATAAAATTTTGACTTTTTCCACATCTTAAAGCTTCACTGCTCATGTAAGATTTATGGAATAAAATGAATGAATGAATGAAAACTGGAATCAAGGTGCACGAGATAACTCGGGATAATAATTCAGGTATGAATGTATGTCTATTTTATAGTGATTTTTAGGTATGTAAGAAAATTAGTGATGCACAGTGATTCTGTAATATTAAATGACCTCTTTACGAAAATAAAAGATATGACACTTTTTTCACAAAACTGGTAAAATATATAGTAAGGGAAGAGGTTAATTAACTATAATCGTCATATTGGTTCAACGTAGATCCAGCTCTCTTGGAGCACGAACGACAATGTGAAAATGACAAAATTTGCATGCTTTATCCTAGAAGAGATTATGAAGGATAGAAGTGCCGTCGCATAAAAATTATGTTACTTATTCTAGTTACAAACGATCATGTTCTCTTCTACGAATTCCTGTTATCACATTTCATGTCATCAGAATCTTTCGTAAAGATAGTGCTGTAAATGGCGCACTGAACGGCCGAAGGCACTGCGCTCTGTCGGAGAGCTAAAGAGGTAGTTGTAGAAATGGCGGAGCACGTGGAAACTCGAAAAGAGATTTATATAATATATTTGAAGCTATGATTCCACAGGTAAAATTATTTAATTATTTTATTTAACGTGATAACTTATTCTCTGATATGTTACATCATGATAGGAAAGTTTTTCTTTTTCTCTCAACGTTTACTAGGCTTTCTCATATGGCAGGCCTCCAAGACCGTGCGGTCAGCACGATTCAAAGTCATCGCCGACACATCACAGGAGTAGTAGCTACATGACAAGAGACAAACACCTAGTTCCGTGGAATGGAATTAAATCTCTTGTCCACGCCGGGAATCGAACTACAGTCCGCTTTTGGCATGTTTTCTTATAAGTAACTACATATTTTATTTATTTTGAAGAAAGCGTCAGAGGCTATTTGTGAATCCCACTCTCATATAGGTAGGCTACTTTTTTTCCTATACAAAACTAATTTTTTCTAGTTACAGAGTTAAGACGGTCGTAAATAAATCCTCCTTCACTCACCCTTATCCCTCTTCAATTTCTTGTAGAGCAGAGCTGGGCACCAAGAGGGAATTCTACTCTCTCATGGGGAGCCATATGACTTCTCTTCAACCCCTTTCTTCTCCGCCGAACGCCGCGCAGCGTTGATTCCGAGACGGATGAATATTAAGCGCCCTCGTTTAGAGTTTGGATTCGCTCCCGGTGCCCAGCCCTGCTGTAGAGGAAGAGCTATTCTCAGTATAAAACTGTGTTGGGTGAAAATCGGCAATCATTTGGTTTTCAGAACCTAAAAATACACAAAAATGTGCATTGTAACCCTGAAGTCTGACAATTATGTGCGTGAAAATTAACATGAATAATCTTGATATATGTTACCCAAATTTTATAGTTTTTTCTTGTAATATAGTTTTATCATGTTTCATGTGTCTTATGCAGTTCAAACCTACCAATAGAGGGAATTATTATTCATTTATTATATTCCATAGATCTTACATGAGCAATGAAACTTTAAGATGTGGAACAAGTCAAAATTTTACATTATTACAATTACAATTTTTACAATATTTTACAATTTTTACAGTTGAACAATTTAGGAATTTTCTACAATTTTTACAATTTTCTGCAATTCTTTACAATATTTTGGCGAGATGTAGTGAGATGAGGTGAGGTCCGAGGATTCGCCAAAAGATTACCCGGAATTTGCCTTTTGGTTGGGGAAAACCTCGGAAAAACCCAACCAGGTAATCAAATCAAAGGGGTGAATACTATATAGATGTACAAAATACAAGAATAATTATGGCGACCTCCTATCTTAAGGCTTGTTCGTTGATTTTTCCCCACCATACGCAGGGTTTGCGATATTTATAATCATAAGTCTGAATAACAGTGAAATAGTTTTCAGCAATACCGTTATTAATTGTTAATTTATTTTTAAATTGGCAATTACAGCAATAATCAAGTGAAAGAAAAAATATTATATGATAAATTTAGTAGATGTAAATAGCTCTGTTAAATTACGAAGAAAGAGTAATAGAACGGAGAAAAATTCTCTCCGGCGCCGGGATTTAAACCCGGATTTTCAGCTCTACGTGCTGACGTTTTATCGACTAAGGCACACCGGATTCCACCCCGGCGTCGGAAGAATCGTCTCAGTTTTAAGTTCCAACTCTTGGGTTCCCTCTAGTGGCCGCCCTCTGCACTACGTTAGATATCTATGAACCTAGGACCGAAGTTCACCATGTGCTGAGGTGCACTCGTAATGAGTGACTAGTTGGCTTGGATCCGACGGAATAAGAGCCGTCTTAAATCACGAAGTGATTTACGCATATCATATATTATTATAATGTACCGAAGTACATATGATATTTCCATGCAGATATTCTGCGTCATCATACGAAGAAAGAGTAATGGAACGGAGAAAAATTCTCTTCGTATGATGACGCAGAATATCTGCATGGAAATATCATATGTACTTAGGTACATAATAATAATATATCTGTTAAATTAGTTTTTTTGTTTGTAGTATTGTACTGTACATCCTTTCCTGGTTAGGCGATTTCATGAGCAACAATACTACAAAGCGTCGGAATTCACTGAAAAATAGTATTTTTTTTTTATTTATATAGTTGTTTAATTAATACTGGAAATCCTGAATCCACCACACTTTGCCCCTCTGAGTGATGCTAAATTAACAACCGAAATAGCCACCGGCGTGGCGCAGTCGGTTAAGGCGCTTGGCTGCCGGTCTGAAGTTACTTTCGGGCGCGGGTTCGATCCCCCCTTGGGCTGATTACCTGGTTGGGCTTTTTCCGAGGTTTTACCCAACTGTAGTGTGGATTCAAGGTAATCTATGGCGAATCCTCGGCCTCATCTCGCCAAATATCATCTCGCTATCACTAGTCTCATCGACGCTAAATAACCTAGTAGTTGATACAGCGTCGTTAAATAACCAACTAAAATAAAAAAAAAACAATCTAAATTGCTCAACGTCAAGTAGTAATTAATATATTGAAATGTGGCCGATATACATTGAGAGCCGAAAGTCACTCTTACTGTTATTTCAAATTGTTGATATATTGTTGAAAACGATCTGGCACACATAAGCATACTTTTCTGCACAGTGTCTGATTCGAATCATTTTCTTCAAAAGCTTACTTAACCACTAGCGTAGCTCAGTCGGCTAAGGTGCTTGCCTGCGCTCGGGCGCGAGTTCGATTCCAGTTTGGGCTGATTACCTGGTTGGATTTTTCCCTACGTTTTCCCCTACCGTAAGACGAATGTCAAGCAATCTATGAAGAATCCTCGGCTTCATCTCGCCAAATATCATCTCGCTATCATCAATCCTATTGAAGCTAAACCTTGTAGTTGATGCAGAGTCGTTAAATAACCAACTAAAAAAAGGTTTACTTAAGACTTTCATGGTAATATTTGTGGTGAAAGGTTCTTAGACATTTGCATCGTGTTCTAGACATAGAAACATACAACGTTTCGGCATAATCAAACTGTTTAGCCCAAGGATTTTTCAAACGATCCATATATTTTAGAAATCAGTTACAGAGGTTATTTGCAGAAAAATAGTGGTAGATCTGTAGAAGGATAGTTTGGCCTATTTAAATCTAAGACATAAATTATCATAGCTTAATGAAGTTACGGGTTTATTATCATGAGGACGCTTTTTCAGTGAAACTTGAATTGAACTTGAAAACATTACGTTGTAATATTTTCTATCTTAATTCAAGACTGTAATGATGATATGATCAAGCCTATAAAACTGCAGGAAATTCAAAATATAGTTAAGAAACTTGTATTGTGGAAAACAAAAATATTTGCATATGACTATTCTATAAGCTTCTCGAAACGGGAGAGTAAAAGTAAAAAGAAAAATAATAATAAAAATTGCGGTTACGGATCATGTGGTTAAGGGAATTGCGAGGCGCATCCTGTGAGGTCTCAGCTTGAAAGAGTGCGCCATTACACAAAACAATTGAATCACGTCGGCCGTATATTGTAGCCAGCGCAGCACCGGTAGCATTTGTTTTATTGACACGATCTAGAAGTACGCATAATACATTGGCGACAATTACCTTTGGTTTATTTTCTCATGCATGTATCGAGCCGTATAGAGGTTATGTGTGACATGAATATGTTCCATACGACCTCCACCTTCTTCTGCTTACACCTCATATTCATAACGTGAAGTGCATATTACCCACTAGTCTGCGATAGCCTGCAGGGGTATAGAAAGTTTTCAATTCTATTCATTCATTTTATTTATTTTATTAGGAATATAGACGAATTTATTTCCATATCATGCATTCGAATTCGAATCTCTCAAGACTTAATATACGGCGGACAAGAGACGTTATCATTTTTAAGTACTTCTTCCCCTGACATCAGTTATTTTCAAGCATCTTCGCCGAGTAAGTATTTGTCCTAAGTAGTAAACACTAATACGTATTTTAGAATTGAAATTGTTGTTTAGTCAACTGAACGAAGACAGGTCTGAACCTCACAAGTGATATCAACAAGGCATCACTTATGAGGCAACTAGGTGAGGAAATAATGGGGAAGGGTGCAAGTTCCTTTCCCCCTCCATTGTATACATCGCCGACTAACTACACATTACACTAGTCACACTCAGATGCATACAAACAATAATTGTTCTTTCTCTGACATATATCAAGTGAGATGTACTGCCTGATAATATAAAATCAAATTATAGATAAAAGAAAAATGTATGTATGTTTCAGAATTTATCACAATTTTACTGAGTCAGAGAAAGACCGGTTTTGTTGGTCAACGTATTAAGGGCTTGTCCCTCAACACGTTCCTGCACAAAACAGATCCTTCTCTCGCTAAGAAAAACCGTGATAAGCTGTCAAACACAATATCACGATATTACTCTTATTACGGTTTACCAACCTTTACTCTATGTATGTATGTATGTATGTATGTATGTATGTATGTATGTATGTGTAGTAGGTTATTTTACGACGCTTTATCAACATCTTAGGTTATAAAGCGTCTGAATGAGGTGAAGGTGATAATGCCGGTGAAATGAGTCCGGGGTCCAGCACCGAAAGTTACCCAACATTTGCTCATATTGGTTGAGGGAAAACCCCGGAAAAAACCTTAACCAGGTAACTTGCCCCGACCGGGAATCGAACCTGGGCCACCTGGTTTCGCGGCCAGACGCGCTAACCGTTACTCCACAGATGTGGACTGTATGTATGTATGTATGTATGTATGTATGTATGTATGTATGTATGTAGCCTTATTTGTGTATATAACGTATGTGTGTATGTAACATGTATGTAATGTAACATACGTATGTAATGTATGTACGTGTCTGTCTGTCTGTGTTATCTGTCTATATGTCTCTCTATTGTCTATTTGTCTTCTGTTTCTGTCTGTCGATCCGACCGTCTGTCTGTCTGTCTGTCCTGCATGTCATCTCACTCTGTGTGTGCGTGTGTGTGTGTGTGTAAATTCCGCAGCATACAGTTGATATTAATTAAACAATATTATGTCAGGTCGGGTTTATTTTTGTTAACGTTAAACAGCAAAATATCATCTTCGTCTTGAAATTGCTGTGTCTGGACTTATCCTAACATACCACATCTTTCTCTTGTCAGTGTCCAAATATATTATCATGTATTAACAAAATTTATGACAATTTAACTGATTTAATCTCTTGCATATGTTCATGATAACATGGCTGATAATGAGTTTTGTGTAGTGCGTTACAAATATTGAGTTCTTTGAGATTGTATTAGTAGCCTACTTCTGATATGTAATACCATACACCACAAGATCATAAAGACAATTCTGTTTTGTTCACTCTGCTTTAATATTCCCGTACATCCATGAACTTTTATTATATTAAATTACTCTCTTGATATGGTGCAGTAGCGTGTAAAATGTATCAAATGTGTCTGTTGGAATGTTCTATGTTTTTACAGTAAGTGAATTTTATTCTCGGATTTATATGTGACTTTTATTACCTTTTTAAAATTTACACAATTTTGAAATTGTATATTCGACCTTCGTTACTTGATACTGGACATAGCTGCTTGTATGAATTCGTTAAACACGGCGTAATTCCTTCCACAGACAAGACGTGACATACAAAGCAAGACAGAGAAACACTTTCTCTCCGATTAGTGGCTTTGTGTCTACATTTATAATTTCCTAGAATTCCCTTGTATATACCGCTTATTCACAACATGCTATGATACTCGGATTTCTGTAAATCATTTTCTTCCCTTCGTTTTACAATATAAAAAAATAAATCCCGAATGTCATAAGCACTAAACGTATCTGCTGTTAAATGTTCAAATATTTTAATCGCCATTTTAACACCATTACCGCTTTCAAGGATTCCGTCATTCTGAGAAATTGAGGATAAACCACGCAGACGAAGAAATATAGAAGTGATACTGAAATGGAAGTTTAAATGGGGAAGACAGTTGAAGCTGTACTTGAATTAAACATTTGAAGAGGTCTAATGAAGCTACTTCCCTGGCGATTCGTTTCGCAGTAAGTTTCGTAGAGACTACTTGCATTACCTGTGCCATTATACCCTTATTGCTGGAATTTTAATTTCTTCTAACACATTTACGCTAAAGAAAACACATTTGCGCCGTATTTCTGCGAAAATCATGCACATTCAGTTAATTATTCCAAATTCAAGACTGATATGAAAGGAGTTCATCTTTATGAAAGCTTCATGACTAAATTTATCGTGAAAAAAAAAAATATTTTTTTTTCAAAAGAAAAGTTTTGGATTTCTTTTCCTGCGATGATGTTTAATATCTTGAAAGTTTCATAATCAGAATTAAGTCGCCGTAAGCATCAAACGTAGCATACTGTGTCTGGTTAGCCATAACAATTAGACAAGAATCACATCATAGTACCACAGTCTAGTATATAGTCACGAAGCTCAATACGTAGTAAATATGCATCCGTAGATAGTTGCTAACCAATAGGATCGCTAATATTGCCTCATTACAGACAATGCGAAATAGTACCGGCACAGTGTATTGTTCCTAGCACCCTCACAATTCAAGCTTCGTGACTGTATATACTAGACTGTGATAGTACTCGTATATACTCGCCGTGATAGCTCACTTGGCAAAGCACTAACTTAAGATATCCTTCTACCAGAGTTCGAATCTTGGCGATAACGGAGTCATATTTATGGTGGAGGAGAAAGCCAAGATTGTGAAAATTTTTCACCCGTTTTCTTCCGTTCCCAACGCTCTCCATTCCCCTTTCATTATCATCTCTGTTTCAAAAAGTAGGGTAACACTTATGTTTGTACTGCACGGAACCGATTATTCTCCGTAGTGGCTGTGTTTTGTCTAATCATTGAAAGAGGGCGTGGCGTTGGATTATAGACGACTAATATATATGTACTGAAGAAGAGGAAGCGGAGCCTCTCAATATTCTTACTTTCCTCTCTGACGGAGACATGACGATTCTCATAGTTCTGTGAGGTATAGCTATTGCAGAGCATCATCAGAAGTAGGCCTACTATATTTTACAGATTTGATAGCTGGAGAGGAATGTGGGTTTTCGCGGATGGTGGAGTCGGTTTAGTCGAGCAGCACAGTCTGCACGCAATTCATTGCATAATAGGTGCACAAGAAGCCTACGTGTGTTGAAATGTTTAAAGCATTATTAGAAGTAGAAATATTAAACCAGTATCCTTGCCTCTTTTATCCCTAAGGAAATAGTTCTGGCACTTTTCTTTAGAGGCTGAGTAAACCCTATGGCCGTAGTGCGATTACTCATAGGGAATCGAACTCGCGACCTTTCGACTTGCAGAACAAAGATATTTTGGTAGTCGATCGTCATCCTATGTATTTCATGTTGAGATCAATCGTTTTAAATTTCAATCGTCATTTCCATATTTCAAAACTTGCTTTGGGTGGTATATTATGAAGTCTTAATTTTGTGTTATCAGCTTTTTTTTATTTATTTGTTTGTTTTTTGTTCGTTCATTTGTTCTTCTATGATTCAATTAATTTTCTCGTATCTTTGCAGTTCGACATCGGATCGACATTTGTTTCAAATCTTCTTGGATGACATTTCTGGAATTTGACATTAGAGCAATATTTGTTAAAATTTTCCTCTATGATTATTTTTATTTTGTTGTATTTACAATTTGACATCGGATACACATAATACAGTATGTTTAAATATTTCTCTGTGATACCATCTACGTAGTTGTATCTTTGCAAATTGACGTGAGATCAATATTTCTTTAAAATCTTCTTCTATGAGTCCTTTAAATTTTCTTATATATTTGCAGTTTGTTATCGGTTAAACATTATGTTCAAAACATTTTTCTATTATACCATCCCATTACATTAATATTATTCTCATTATATCGATATATTGTCCCGCGCCGTGGCGTTGTGGTCTAAGGCATCCTGCCTGGGACTCGCGTTACGGAATGCGCCCTGGTTTGAGTCCTCATGGGGGAAGAAATTTTCTCATGAAATTTCGGCCAGTGTATAGGACCGGTACCCACCCAGCATCGTGAGGCACTTGGGGAACTACGATAGGTAGCGAAATCCGGTTACGCAAACCAGCTATAATGGCTGGGGGGGGGGGGCTCATCATGCTAACCACACGATACCTCCATTCTGGTTGGATGATCGTCCACCTCTGCTTCGGTATGTGGCTGTGAGGCCAGCAGCTGGCTGGTCGGTCTTGGCCCCTCGTGGCCTATAGCGCTACGGATTATTATCGATATATTTTAGATTTATATTTTGCTGTCTATAACATCCAATAAACTACTATTAAGTTAATTATTGTCATCATTTAAGGAACTAGCTAACTCAACGTAATTATAATTCTATATTGCATATAGGTTGAATTATAACATGTTAGCTCATAAATTATTACTTTTCGTATAGACTTTATCTCAAATTAAGTAAACACACACGTCATTAAAATTTAACTCAAGGTTACTGCTGGAGAATATGTAGTGTATTGTAAATATTTATAATTTAAATATGTATGTGACTATTGTATTGATTAAGGCCTTATATCCTTAACTCAGCCAGCGAAAATATTCTATTCTATTCTGTTCTATTCTATTCGATTAATGAAGGCTTACCAACGAGAGAGACCTTATACGAACTATGTAAGTATTTCTGTACCGAAAGAGGAATGGAAGATACTAGAAGAGCGTTGCCAGACAGAGAGTAAACGGAGCGGAACGCTCCACTAGACTCGTTGCGTGCTCCGGTGTTTCCACAGACATAAGCAAGTTCACGCTCCGATCTAGCTCCACAACCGGTTTTGGAGCTTACAACTCTGACACTACTGTACTAGAATAAGGGAAGATTTATATATGCTAGCTGCACATTGCGGATTGAAACGTGAAGTACATCTTAGGCAAGTGAACAAATACTAATTGTAACAACTTATTAAAATGAGCTGAATCTTGCACAGAATTAAACACAGGTGCAAGATAAAAAATATCTTATATTAAATATTTAAATTGTAAATATTGTATTTAAAAATGGTATATTTATGTGTAAAATAAATAAAGTGTGTAGTGTAAGGTTTTAAATGATTGTATGTACTGTATGTACTTTTTGTCTGGGAACTATAGTATAATAAATATCAATATTATTTTATTCTATTCTATTCTATTCTATTCTATTCTATTCTATTCTATGTTGTATCTTTGCAATTTGATGTTGGGTCAATATTTCATTTCATAATACAACTTATTTTGTTGTAGTTTCTTACCTTAAGATCGGTATAATGAATTAAAACGATTAGTTTATGAATGTGAGCACTTCTTCGATTATTTGTTTTGAATTTCGATTTTCAGTAGATTTTTTCACACATCACCTAGGCAATACACATTATTATATGTATATATATATATATATATATATATATATATATATATATATATATATTAATTTGTCCTACAGAATTTATCTGTAATATTGACACTTAATATTTTAGGAGAAAAATTCGCTCCGGCGCCGGGGATCGAACCCGGTTCTACGTACCAAGCGCTCTGACCACTGAGCTACGCCGAATTCAATCCCGGCGCCAGAGCGAATTTTTCTCCTAGAATATTAAGTGTCGATATTACAGATACATTCTGCAGGACAAATTAATATATCTATAATACTCTCAGCTAGCAGTGCATAATAACTGCGGATTCCCACCCAACAAGTCACTCAGCTGAGTGCGCTTCTAATGGCAGTTGACATTGGATACACGTCAACATATATGCCTAACTTGGAGTCCAGGCCACAAAGGGAAACATCGAAGGAGGAAGGTTCGATCCGGTGCTGTAGATTGAATTCGGCGTAGCTCAGTGGTCAGAGCGCTTGATACTTAAAACCAAGGACCCCGGGTTCGATCCCCGGCGCCGGAGCGAATTTTTCTCCTAAAATATTAAAAATAAAATAAAATTAAATAAACATTTAGCACTAAAGTAGCTGAAGTTTCTGACCACGTCAGTATTTCGTGAAGTCAACGCTTAATACAAGAGGAACACAATACAAGGGGACCACACTTCTTACAAGGCGGAGACACACTTCACACCCTCTATGCCTAAAATCGAACTAAGGTCCGTTGAATCTGTAGACAGAAATGCTAACATAATATATACACATCAAATACGGTTTTTAATCATAAAATAATTACAAACCACACGTTGTACACGGTATATAGAATGTCGGAGAAAATGATAAGGAGGCCAGACGTGACTCTGAACCTTCACCGTTTGGTCACCTCCCAAACCAATACCAGCAGCCACGATAATTGCAGTTACAACAGTGACTCACTGAGCTAACATGCGGTACTACTGCACTTTCCAATATACCTCCAGATACGAATCTCTTGTGGCTGCTACTGAAATCTAGTTTCGTTCTTCCGTGTAGCAAGGCTGATATTATTGCTTATTAAGTTTAAGGTGGAGGAAATCCGTGTATGTTCGAGACAAACGGTTCTGCTACGTGTATACGTTATTGCAGAGCTTATGGCACGAGACGTAGACCTAGGGCGTCTACAGATGAAGCGAAGATGATGAGAGAAAGAAGGGAATTCAGTCATAACATCCATTCACAGGGGCGATTATCTAGCATAGGTGGAATTGGTGATAACTATACAATTGGATTGCTGCGAATAATCTACGAAAGACACACAGAGAAAAATAAGAAAGTGTACGTGGTACTCGTATTTGTGGACGTGAAAAGGCTTTTGACAATGGTTTGAAATAAACTAATGGAGATCCTGAATAAAATTTGTGAGAATTGGAAAGAGAGGAGACTTTTAAGAATCTTTGTATGAAGCCAGTCATTGTTAGGGTAGGAGAAGAAAGTTGGACGGAGTTACGCAACAACAAATCAACCTACAATTTGAAAAAAAAATTAGATATTTGCACAAATCTGTTGGCTGGAATATATAACTCGGTGAAAAATCAAGAATGCAATATCTGCATTTTGTTGCTGTTTATAAGAAAAATTTATTTATTTATTTATTTATTCATTTTTATTTATTAATTTATTTATTTTTATTTATTTGTTTATTATTTATTTATTTATTTAGCTTTGCAATATTAAATCAACTCCCGGTTTATTATTAAAAATCTGTTAGCCTTTTTAAGCAATGTTGTTGTTGCTCTGTCAACTGTCCGAAGACAAGTCTGAACCTCACAAGTGACACCGAGAAGCCACCACTTATGAGGCAACTAGGTCAGAAGATCATGGGGAAGGGTGGCCTGTTTCTTTCCCCCTCCATTGGATACATTGCCGACTAGCTACATATTACACTAGTCAGATCTCAGATGCATACAAACAATTGTTCTTCATTGTTCTTCCTTTGACACACATCGTCAAGTGAGATGTAGGCCTACTGCCTGATAGTAGATGTACATATCGGTCAAAATCTCAATCAGAGGATTTTTTTAGTATTATTTGTGCTGTTTTTTGTAATGGTATGAATGTTACAATACTTCTTGCATAAAATGTTTAATAAAAACCAGATTTATTTCAATAGTCAATATCTCGAAAACAGTTTTTTGGCGGTTAGTCTCTTTTTGCATAAGTCCGTCCAAATGCCACAGGGAAGTAGAATAGGGAGAGGACTGCGACATGTATGTTCTTTATCACCCATCCTCTCCAACATCTGTTTGGAGGATTTGAGCGAAGAACTGTTTTCAGAACATAGTAGGGGTGATAGTAGAAGGCAAAAGAATGAAGTGCGTAAGATTTGCTGATGATAATGCGTTGGTAGCAGTAGAGGAGACGATACTAAGGCAAAAGTTAAAAGTTACTGGAGCTAAAAGATAGCTGTTAGCAATATGAGATGAAGTTAAATGCAAATAAGACGAAGACCATGGTTATCGGAAGGAAAATAAAGGTGAACGTGCTAATTCGAAATGCAGCAGTAGAACATATGGACAGCTTCAAATACTTGGGGTGTACTGAAGTAGTAACATGAGCTGTTGTCAAAAAGAGGATAGCAATAGCAAAGAAAGCTTTTAATAGAAGAAGGAGCATTTTCTGCGAATCTTTGAAAAAAGAAGTAAGGAAGAGACTAGTAAAGTGCTTTGTGTGGAGTGTGGCATTGTATGTAGCAGAAACATGGACATTTCTACGAAGTGAAGAAAAACGACTGGAAACATTTGATATGCGAATATGGAGATGGATAGAGCCTGTGAAACAGACAGATAAAATAAGAAATGCAGCTGTGCTAGAAAGAGTGGGTGAAGAAATAATAACGCTGAAACTGATCAGGAACAGAGAGATAAATTGGCTGGCTCACTGTCTATTGACGGGAATGAGTAGTTTGTGGCTTTTTTAAGATTACAAAATTACATTTTTTCACAAAATGTCTGCTTATTGACGAGAATGAGTGTGTTTTCGGCAGTGTCCATGTTATGATAGACTAAAGTTCCCCCCCCCCCCATTGTATTCTGTGCAATATACGAGTACCATATCCTGAAATGTAATTTGAAATTGAACCGATCCGATGTAGTGTTGTGCTTTCGCTAGAGAGGACAAATACGAGAATTCCGTGTAATTTTACCTGTGGAATCTATTCGAATTTGAAGACTTTGAGTAGGCCTATTTAGATCATACTTAATACAATATAACATGCATACATAAGTGGCAGTAATTTTATTGTACTTGAAGTGGGCGTCATACGTTTGAGTGGAATAACATACGCACAGTGTAGCTTACTAACTGCGTCATTTATTATTACTTCTATAAAAATTCCGAGAATGTTTTGCGTGCTCGTGGTTTCCAATTCTGACAATGAAGTTTGAATTACAGTCCAGTTGGGGATTTGAACGAAATACTTCCGGTGATCTTGACCAAAAGAAGCATACGATGAAGTTCATGTGTATTTTTCTTCTTGTCCTTCTGCCTCTTTCGGTCTTATTAATATCGTTTCAGCTCTTCTTCGACTATCTGCTATACCAGCGATGGGTGTTTGAGTGCATTTGTCCTCCGTGCGCACGGGGAATTCCAAGTGCGAGCGCTGCAGCGCAGTGTAGTGCCAGCAGCTATAACAGATCTTACAGCTTTTAAATGAGCTGAATTTAGGACTTCAGGGAAAAGAAATTCTTAATACACAATTTGCAGATAGAATTGCAGCTTTTAAGGAGAAATTGCTGTTATGGCTACGTCAAATGCAAAAGGGCGAAATATATCATTTCCCATCCTTATCTAAGCGCATAGAATTTTGAACAATGAAAATTTCGAAATGTACGCATGTATTTTATCCGGTCTATTAGAGGAATTTACATCAAGGTTCCACGATTTAGATTGTCTGGAAATGGATTTGCGTATTTTTGCTACATGTTCCGATTCCAACTGATTATTGATAACGTCCCCCCTTCATTATAGTGTGAATTGATTGACCTGCGATGTGATCGAGAGATGCGAGCGAAATATGATTCAAGGTCGAGTCTTATGCAGTTTTATGACGGATTCCCAAAAGGACGCTTTCCCAATCTGCATAAACTGTGTGAGAAAGTTTTGTGTTTATTTGGTTTCACTTATAGATGTGAACAGTTATTTTCTATAATGAAAATAAACAAATCTCAAACAAGAAATTATGGGCTTTTAAAGGCAGTTCTTCGCATAGCTTGTGCTAATACAGTTTCTCCAAATCTTGAGAAATTGAATAATACGAATTAATGTGCAACAGACATGTTTTGTGTTTAAGGAAGTGTTTCATTACTTTGTGTTCTTATTTAGTTTGGTAGAATAACATTTTCTTTTGAAACATACAGTACGTACCGCAACTTGAATAAACCGGTTTTCGTGCACTCTATAAGCACACTTCTCTCGTACACCGTGCAAGCACAGAGTGCATAATTCTGCCCAATCCTGTGCTATACGATATTATAGGCTTTATATACCTCGTTCTACGTTAGTAACAGTCTGTCATTCAATTTTTAAATTACAGCTTGTTTAAGATTGCGAATTTGTCAAACACGTGTGAAACACTTAAGTGTACTAATTAAAATAAAATATCAAATATGCATATTTAACCGGAAATTAATTAATTAATTATATCTTGTTGAATTAAAGTAAGCATATGTGAATACTGTTGATCAAATACGTGTATGACTTGCATTATCATGTTAAAATAATTTAAACGGAATGCAAAAAATTATGTTTGAGTGTGTTACGTGCATGAAAAAATGGTTATGGACTGCTATTTAAATGTGTAGAATTATTAAATATGCATATTTTTACAAAAAAAATAATAATACTAAATTACAACCACTCATATCAAAGTCATTTAATTGAACTACGATGCGACTATTATGTGCGGGCAAGAAGTTGATAGAACTTCGTTAAATAACCAACTAGCCTGAACAATCTGAAATATTGAAGAAAACAGGGTGAAATTGAGAGAGTTACTGAAATGAAATTTCTGAAGTTGAAGAAATTGGGAGGTTTCTGGTAAAAATAAATCTTATTGTCTGATCTTGTCCGTAAGTTAAAACTAGGAACCGAACCCAAGTTCGCGCAATTACGAGCTCGCACTCTGAGCAATAGCTCCTTGAAATACTCGTCGAACTGTTTCTGGCGACCTTTCGACATTCTCTCTAAGATGTAGACGACGCGGCTAGTATTTATATAAAATATTTGTACATACCTTGACTTATAGTAAGGAGTGGTAGAGTATTTTGTTACTGACTGTATTACGCGTCTGGGTAGAAGATTATTGTCAACTCGACGAAGAACTGCGACAGGGGATTAGAAAAGCTGCTTCAACTAGTTGATGGTCTGGTTTTTCAAACGATGGGATTATTACTTAGTGGCCACTTAGTATTAAAATAAAAACATAGTCAGAGTCGGATTCTTAGTTGGGGGGAGATGTAAAATTATTCTGAATCAAGATCAGCAGCCCAGGCGGCAGTTTAAGGGGCGGGGGTCCTTGGGTTTGAAAACATCCCACTCCTACACAGAAGACAGGGATTCGAATCTGCTGCCCACATGTACTGAGACAATAAAAAATGAAATATGACGTCTTTGTGTTTTGGTATAACGACAACTGGCGTAACAAATTTCAGAGAAGGCTTTACGCCATTTTATAACAAAAGAAACGATTCTGAGTCTAGCTGCTGACCGTATACGACGGATCCCAATTTAAGAAGCGACATACAGTGAAACGGAGTTGGTTTTTAAATGTTCTGTGATTTAATTAAAGATGAGTCTTCGATATAATTAGTTATCTTCGTTGGTAGTATTCTCTGATACTAAATCAGTTAAAATAATTCTGGAACTTTAGTTGTCCTGCGCTGTGTTTTTTTATAGAAAAAGATAGGTTTTTGTTCAGGCACGTAAAAATATTTTGTAACAGAGAAAATGTTTTAATTTGACAGCCATTTCTTACAGTGATGGATTTAAATAACAGTGTTTCATTGAGTAATTAACATTATAAGTGGAGTGTTATAAGCAGGTTTCGAGACTTTGGACCCGATACAATAAGTTTACTGTGCATGTACTATAGGTTGTTGACTCGCTGCAGGTAGATAGAGATGTGTTGAGGTAACAACGTTGCTGTTTAGAGTAGAGTACGGTAGTATGGGGAAACACACATATGTACATTCTGGAAGTAAATATACATTGCACAATGATAATGTCAAAAGAATGTGAAAAGCATTTATTCTCCTGCCTATTATAAACATTTGTGTTTAATTATACACAGTGTTAATGGTGGAAATGAGCATGTAGCAATTTTAATTTTTTTTCATTTATCCTATTGATCGTCTTTAGGAAGTGCAGTTACAGTACCGAAGTGCAATGTACTACGAGATACATTCTCAGTGTCTCAAACGCAAATCTTTTTCGGTTATCTGCCAAAGTTTGTACTGCAGAAAGCTGCGCTCTACGTCGAATGACGTGATTGGAGCAAAACGAAAAAACCTAATATCATTGCAGTCTCTAAGAGACAGTCCTTTATTCTCGGTTGACTCTATGTCCACTAATTTGCTGTTAATGTTACACTATGTTCCATATCCGTTATTTTTACTTAAAATTGATTTCCACTTCTGTTTTACACGTTCAGTAACCGGTGTACTTGATGTCTCATTAATTCTCTGCATCATTTTCTAAATTAATTTGAGAGCTCTGACTTTTCTAACCGTGTAATAGTTTTAGACACAGTTTGTATGAAAACCAAATTATTCGTCAGAACCTTCAAATCCAGAGCGATTTCCTTTGCGTATTTGTTGGCATTCATTCTACAGTACCCCCACCCACTGTACGCTTTACCACTGTACTCAGTACGCCGTTATGCGAATTTCCCAGTGAACTGTTCTATTGGGTCCGAAGTCTCGAAGCCTGGTTATAAGAAATAATAATAATAATAATAATAATAATAATAATAATAATAATAATAATAATCCGTGGCGCTACAGCCCGTGAAGGGCCTAGACCGACCAGCCGGCTGCTGGTCTCACGCCCACATACCGAAGCAGAGGTGGACGATCATCCAACCAGAATGGAGGTATCGTGTGGTCAGCACGATGATTCCCCCCAGCCGTTATAGCTGGCTTTCGCAACCGGATTTCGCTACCTATCGTAGCTCCCCAAGCGCATCGCGATATTTGGTGGGCACCGGTCCCATACACTGGCGAAATTTCATGAGAAATTTCTTCCCCCATGAGGACTCGAACTAGCGCGCATTCCGTAACGCGAGTCCTAGGCATAAGACGTAATACGGTTCAGTAATTTTATTCCTTGCCTGTGCACCATATTTAATAGAAATAAAGGTATTCTGAGATATGAAGTACGTGTAGTTATTTCAACTTTTTTTTTTTTGCTTTGCTCCTACACAGTGCTTTCATTTTATACAAATGGGGTTTATTAAAGTGTTAAAAGGCATTTAATATCTTCTAAAATGTCTCAATTTTAGCTGTCATCCTTTCAGAAGGATAGATTTCAATAATAATGATATTGATTTTTTTTTTAATTTTAGTAGGTTATTTTACGACGCTTTATCAACATCTTAGGTTATTTAGCGTCTGAATGAGATGAAGGTGATAATGCCGGTGAAATGAGTCCGGGGTCCAACACCGAAAGTTACCCAGCATTTGCTCATATTGGGTTGAGGAAAAACCCCGGAAAAAAACCTCAACCAGATAACTTACCCCGACCGGGAATCGAACCCGGGCCACCTGGTTTCGCGGCTAGACGTGCTAACCGTTACTCCACAGGTGTGGACATAATGATATTGATGATTATGAAAATTGTCAATATAAAGATAAAAACCTTACATATTTAAGTTAGTGTATTTTTATTTATAATAGGCCAGTAAATATTTATTTTAGAAGAATTAATTAATTCATTCATTGTGTTCTGCCCAAGGGCAGATCTTTCACTGCAAACCAAGCATTCTCCAGTCTTTCCTATTTTCTGTCTTCCTCTTTGTCTCCGCATATGATCCATATATCTTAATGCCATCTGTCATCTGATATCTTCTTCTGTACCGACCTCTTTTCCTGTTCACCATTCCTTCCAGTGCATCCTTCAGTAGGCAAAAGTGGCCGTTTAAAGTTACGATGTCAAATATTCAAGGAAAAATACGTATCAGTATTGAGATATTGTGGTATCGATCTATCCCTGAAACTAATCTTATTATACTTTCTTAACTAAACTTAATATACCTACGTTTATCAACTGAAAAGGAATTCTGTTTAGCTCTGTCAGTAAAATAATATAAAAGAGACAGGAAGAATCCATTTTCAAGCGCAGGTGAAACTGGAATTTTTCATATTGTTACGACTTTTCAAGTGGCATTAGAATCCACACTGTATAAAAAGTCCGTTCAAAAGCAGAAAGGATAAAAAATGCAAAAAAAAAAAGAGAAAACCAACAAAAAAGTATAACATTCCCAAAAAAATTACAATAAACAATAAAATTCCGAAGATGCAAAAATATTCAGAATTAAAGTCGGCTATATTGGTTCGTATTGAAGTGAAACGAGTTTATATTGCATCATGCAATGTTTGTGTCTCAGAAAAAATATGATATTTCATCAAATTTCGGGCCCTAGTAATCACATTAAGTTTACCAAATGTGTACTCATTATTCGTAATTTTCAAAGTGAAAGAATTTTTCGTTTTGAAATTACTTGTATTCAACAATTAAAGAAATGCACATTGCTGTTTTAAAAAATAATCTCTTGTGTCTAGTACACAATACAAATATATAAATTTAAATTTACAATTTTTCAATTTTTATAAAATCCATACATAATTTTTAAATTTAATATTAGCACTATTAGAACTGACAAGATTAGGATATTTAAACAAAAATTTGTTATTATATTCTTGGGTCTAAATTTCTACTATGATTAAATATTGTAACAGTGTTGCATTTTGGTTCAAACAATCTTAAAGAATTCATACCTTTTGTTTGATAACTGTGAGGTTACAATTCAAAATTATTTCGATTTTTATGTATGCATTTTATTAATACAGTGTAATAAATTTGTCTTATTTTAAGAACATTAAAGTCTAAAAACAATTTTTGAGATGGAAAATCAGTAGGTTCATGGAGACATATTTTAATTATTTTCTCCTGTAATAAATAAAGTGGATCAAAATTGGTTTTAAATAAGCTACCCCATCCTATAATTCCATACATAATTACCGATTAAAATAAAGTTAAGTATATTGTGCGTAATAAACTTATTGAAAAGTAATTCCTCAATAAAACAAAATAATATATTATTTTACGTAATTTATTACAAAGGTAATTAATGTATTGGTTCCATTTTAAATTATTGTCGAAAATTATGCCTAAATACTTAACTTCAGAGGAATCCTTAATAATTGGACATTTACACTGTATAAGGCAACAATTAGAGTTATGTAATTTAATGCTTATATAAATGTAGGAGGTTTGTTACATTTTTCAGATAATGAGAATGGAATAATTATGATTTTATTTTCGTTGATAGAAAGATAATTTATGTCAAACCATTTTTTTTATTAATTTAAGTCCATTATTTGAATTATTATATGCATCATACCAAGTTCTTCCACCAAAAAGTAAAACTGTGTCATCTGCATAAGAATAATGATTGGGTAACTTTCGACGCTAGACCCCGGATTAATTTCGCCGGTATTATCACATTCATATCATTCAGACGCTAGATAACCATAGCAGTTGATAAAGTGCCGTAAAATAACCGATTAAAAATTATGTAAGGGAGATGGAAATACATGGGAACATCTGCTTCAGCTTAGTTTGATCTTCTTTTTGAAAAACTTGTTGTTTGGTCACTCAAGGGTCACATTACCAAATATTTAAATGAGTTGTTCTTGATTCGATTCAAGGTTTTGTGCTTCAAAAATATCAGACATATCTCTGTAATTACACGACACGCCTAGGGAATTCCTTTTCCATTATTAATAGAAATAAACATATCCCTAAAGAGTGTGACAGGTTGGTTTAAGTAAAATAGTTTGTAGATGTAGGAAAAGAGTTTAATGTCCCTGTCCTACCCCTTTCTGAAGTGGTTGCTTTTAGTTCCCAACACAAAAATAATATAATCCTTTTATTGGGAGTTAAAACTCCCCTAATATTTTTACTATAACACGAAACTTCACTCTGGACGTAAAGAAGCTTATTATGTACTTTATATATAAATGTATATATAAAACCCTAACTAGAGCTTATGATGCAGTCCATGCCAAGATTCAAGGATTATGGAGGGCCGTGTAAATAATATAAAAAGTATGGTGGTCACACTGAACTTGTGGTATGAGATCAGCTTTCGAGAGAAAGAGTGAGGGCAGGGCGGGGGAAGGAGAGAAAAAATATAGCCTCATGAATTATTACATTAAATATTCAGGACACGCAAATGAGATACCCAGAGAGTTTTCTTTTCTCTGCGTTTGGACATTAGCGACATCTCTTTTCTGTAGAATTTAGCACCTTCACTAATATAAGAACCGATTATAATCTTTCTCAAGGAACAGTTTCAAGTTTTCAGAACAAGCTTGACTTGTCATGCGCAAGGCATACAGGCGGTTGTTTATGTCAATGGGATTTCTGAACAGTCTGCACATAAATAATATTTCTTGATATGGGGCATCACTTCTTTTATTGTTCCACTTTTCTTTGATTCTTGTCGTCATGTTGGAGAGGCGCTGAATAGATTAATACAGGCCATGTAGATGCGTCTTTCTTCTGAGAGTGTGTTATTAAAATGGATATCTTGGTTTGTAATTAAGTTTCGATTCCTATTTCTTATTCGCTTTTCGAAAACCTTATTTTACTACCATCGAAATAGTTACCTGCTTAAAAGAGAATATTCACTTCAGTTCGAAACCCTTCGATAGTTCACAGTCTGCTGTCAAAAAATCTGAAAGTTAGAATTTATAAAACAGTTATATTACTGGTTGTTCTGTATGGTTGTGAAACTTGGACTCTCACTCTGAGAGAGGAACATAGGTTAAGGATGTTTGAGAATAAGGTACTTAGGAAAATATTTGGGGCTAAGCGGGATGAAGTTACAGGAGAATGGAGAAAGTTACACAACGTAGAACTGCACGCATTGTATTCTTCACCTGACATAATTAGGAACATTAAATCCAGACGTTTGAGATGGGCAGGGCATGTAGCACGTATGGGCGAATCCAGAAATGCATATAGAGTGTTAGTTGGGAGACCGGAGGGAAAAAGACCTTTGGGGAGGCCTAGACGTAGATGGGAGGATAATATTAAAATGGATTTGAGGGAGGTGGGATATGATGATAGAGACTGGATTAATCTTGCACAGGATAGGGACCGATGGCGGGCTTATGTGAGGGCGGCAATAAACCTTCGGGTTCCTTAAAAGCCATTTGTAAGTAAGTAAGTAAGTAATTGCCTTAGTAGGAAAAGAGGTTTTGTATTACTTAATATTTAGACTAGTAATTAAATTAAATGTTACATAATTTTTTCTAAGTAGTACACTTTAATTAATTATTTTACCTGATGTAGTTTCCATGTATGATCGTTCACCACTGCATCGGCACGTGGACGTGAGGTCAGCAGTCGGCTGGTCGGTCTTGGCCCTTCATGGGCTGTAGCACCATGGATTTACTCTACTTCTAATTTCCGTGTAGTCTACCACAAGGCTACTCTTATCTGGAATTAGCAGGTATAGAGGAGTCTATATTGAAGGGGTGGTTGGACTGATTTATTACATGGGTTGTACTAAGTTAAAATGGCAATATTTGTCTAGAAAAAGGATTAAAATATTATACAAAATAATGAGTAAAAATGGACAAAATATGTAAAGAAAATATCAAAGGAAATAGACATTATTTTACATTAATAATGGGGATTTATGGCTAAAATTAAATGAAAATGCCTAAAAAAGACCGAATAAAACAAAAGATGCTCTTTTGAGTTTAAACAGGCAAAAAATGCCCTAAAAATATGTCTTAAAACATTCAGTTTATCACATAACATATAAATACTAAAGCAGCGATGTTTCTGGCTTACTAGAAAAAAGAAGCAATTTCATAAAAATCCTAGCCCTAGTAATCGCTTATTTTTCTCGCGTTCATGTTAAGGGTATATGTACGTGAACGACCACAATTATTATCAGAAAATACAGGCTCTAAATTTCTAAAATTTTATAAGGAAATGAACTCACAATTGGACAAAAATTACAGAATACCACAACAAGACTTATTAGAACGTAAATATGTGACAGAAGTATAAAAAGGGTTACTAATAATATTTTTGTCAATTCACTTTTTACTTTAAATTAAATTTTCCAAAATTTGAAAATTTTCACACATTATTTCATAACTCCACAACCATTAGAGATATAATTCTGAAATTTTGTATAATGATTTAACATGAACTTATGCAAAAGATAGACTACAATAATGCCCATTTCTTTGAAAATAGAAAAATTACGTCACAAAACATTATGTAAATTTTAATAAATTATATATAGGACAAATACAAAATTAATTGTATTAAAATAAACAACTCTACATGTCTGAGAGTAGTCTACTTTTCAGAAATAGCCTAAGTGTTTATTACATGCAGGAAAAATATGAAAAATGTCAGAGAGACCATAACAATGTTATGGTTACCAAATGATGTAACTGCAATTTTTTTTGTTGTTTTTTTTTTTCATACTCTGATAATATTATTAGAAACATTTTTATACTTTTATCAGATATTTAAGTTCTAATAAGTCTTGTTGTGGTACCTTATTATTCCTTCGTACCTGTCGTCTCGCTTCACTTACCTTCCTTCCCACCACAATCTGAACACACGCTCTCGTCATGAAACAATACTAAAAATACCATCCCATCGCACCTCCTCATACTCATCCTCTTTCACAATAGCCCTGCCAAGACTGGAATTAGTTACCTAGTAGCATCAGGGACTGTCGAGATAAAATTGAATTCAAACGCACACTTACTAGGCACTTGGTCAGTAATTGAGACTCGTTCAGACATGGTTTCTTGTAAATAGTTCTCTTAATCTATCACAAAATATCTCAATATATGGTAATTTCATCACTATAGAATTTTGTTATTCTAGGTTTAATTTGTAATTCAGTAAATACAAAAATATTTTTTGTTCTTAACTTCTATGAGAAATTGTCTAGCTTTCATTAATCAGGTAATCTTGTCGTACTTTAATTTTTATTGTAATTGTAATTGTAAATTTAATATTAATTGTAATTTTATTCCTCATATTATAGTTGTAATCCCCTGGTAGAGGGGCAGAGAAGGTTAAATAAATACTATAATTTGTGTCCAATTGTGAGTTCATTTTCTTATAAAATTTTAGAAATTTAGAGCCTGCATTTTCTGACAATATTTGTGGTCGTTCACGTACATATACCCTTAAAGAAATATGAACTCTCTGCTTCACTGCTCTCCACTTACAGTACATAATGTATTTTCATGTGTTGAGCGTTGTTGCATGGATATGCTTAGATACGAAGAGTGGTGCCCTGGTATACCCCTGTGCGCCACCATAAAGTCTTATAAACATTAAAACGTAATGGTTTACGTGGTTGTTAGGGGCCCCTCTTCAGACGCGAAGTGCAGTTAATATTCTATGCTCTTGGCTCCACGAACAGTCAAGCGGGCACTGCAGGCTGGCTTACAATGCTGTTTTAATTACTCAGACTCTCCAAGGTATCATAATAGAGCAAATTAAGGTCTCATTTATTCGTATTATTTATCGTCAGTATGTACGTGGCAGCCATCAAGCAAAGATAAATAAAAAAAAACATCATTTTGTGACATTGTTCGAAGTATATAATTCATTTATAACTATTCTTGCATTGCTGGCAGCCCGTCTTATGATCAGGCTGTTCCACTCTCACAAAATATTAATCCCTTATCTGTCTGTTGTCTGTCTGTCTGTCTGTGTCTTCGTATCGCTGTGTCCGTAACAGAACGTCTCTGGTCTTGACGCTAAAGAATGGTCTTCAACGACTTTGGGTCAGCTTGACGGCTAACTTTTATTTAAAATTTACAATTCATGTTGAGGAATAGTCGGCTAAGCCCCTTGTTAATAACAATATAATTAATTATTTATTCCGTCTTATGGCTTGAGCATTGATTATATATAAAACAAAACACTTATGTTTTACATCTTATTTAGCCTTAATACTAACGTTTTCACCCTTGTAGGGTAGGTACGAGATATAACAGATATCCATCTAAAATCAATTACAAAACTTTGTTTTACATTTGGAAATGACATAAATAGAGTGAAATATAACATAGTGACAATACTAATCATCCAAAACAACATTAAAACAAGATCATGTCAAATATTAAAAACAAAGTTAAAACAACGTAATTTTGCATAGCTATGAAGTAATACTGAATATGCAGTGTTGGCAGACAAAGTAGATCTCAGTACATTGGTATCCTAAATATATTGTACTGTTGCCAATAACTTGTTGAAAGTGAATAGAGAAGCATACAGAGAGTAGTAATCTATGTAGTAATCAGTATTACTTCATAGCTATGCAAGCTTACGTTGTTTTAATTTTGTTTTTAATATTTGACATGATCTTGTTTTAATGTTGTTTGGATGATTAGTATTGTCACTATGTTATATTTCACTCTATTTATGTCATTTCCAAATGTAAAGCAAAGTTTTGTAATTGATTTTAGATGGATATCTGTTATATCTCGTACCTGAAGATGCCCTACAAGTGTGAAAACGTTAGTATTAAGACTAAATAAGATGTAAAACATAAGTGTTTTGTTTTATATATAATCAATTGTCAAGTCATAAGACGGAATATATAATTAATTATATTGTTATTGATTTAAAATGTCAAGAAACATTACATTGATAATGGGCAAATATTCATGTGATGTATGGGATTGAACCGACGATCATACCTTTCACATAAATATTAAGCTGCATTGAAATATATTTTTGAAATACTTCGGTTAAGCTAAAATGAAATCCTTCGCAGAACATAACGATCTGAATGTACATGTAACAATGATGCTCAAGGAGATATCTAATGTCATTTGTTACTTTCTCTATTATCCTTTTGTACCTGCAGAAGCTATTGAGAGACGATATAACAGGATCCATATAAACCAGGGATACAGAACTGGCGAGAGAGGGGTGGAAAGCGTTGGTTCCCCGTCCACCGGCGTTGAATGAATGACGTATCTGTGGCCCGTAAGCAATCACATAAGACAGACTGAATACAAATCCTCTCCCCTATCAAGTCAATTACGCGGGGATGGAAGGAACGGGTGACTGACGTATTCGATGAGTGACGCAACGCCACAATTCTCGCCCAGTTCTCCAAGCCTGCTCTACGATAATAAAGTTCAATCACAGTCTACTATATACAGTCACGAAGCTTGAGTTTTGAGGGTGCTAGAAACAATAGACTGTGACGGTTCTATTTTGCATTGCCTGTAATGAGGCGATATTAGCGAGCCTAGTGGTGAGCAACTATCTAATGTTTGCATATTTACTGCGTATTGAGCTTCGCGACTGTATATACTAGTCTGTGGTTCAATTCCAAGTTTACGCAGATCTCCGCAAGGAAGTTATAATATTGATCACTGTATGATGAAAACTGCAAGGGAAACTGAATTACTCTGAAGAATAACGCTCCGAATTGATTTTTTTTTTCTTCTGGAGTTTTACATAATATCCCTGTGTTATGAAGTTCGACCCCTGGCCCTGTAGTGAAAGCCGTTAGCTGACTGAGGGCAACTGAGCTCTTACGTTGGCTGGATCATGATCGTGAAGTTTGCAGACACATGATTGACCTCCAAGGTGCAAATACCAACTAGGTGTGAGTGCAAGTCATTTGCCTAACACCCTTCTTAACCTACCTAGACTATTCCTAATTTGGATGTGATGATATTTTAAGAATAAAGAGTAAGAGAATACGATCTTCACGAGAGAGAGAACATTTCTTGTAACCTGTTAGTAACAAAATTTGTTACAAATGAAAACGCTGCTCTCTTCTTGTGAGGTATAAATTACTGTGGTCAGAAAGGCGTTCTTAATTTAAAACTAACCTAGAGTTGATGGACTAGGGTTTCCAGGTCTTCTTCAGAAAAAAAAAGGAAAATTTTCACCGACTTAGTGAAAATCACTATAAATTTCAATTTGAAGTTTTTTCATTTACATTTACTATACTTAACATGAGGTTATATAGATACAAGTTTATTTTGATTACAAGTATATTACTTCAGTTGTTTATTTATACTTGTTTACTGGTTTTTCTTTAACAATTTTGTATCACTTTTTGCATTTTGGAAAAACTTCTGGCAGGGAAGGTGAAAGTTTACGACAACTTGTATTTTTGACTCAATCAAGTCATTGGTACATCGATTCCTTGCATCTGTCCATTTTTGTTTCATTAGAGAGAATACTGTCTTCACAAACGTATTGGATCCAGGGATACTAACCAAATAGCCTGAATTTGAACTGAATTGAATTTACAGGAGGGAGCACTAAGGAGCACTGCGACCTGTTACGATCTATTGCGCTAACCCTCAAGCTAGGCGCATTCCCAAACCCACACGGCTGACTACACTAAGATTGTTGGCTGCGTACTCAGGTGTCGAGCAGGCAACCCTCCTCGTCCCTAGGCCAGCCCCCTCCGTGCGTCGCCAGCCTGCGATCGAGGAATGCTGTGGAATGATAACGAAATGGAGAAATTGTGACTGAATAATGTAAATGTATAATATGGGGAAAAACGGGAGAACCCCCAGAAAAAACCCAACTGCGAGCTTGTTCGCCACAAGTGTCACTATGGATTTTTCAATGAAAAATCCCAGACCTGATCGGGATTCGAACCCGGGACGCTTGCGTGACAGGTCAGAGGTCTCACCACTCAACTACCGAAGTGGTTAAACAAATAGCCTACAACTTCACAACATTTTTCTCGAGAACATAGGAGAAAAGTGAACCTATTTTTTCTCTGTCAGTGCCTTGAAGATTTTTCCTGAAAAGTAAATAAACAGAAGAAAGCGTCTTAAGGGAAAAATAAAAACGTGAGACGTACAAGTGAACGAAAAAAGATCTTACAAATTACGGGAATAACTTAAGACCTGGTAACCTTACGATGGACAACGACTTATATGTGGCCTTTAAAGGATTAGGCAGGAACAGACGAAATGGAAAAGAAAGAAATATTTAAGATAATATGAAAGAACTAGTTATAAAAGAGCTGCAACACGTTGAAAAGCCTACTGCTTGTTGTGGAAGGAGAATAGAAGAGGAATGCAAGACAAGGATAATAAGAGAATAGGATAAAAAGGAAATGTTAAGAGGAAGAAGACGAAGAAAGAAATGAAGAAAGAAACGAGAGGAGACGCAAAGGAAACCAAGCATAATTATACAGGAAATATAAAAAAATAAACAGTACACTAAGAGGAAGTAGACTGAGAAGAGGAAAAGAGACAGATGAAAACGAAAAGGGAGAAAGTGGCATACGCAGAATTTGTTAAGGGGGGATGTCATTATTAAAATTGTTTACAATTTACAGGGATTATATTGAAGGAGGGGTAGAAGGATTATGCCTTATGTCGATATAGATTTTGTTACCCTGACAATGAAAAATTAGATAAAGGAAAACAATTACGGATAAAAACATATTCAAATCTAAATATGTATTTTTTTAATGAAGTTCAAGGGAGGGTTCAAATCCGGTAACTCTCCCTTACGTACGGTATATGCCCCTGATGATAAGAAAGAAGATGGTGGAATAAATGAAACGGAATAAAATATAACTAAAATGAAAGAAGGTGAGTAAAAAAGAAAGAGCGAGGACGAGAAGCAGGAATGATATTTATTTAATTTATTTATTATAATTTATAGTATTGTACGAAATGCAAACGAAAAAATTGGAGATTTATCCTTCGAAGAGGTGGAAAAATTCAAATATCTTGGAGCAGCAGTAACAAATTAACATAAACGACACTTGGGAGAAAATTAAACGCAGAATAAATATGAGAAATGCATGTTATTATTCGGTTGAGAAACTTTTGTCATCTAGTCTGCTGTCAGAAAATGTGAAAGAATTTATAAAACAGTTATATTATCGATTGTTCTGTATGGTTGTGAAACTTGGACTCTCACTTTGAGAGAGGAACAGAGATTAAGGGTGTTTGAGAATAAGATTCTTAGGAAAATATTTGGGACTAAGAGGGATGAAGTTACAGGAGAATGGAGAAAGTTACACAACGCAGAACTGCACGCATTGTATTCTTCACCTCACATAATTACGAACATTAAATCCAGACGTTTGAGATGGGCAAGGCATGTAGCACGTATGGGCGAATCCAGAAATGCAATATAGAGTGTTAGTTGGGAGACCGGATGGAAAGAGACCTTTGGGGATACCGAGACGTAGATGGGAGGGTAATATTAAAATGGATTTGAAGGAAGTGGGATATGATGATAGAGACTGGATTAATCTTGCACAGTATAGGGACCAGTGGCGGGCTTATGTGAGGGCGGCAATGAACCTTCGGGTTCCTTGAAAGCCATTTGTAAGTAAGTATTGTAATTTATAATCTATGAAGACACAATGCACAAAAGACATTGTCTTAAAATTATGACAGAAAAGTACATAACATTAAGATTGAATATTTATAATAATGAGATAAAAGGATCTACTTACCAACCAATAGAAGAGAAAATAAGGAGATAGCGAAGTAATTGAAGAAATGGAAGGATTACGTAAGAAGACAAGAAGTAGAGACAGAAAAGAAGCGACAGACAGAATAGAAGAGGCTGTGAGTGAACAATATACATATGAATAAAAAAGAAATATTGGAAGAAGAGGAGATAGAGAAGAAAAGAACAATCAAAAAAAGAAGTGGAGGAACAGAGGAATTGAAAGAAGGACAAAGACGAAAGGGCAGAAGAGGAAAAAGAGAGATTGCAAGATGTGGAGTTGTTTACTTGTGGCCATTCCCCTCGCACGTGAAGGCTTTGGACGGCCCCAGAGCACCAGGCTGGGTCAGTTGTTGGCTTCTTCCAAGCAGCAGCAGCGGCCTCTTGAGTGTATCGTAAATCCTGGGCCCGGGCTCTCTGTTGGCTGGCTGACAGTTTTACTACAACCTACAACTCAGCTGGCCCCCCTCTCTCCCAAGGTTCCGACGGCACCACGAGCCCACCCTGCTCCCACTGAGACCGATCTACACAAAAATGTCAAGGACTCCCCCAAAATTCTAGCAGTTACCGTAAACTATCACTAACCAAAATTAAGTTGTTAATTTTTTTGTCTTTCCTACTTTTTTTTTGTAAAGTTCCTTAGAAAAAAATTTCCACTCTTAATTAAAATAATAACTAATATTTTTACCGCTGTGTAATTGAGGAATTCTGAATACTTCCTCTTAAGGTTTTCTGGTTTCTTATAAAATGCCTGTTAAACAGGTACACTTCTGTTCTGAGTACTGTACTTAGATTTTGATAATTCTGTTTCTGCTGGAAGTTACTTAAAATGACGAATAATATCGCCTAGGTTATCAGGTTATTAGCAGCGAAAGTTGCGATCAAGCGCTTTTTCTCTTTAATATAACTACTTTCTTCTCACTTGTGCTGAGCAACTCCGGTAGCTTAAAGCATAAATCATATATAACAGATTGCTTATCCCCCTGTAAAATCGGTAGCACTTTGAAGAGAAAAACCGCTAGGATCGCCACCCGTCCGCCGTAAACGAACACGAGATGACAGTACAGTCGCTAATGCAATTAAAATGGGAGTTATGACGTGATTCCTTATTTAACAATTAGATGGCAGCATATTAAACCTGACAAAAGTTGTTACCGTCAAAGCTTATAAGGCCGAGCAATCTGGGTATATATGATCTAGGCTTAAAGGTTAAACACTGGACTGTTAATGGAGAGATCCTGACATGGTAGCTAATCTGCCCTTCTTCTTCCTTTCCTTTCTGTCATATTGTTCTGCCTATCCGTCATTTCAGAAAATCTTTTATGTAAATTAGATCTTGTCTCTTGTGTAGTCAGTAATCAAAGGATTTCTATGCGCTTTGTCATTTTTATTGATATCCTTTTTAATTTCTGAAGATATATTAGATATAAAAGACCTAATGAAAATTTAATATTTGGACTTCTTGTTTTGTAAGAATTGGGCATCTTGGTCTGTATCCACATCAGAAGAAACCATCTTTTTTTTTTTTTTTGATTATTTAACGACACTGTATCAACTACTATGTTATTTAGCGTAGATGAGCTTGGTGATAGCGAGATGGTATTTAGCGGAATGAGGTCGAGGATTCGCCTTGGATTACCTAGCATTCACCTTACGGTTGGGGAAAACCTCGGAAAAACCCAACTAGGTAATCAGTCCAAGCGGGGATCGAACTCGCGCCCGAACGCAACTTCAGACCGGCAGGCAAGCGCCGTGACAGACTGAGCCACGCCGATGGTTGAAATCATCTTGCCATTGCCTGCGATGACGGATCTCTGTATTCTTTGGACTTGTATTTCAAAAGACTCTTCGGTAGAATGTGTTCTTACATTCTTAATGTATGTTCAAAACAATTGATTTTAAGGACATTCTTCTGTTAGATTAAAGAGTTTAGCGAGTCCTTTTTTCTATGGTCTTCAGTACTGTGAACAGAAAATAATCAGTAACGGGTGGTGGGGGGGCAATGGTCATATCTGCGGTCTTTATTTTGCAATCTTCTTTTCTTTTCAACTTCCTGTTCTCCCTGCTTACGTTAAGACTGAAACTGGCGTTTTTTTAAATAGAATTTTATTTTAGTGACTCATCTGGTTTTGTTCCGTAAAGTCTACTTAATGTACTTTACCACGCATCTATTGAAATTTGTTTAATTTTGTGTCAGTATCTGTTTCGTAATTTACGAATTATTTTTTCTAATAATTGAAACCAAGTTCTTATTATATTCATTTATTATTGGTCATGATTAATGTTAACTTTGCTTCCCTCTGACAGCTGTTATTAGGCCTACTTTAGTTTCATTTTTAAATTTTCAAATTAAATTTGTTTATTTATTCAATTCGTTGTTATTCCATCTTTTGATTCGCTTAACAAGCAAACATTCTCATGAGGGCAAATAAAAAAGTTAATTTTTTTCTTCCACTGTATTAATAATGTCAAAATATGTGCTTCTACAAATTTTGACCACTCGAGCGCAATTACGAGAACCCCCCAGAAATTAACTTTCCCTGTGGCCGTTTTCAGAAAGAAAACAATAATTTCATGGAAAGATTTATTGGAACAGATACAGATAAGATTGTTGAAGTATTGTTCAACATAGTTCCCCACCGAAAATTAGACATTTGTCATACCTTGGGATCAACGTTTGTATCCCTCTGCCATCTGGGATCGGAACCAGTGCGTGACAGCCGTCTGCACCTCCCTGTTGATCCCGTGGTATAACAAATGCCTTATTCCTATGGGGAATATGTTAAAAAATAGTTCAACAATTGCTGTATCTGATCCAATAAATATTTCCATGAAATTGTGTTTCCTTTCTGTAAACGGCACCGTGGAAGCTTACTTTCTGGGGAAGGGGCGCGTAATTGTGCTCGAGCGGTCAAAATTTGTATAATCACTTTTTTGACATTATTAACATGGTGGAAGAAAAAAAATAACCTTTTTATCTGCCCCATTGGAGAATGTTTGCTTTAAGATGACCCGTCAGTAAATGAAATGGTTTTCAAATAATTATTTTTTGTTTTAAAATGATGATGTAACAGCTTACCGTTTGATAGCTGCGCCTATATTTTTCACTGTTTTAACAAAAAACTTTTGTAATTTCCTACTCGTATATTGTAATTTCATAAAATATCACAAGAAGATGACAGAGACTGTAACTTCTAGAATTATGTTAGATTTTAAGTTTACATACCATATTCGTAATATTATGTAAAAGCCAACGATCACAAACCGTGTGACTAGGAAAACGACTTTGATATGTGGAAGAATTATTTTTCAGAAAGGTACGAATAACATAATATACAATCATTTTCATCCTGAAGAAATGATAGACGTAATAAAAAACCTTAATGAAGACTTGAACTCAATTTGGACGTGGGCTTATAAACTAGGACTGAGGCTGAACCCAGAGAAATCTCAGACAATAGTGATGGGTCATCATCGTCTTCTTAGTACTGTAGACTGCAAAAATTTGCCTAGCATCATGCTTAATTGTACAGTTATTGAATACAGTAAAACAGTAAAAAATCTTGGAATCTCTATGGATAATGATCTTAACAGGAACACTCAAGTTACTCATACATGCAAGAAAATATTGTCGCTGCTCCACCCTTTGAAGCACGTAAAACACTTTCTACCACTTACATTAAAAAATAATATTATACAGACACTCTTGATGCCCATCTCGATTACTGTGATTCCTTGTTAACGAACTTAAGCTCTAACTTAAATGAGAGATTGCAATGTGTTCATAATGTATGTATAAGATTCGTCTGTAATATTCGGAAATTTGACCATGTAATACCGTCTCTTGGTCTGCTCTCGTGGGCTTGTCTAAAGGAGCGAAGAATCATACACGCTCTTTCACTTCTATACGAAATTTTACATAACTCTTCTCCAAATTACTTTGTCTTCACGCTTTCAGTTCCTAACTACTTCACGAAATCAGCATCAATCTCCCCTTTCTATTCCTCGTCACAGAACTTCCCTATACTCATCCTCCTGTACTGTATCATTGCCTCGCCTCTGGAATTCGTTACCTATTGACGTCAGGGATTGCCGGACAATGTCACAGTTTAAAAGTCAACTAGAAAAGTCAATTTTATCTACGAAACCCGTTTCTGAGAAGTTCTAAGATTTATGCCGAAGTTTTCATCTTTAGTACTTTAGCAATAATTTCCTTTTGTTAGATTAACCCTTTCTCTTGTCTTTGTGCCAGGATACTAGAACAGCGTATTGTCTCTTGGTTGATAATAACAGTGATGCTGAGTGACAGTGCCTGTATTTGTTGTATATGTTTTTACTTTTTGCTTGTTCTTTTTTTGCATCATTTAATATGTTAGACTAATTTTTATTATTTTCAATTTGTATTTGTATGTTCAGTTGTTTTTTTTTGTCATATTCATTCTGTCACTCGTTATTACTGTAGATTAATTGCATTTAGAAGGCCTGATGGCCTTAACTCCACCAGAGTAAATAAATAAATATAAATTCCAAAAAGTACTTATCTGTGAGATGCTGAGTATTTCAGTGTTGTATCAGTAAAGCTAGATGTATTTTTTTTATTATTTCGTTTAATGACTTTGACCTGTTGTCAATTCAGGGAGTCATTATACCAGTAACAGGAGAAGAAAGTGGCACAGAGGCAGTCACGACTAGACAGTGCCCCCATCGGTTTGTTTCTGGCCACCAGAATAAGTTTTCCAATACCCAGAAGCGAAACCTTTTCCTGTCACGGGCCTATTTCTGCCGCTACGGAAGGGCTCTCGCGCCTGTCTTATGTAAATCAGGACCTTGAATTTTAGATGCATTGTATTGAGAATGTCATCCGATATAATTCGATCTGTCTGCTGGCATTATTATTCGATTTTATCATTGCAGAACCAGCGCGTCCTGTGTTCCATTCATAACTCAATTTGTTCTGTAACTACATAAGGAGTTTTGTTATATCAATAGCTTTTAACAAATACACAGGTTATAACTTTAATAATGGCAACTGTTTATTTATTAGGAATATATACGTGATACATCTATGAAACTTCTACAGTCCTTTAATGTAGTAACCGGCATTGGCTACAACTCGTTTCCAGCGATGTGGAAGTCGTAGTATCCCTGCAGCAGCTCCTGTTTTGTTGATGTTTCTGATGGACCGCCCTACTGCCTGCAGAATATCGGGAACAGTCCGGAATCGAACGTCACTAACTGGTTCCTTCATCTTTGGGATTAAGTAATAATCACAGGGGCTTAAGTCTGGTGAATGTGGTGGATGGAAAAGCACTTTCCACCCTCAGCGACGGTACAAATCAGCTACAGGGTGTGCTGTGTGCGCCCTAGAGTTAACCTGCGTTAGGCGATTCTTTAGAATACGAAACACAGTCATATGCGATATTCCTATCTCCTGGGCTAACTAACGTACCGTCTGTCGTCGATCGTTGTCTAATAGCGCGGAAACAGCTTGCACTTCCTCTTCACTAACACTCAGACAACCGGCCGAGCTATGTTTTCCACGCAGTCACGCCCCTCGTTGAAGGCTCTAATCCACCTCGCCACAGTCCTGCATGGTAACGCCGTCTCTCCACATGCCTCGACAAGACCGTCATGACATTGTCGTGCTGTACGACCACGGGCAGATTGAATTTTCAGCCAAGATCGCTGTTCCTTCTTTGTAAACATGGCGAAACACAACCGCTTAGTGCTGTAACTAACAGGAGACTAACTTCAACTCTCCACAGCGCATGCACTGGGAGTCGAACGGAAGAGTCCTTTTAGGGGGGAGGAGGGTAGACACAGACTAACATGCGGTAAAATTGACAACAGTGAACTCCGTCTCGTTTCGCTTTTACAGCAGTGTTGCCACTATTAAAGTTACACCCCACGTACTAGTGTGATACAGTATCGTCATTGTTTCAGTGGATAATGTGCTTTCTTCTGACTCAAACATTGCGTTTTCAAACCATACGGAGGGCGATGAGTTTTTTGAATACGTAAATATGTGGATTACAAGTGGAGCGTGAGACTCACTCGCCCTTAGAATAATAATTTTTGGTTTTGAAACATGTATTGAGACAATATTTCGAAACTCTTGATGGCATTTAAGTGTGCTTAAATGCGATAGGCTCATGTCAGTAGATTTACTGGCATGTAAAAGAACTCTCGCGGGACGAAATTCCGGCACACCGACGACGCTGATATAACCTCGACAGTTATGAGCGTCGTTAAACAAACCATAATTTTTTTTTTTAGTGTTCTGCCCAAGGACAGGTCTTTCACTGAAAACCCAGTTTTCTTCAATCTTTCCTATTTTCTGCATTCCTCTTCGTTTTCTCAAATGATCCATATATCTTAATGTTGTCTATGATCTGACTTATTATTATTATTATTATTATTATTATTATTATTATTATTATTTTTATTATTATTATTACATTATTAATATTATTATTATTATTACATTATTATTATTATTACATTATTATTATTATTATTATTATTATTATTATTATTATTATTATTATTATTATTAAGATAGGAGATGGCTTCAAAATACAGTATTAATTATTCTTTGTTTAATGGTGATTTTTTTCCTAAAACAATCACAGCTGCTATAATTTTATTTTTGCACATAATCTGTCATCTTACTTACTTACAAATAGCTTTTAAGGAACCTCGAGGTTCATTGCCGCCCTCACATAAGCCCGCCATCGGACCTTATCCTGTGCAAGATTAATCCAGTCTCTACCATCATATCCCACCTCCCTTAAATCAATTTTAATATTATCCTACCATCTACGTCTCGGCCTCCCCAAAGATATTTTTCCCTCCTGCCTCCCAACTAACACTCTATATGCATTTCTGCATTCGCCCATACGTGCTACATGCTCTGCCCATCTCAAACGTCTGGATTTAATGTTCCTAATTAAGTTAGATGAATATAATGCAAGCAGTTCTGCGTTATGTTTCATAATTCATCATTATAAACTCTTGATAGATCCTGCGAAGTTAATTAAATTATCGCATGTACTTTCTTAGCAAGTAATTGAACATTCTGTATAATTCTTTTTTTTTTCCAGTGGGTACGTAACTTCTTGCATCATTGATTCCAGTTTCCCCCTCTGAGAGAAACACGCCGCACTTGTTGAACTTTTACTGCAAAACATTTCCTTTGGGGCACCGTGGGAGATCATGTACAGAGCACCAGTGTAATATTAATGGAGCACTGGTGGATTGATGACAGGAGAAGCGGGAGTATCCCGCGAAAACCTATCACTTAATATCGTCTTTCACCACCACAATTTTCACATCGACTTAAATGGATTCGAATGCTGGTTACCAGCGTGGAAAACCGACGCTGCGGTCGTTCAGCTATCAGTGCCCCTTAATTCAATTATATGGATGTACATTAGTTAATACGTAAATGAAGAATCTAGTTAGTCTATAGGGATATAAAAAGGAGGAATTCATGTAAATTTGAATAATGATGTTTTATATAAAATGTGTGAAATTATTAATCTGTGAAATAACGTTTTGATGTAACATTGTAACGAATCGTTACCGGGAAGGAAGAATGAAGTCTTATTACCTATTTTAAACAGAGATTAATGTCTTCAGTATCGAAAAGGGCAATAACCTCGGAACGAAGTGCTACAATACTGAAATGGGCCATAGGGTTCAAAACATAATTTACACTCTGAAATCACACTCCGTAATTACATATTCCAAGTCCTATCTTCACCGTACATGCCGCTGATATGCTGTCTGACCAAATTGTTAAAATCAGCTTTACTGAAATTATTATTCAATCGCTAAATTGTTTCGCTTTATGTTTATGAGCTGAGAGCAGGCTTTTGAAATACAGTGCCCCTAAGGAAAAACTGAGTGAGGACTTAAAATTCGTTTTATAATTCACATGTCCAACTTCACACGCAATTCGATCATTTTGAAATGCAAGTACTCTTTATGCTGTAGGGCGAGGTACCCTAGAATCTCTATGTGCCCTAGGACTATAACAATACTAGACTACATTCTCGATAAAACATTTCCTACATCTTTACTTGTGACTATGAGCCTGTCCAGTATACTGTAGTTCCTTAGCATCTTACTTTGTTGCTCACTATTCCCTTACACGATTTGGAGGTACAAAATACAGAAGGAATTCTGCAGTGCTTGGGATAAGTGACACAAGTCAGTTTCCAGAAACCTTTTTTGGTAATTTATTGACAACTTACGGAACATCTGCTCGCTTGGAAAAAAATACATAAGTATTCCTCCCATTACAATAATTCATACAGAAAAAAATCAAATCGACATAAACCAGTGTAAGTTGTCAATAAATTATCAAAAAGGTTTGTGGAAACTGACTCATGTCACTTTTCCCGAGCACTGCAGAATTGACGTCTCCATTTCCGCATCGTCAGATTCTGTGGGATATTGTACTAGAGAATGCCACGTTTTTAAGAATTACTTCTGTTCACAATTATCATCATGATCATGTAACTCAGGCCCTGGAATAGTGTCCGTTGGGGCCTTTTGTAATCTTTTAAATCTCCCCAAAAATACGTTGTCATTAGGGCAGTAATTTAGAATTAGTTTTGGCTGTCTACTGTTATTCGACGATGCTGTATCAACTCTGACGATGGAATTGGTGATAATGAGATAGTATTTGAGCGAGAAAAGACTGATAATTTATCATAGAGTATCTGGAATTCACCTTAAAATAAGAGAATACGTCGAAGAAACCCAAATCAACCCAAGCGGGATTCGAAATCACCCACGAGTGCAGTCTCAAATAAGGAGACCAGCCCCTTAATCCAAGTTACGCCGGTGGCTTATTCTTACTGCTGGCATTCCTATCCTATCCATACTGCTACCACCACACTGGTACCACTATTAAAATATTGCCGCTACTCTAATGCTAGTAGCATTACTACGAGTATGTTGTAGATGTTACTAATAATACAAATACTATTACTTTCGTTTCTATTACTGCTAGTACTACTACTCCAACTATTAGGTTCAAACTTAATGTATCGTACAAATATCTTGAATGCAGAGTTATGTTACTGAAGACGATTCGATTTTACCATATACAGGCTGTCTATGAACTACCTACCCAAACTTTACAGGTTTGTAGAGGACTTGAAACTAAACAAGTTTTGCAAATATTGCGCAAATCTTATGCATGATGTTATGGAATTATAGTAGGAGTAAGAAAACACGTGTCAGAAGCAATATTTATTACTTGTGTTTCAGTTTATACATTAAATGTTCAAAATTTTGATGACGAAACTCGACGCAAGACGAAGGTGTACCAAGAGACTTTGTCGAGTGTGCTCAACGTCAACATTACATCTATTATCCGCGGCTTCTGCTGCTGTAATTCTGTCGATGAGAATCCTTTCAGTCTCAATAAGTGTTTCATAAACGAGAGTTTTCATGTAGCCTCATAAGAAGTCTATCGGCATGAGAGCCGGCGACCTAGGAGGCCATTGTACAGCTCCATCTGGTCCAATCTAACTACAATCGTAGATAATGTCCAGGTGATTACATACCAGTTGAGAAAAATGAGAACGAGTACTATTTCTGACTGCAAAGGGCACATCTTTCAGTGGTTCTGGCAACACGTCCCTTAGAAATGGATAGTAGGCCTACTTCCTTTCGGCTTTCCTACTGTACCCTAAGCAGCTCCATAGGCAAAGTGAATGTCTGTGTATTCAGCTAAGGTATACTGCTCCATTATACCGTATGCATATAAATGACTCGCAAAGCCTGGTAAGCTACACTGAACACTGTGATGTAGGAATCAGACTGATTATAACTTACTGGTTTCCTAATGCAGTATAAGAAACGGCATAACGATTGAGTGTGTTTTTTTAATTGGTTATTTTACGACGTTTTATCAACAGCAATGTTTATCTGGCGTCTGAGTGAGGTAAAGGTGATAATGCCAGCGATAAGTCCAGGGTCCAGTGCCGAAAGTTACCCAGCATTTGCTCTTAATGGGTTGAGGGGAAACTTCTAAAAAAACCTCAACCAGGTAACTTGTCCCAACCAGGATTTGAACTCGGGTCCGCTCGTTTCACTATCATATATGCTGTTACTCCGCTTCTTAATTTACCTTGACCTCCATTCTATAACTTCGTAAGAACGTACTTTCGACTTATACAGCATTTGCAAAACTTGTTTAGTTTGAAGTCCTCTACAACTCTACGAAGTTTAGGGGGGTAGTTCATAGACACTATCTATGTATAAATCATTAATCTAACGTTACTACCGCCAACAACACATATCTAATCAGATAGTTTTTCTTCTGCTTTGTGTCTTTGAAATTTTCTGTAGGCCAATTCATAACAAGGGCTGTGAAACCGTAACCAGTTTTCTTATCGTTGGTTTATGAATGCTTTATCATCGAGGTTTGTCCATCTGTTCAGTGAAGTTTCATGTCAATTTAATACAATTTCTGGCATATCTTGTTAGACCTTATTATTAAAGTTCGTTACTGTTATATACTTTTTACCCCTGACGCTAAGTTATTCGAAGGTAGAACTGTTGATACTTTTAAGGCCTCTATGTCTTCAAATAAATTTGTCACTGATGATCCAAGTTCGAGAATTACGTGTTGTAAGGAAACACTTCACAATATTATGCCCCACTTCGATTATTGTGACTCTCTACTGACCTACCTCAATGTCAACCAGTCGCAAAGATTACAACGTGTTCATAATTCTTGTGTTCGCTTCGTCTGTGATGTCCGTCGCGCTGACCACATTACCCCATCCTTCCAAACTCTAAACTGGCTACGGCTTAACGAACGTAGAAATTTTCATTCTCTTGTTCTCCTTTTCCAAGTCCTTCACACCTCTACACTTACCTACCTTGCCTCCCGTTTCAGTTACCTGTCATCATATCATAATCTCTTCACACGCACGCAAAATAGCCGCATACTAGCCATACCAACACATAAGACATCATCGTATTCTTCATCATCATACACAATCTCGCTCTCGCGCTTGTGGTATACCCTACCCAGTGACATCAGAGACTGTCGGAATTTAGTAGCGTTCAAAATCAAACTTATTAAGCATTTTCTTACTGCGTAGAGTAGGTTTAATTTTTACTTATTTGATAAAAAAAAATTCTCTCTTCTTAACTTTTACAGTACAATAAACTGTCTAGCTTTTATTAGTCAGTTAATCTTTTAGTACTTTGATTTTTATTGTAGGCCTATTTGTAAATTTAATATTAATTGTAATTATAATTGTAATTGTATTCTTAATATTGTAGTTGTAATCCCCTGGTAGAGGGGAAGAGAAGGCCTGATGACCTTATCTCTACTAGGTTAAATAATAAATAAATAAATAAATAAAAATAAAATAAATATTAGGTCGAAAGCCCCTTGAATACACGAATAAATATCATAAAAATAAATAACCAACAAAAATGTAGTTGAAAATATAAATCGTAAAAGGTTTGGGGTACCGGCTTTTAGTTAAATTTTGCGTCATATTAGTAGGCCTATTTGAATAACCATTATATTTACCATTAACGAAGATAGACCAGATGCGTCACATTTTACACTACAACAGAGGAAGATAAGTCACATTACATATATTACACTAAAGTATAAGCATGTTGGTAACTTGTAAATCATCATTTCACCATGTAAGCGCCACTACTGTCCGTCCGAGTGGCTATGTTGCATTCCGGTTTCTCCCACCCGTTTCTGCTGGCCCCTCTGTTAAGGCTAGGGTCCGTCCCAGGAATCTATAGAGTAACTTCACGCATATGGGAGCGGAGTCTATGTCGAAGTGTATTGCGGGCAGCATCAGCTCGAGTCCGCTAAGGGGTAAGATGCTCGTGGTAGAAGGTAGAGTAGAGTTCAGATAGAAATAATCCAATCCCTGCAAGCGATTGCTAGCTTCGTTCAACCAACACCTCCCTCCCCCCCCAGAGCGATGACTGGTCCTAGCCCTCCCACATCACTTGCGCAGAGGTTTTGTTTCGTCTTTCTACTCTTCAGATACCTGGGACGGACTATAGTGGCTGGGCTTTCAGGCTCTTCCCTTAAAATATTTGCTGTACGGAATATTATACAACTGTTTAAAATTATTTAAAGAATATGACCCCTTTAACTGTCACGTACTTTCTCAGTTTCGATGACCCTGCTACATAACCACTCGGACGGATAGTAGTAATGCAGTACAATGAAGAATATTATAGGTTGAATGTTATATATTGTTTACTGGACTTGTGGATTACAAGTGAAGGTTCAGGAGAGTCATGTTAAGGACGTTTGCTCCAAAAACATACCAAAAAGATCAATAAAATTCATATTTTAAGACTTTTGGAGTCCTTTTGCTGCTAAGTGCTCATTGGCAGCTAATTTTTGTGCTAAATTTACCTTTCACAGATACTTTAGCATGATTTTGAAAGATTCCCTGCTTGGTGCTTTTAAATAGCAGTACGGTAATATTACTGCTGTTACTACTATTTCAATTGTAGTTATTACTAATACTACTGTCATTAACATTGCTATTAGGCCTATACAATGATGAAACTTCGAAATCTCTGAAATAATCACTCGATATTGTCTTCGGAATCCAGTTGGAGGTTGACCAGGGTGTTCCCCTCAAGTTATCATGCGATGATGTGTTATTCCTACGAGTATTATATAAAAAAGATGAAGGTGACAAGAAAAACCAGCGGCGGGCGTGTGGGGAGGGATAGCGGGAGGCGAGAGCAGTTAACCCGAACACCTGTCCTTGCTTCGGACATGTGTTAACTGCTGCGTCAAGTGGCGCTCGCTCAACCTGCGCAACGAGATGGGTAATTCGCCCAACAATAATTGATCTCGATGTGGATACCTGCATACCATTGAAACCGAACGGAAATGAAAATATTGTGGAATAGTCATGCATAGAATAGGAGCTGATTTAGCTCTTTCGGTAGATCAACGAACTGAGGATTGGAAAGCTCGGTAGATCGATGGACTGAGGACTGGAAAGCTCAGATTCATGCTAAGGTACAGCGGGTAACTTCCAGAGAAGCGCGCGATTGCGTCGCGGTTAGAGCGTTGTGATGCAAAGTCGGAAGTTACGGGTTCGATTACCGATGGAGTCATGGATTTTCTTCATCGGTCAATCATCCCGGCCGTATTATGGTCAAGAGATTTTTTTAGTAGGTTATTTTACGACGCTTTATCAACATCTCAGGTTATTAAGCGTCTGAATGAGATGAAGGTGATAATGCCGGTGAAATGAGTCCGGGGTCCAGCACCTACAGTTACCCAGCAGTCGAGAGATTTACCCAGTCTTTAGCAGAAAAGAATACTAGGTGTATTTCTTTGGGAATAAAGACGACAAGCGCGTAGGACTAGCACTGCTAACATTACCACTACTATTACTACCACCACCACGACCACCATCACGACCACTACCACTACCACCATCACGACCACTACCACCACCACGACCACCATCACGACCACCACCTTAAAACATAGGCATATTCAAAACTTCTTTCAAATAATTTATGTTTGATTTTTGTGGCTCTCCAGCACTTATATTAGGGATACCTTTATCTTATAAATCCAAGGAGGGGTCACGGATCTGCGTAAAAAAAAATTGAGTACGAAGTCTTTCCAGCGTGTGCAGAATACATCCTTCCTCTAGTGCCGAGGTCTTACTGCTCTTCAGTGTATCTGAATGGCGTCTACAATGTTCTTTACGTTACTTTATGACGGAATGTTATACTGTATATAGTGAAACATTGCATGAAGTATGGAAGGAATAAATATGTAGCAAATGTTAGATGGTGTAATACCAATAATTTCCATAATCTTCATCATCGTCTCCAGAATCTAGGTGAATAAAGGTACGGTCACTGTAATGTAGGCTAGATAAGCAAGACTAATAATAGAAAAACCCAATAAAATTCACCCACCATAAAATGATCCAATATGGAGAAAGTTCCAATATTATGAAAGTATTGCAGAAAGTAGAGCTGAAGCAAGCAAGCCCATGCGCTTTTTGATCAGTTATATGGGCGTATAGTGCTATGTATCTACTTTTAATATTCCAACAATAAGTTGCGGATTCTTACCCGGTAAATGTAGGTGCAGTTTGACTATATTTTGTGACGATATTGAAATAGCATTTCTTCGTCCGTAGCTGATATTGTTTACCCATAAAAGACCTATATCAGACAGTTCAACCAGATAATATTGTTATCAGGGAGACATGAATAATTACAGATTCTGGCAAATAAGAGCTATGTTCTGATGTCAGTTTGGTTATCCTATTTGCCTTTTCATTTCCCTCTTTAATAAATAGAAGCCTAACAACAGTATATAATAAAATACTTAGCATCAATTGAGAAAAGCCACTTATACATTAAACAAATCCTACATTCTCATAATCTTAAGACAAGCAGCAGCAGCAGCAGCAACAAACTGTGTTTAAGTAATTTAACATGTTGCTATTAAGATTGGTTCACAATAAAGAGGGAAGGGAAACGACAACGAGAACGAGAACGGAGAAATTGTTAAAATAAATATATTGAAGTGCGAGTATTCACAATTAACGAGAAGATTGCCTGAGCCCGTGAACAGAAACGTGAAGGTTGGCGTACTTTTAACTTTGCCGTTTTCGTTTTCGATTACAGCCTGCTAGATTCATTCTGTTGTCATCATAAAGCTATTCGGTCGTTGTATATTTTGTAGCAAGGAGGCTGTGACATAATTTCTTCTTCATTCCATTGCTTCTAACTTACCCAGAAATTAAGTAGAATCGCTTTCAATATATGCTACGAGTATATGTGACCAATCTACCACGTGAATTGAATTCTTAAATACTACGTGCCATAAATTTTGAAGTTGGTTAAACTGTGTACGTGTTGGCTGGCTTGTACTCATGAGAGAACGTCATTGGTCAGTTATATACAAATAACATCAGAATGTGTAATATCGACATCGATATTCACATACATATCGATATGTCGACCGCTGTGGAGTAACGGTTAGCATGTCTCACTGTGAATTGAGCGGGCTCGGGTTCAAATCCTGGCTGGGACAAGTTACCTGGTTCGCCTTTTTTACGAGGTTTCCCCTCAACCCATTAAGAGCAAATGCTGGTTAACTTTCGGCGATGGACCCTGAAATCATTTCGCCTTGTTAATAAAGCGTCGTATTATATTTCTTCTGTATGGTGTGAAACTTGGACTCTCACTTTGAGAGAAGAACATAGATTAAGGGTGTTTGAGAATAAGGTTCTTAGGAAAATATTTGGGGCTAAGAGGGATGAAGTTAGAGAACAATGATATGATGGATTTATGATAGATTTTATTGATATTAGTTCACAAAAGTACAAATTTAATAATTTAAACAATGATCTATATACAAAACTAGTTATACATAATAAATATACAATTTCCTAAACTAATTAATTTATCGCAAATCTCAGTAATTAATTGTTCAAACTTGCACTTGAGTCTGGGTTTAGTGCATGTTTAAACCAATCGTGATAACCATTAAAACTCTAAAACTTATTTTTCTGCTCCTTTTCACAATTTACTACCATAAATATGTTTAAATCAATTTTTCTTTTTTCTTTTTTACTTTACAAGGGAATGGAGAAAGTTACACAACACAGAACTGCACGCATTGTATTCTTCACCAGACATAATTAGGAACATTAAATGCAGGCGTTTGAGATGGGCAGGGCATGTAGCACATATGGGGAAATCCAAAAATGCATAGGATAGAGTATTAGTTGGGAGACCGGAGGAAAGAAGACCTTTGGGGAGGACGAGACGTAGATGGGAGGATAATATTAAACTGGATTTGAGAGAGGTGGGATATGATGATAAAAAGTGGATTAATCTTGCACAAGATAGGGACCAATGGCGGGCTTATGTGAGGATGGCAATGAACCTCCGGATTCCTTAAAAGCCATTTGTAAGTAAGCAATAAAGCGTCGTAAAATTACCCACAAAAAAATACATATCCATATGCATAACCGTTTCCGTTCTAGGTTTATTGTGAATAAAAAGTCTTCACGGTCACGTCCTCAGCTTCCCGTTCTAGTACTCGTTCTCGTTCCCGGTTTATTGTAGACCAGCCTTTAATTGCTTCGTACTACTCGTGGCAAGTACTGATCTTCAAAGCGCGAGTAAGGGATATGAAGTGAGAACATTAGAAATGCTGCATGGCCTGTACTGCATTACAGTTCAAAATAAAGGTAATATTTTTCGCCACAAAACTCCCGGAAATAAAAAGAATGCATGTGCACGAACATGAAACTAGAATCTGCAGCAAAAAAATACGGGCAGCTCCACGTCCATTCATGTACCGTGTTCGCAGCTCAACGCCACGTTGTGTAGCAAGTGTGTCAGGCAGGCAACCTACGTACAGGCGTTCACGAGTTCCTCCCTGCAATTTCACTTTCCAGTTTTGTAAGCCGTGCGAGTCTGTGTGTATAACAGTGGAAGCCCCGTGTCGTGCCGGGAGTTTAGCATATGAATTTTCAGTGTTTAGCCCGTGGCTGAATGGTTAGCCTCTCTGCCTTCACTATGGCGAACAGGGTTCGATCTCTGTCTGGGTCACGAGCGAATTGTTGTGGATAAAACGGGCGTTAGGGATTTTCCTCGATATTTACTCGTTTCCCTTCAGCATTATCACCAATCCACCAATACTCTACAAATCACCTTCACTGTGGTAGGTTCCGAGGCATGCCTCTAGAACAAATAAAAAATGTTTGAAAGTTGTATACATCCGTGTCTAATTAAAGACTGTTATTAAGGTAATTTTTAAACTACTGTAACTTTTCACGGATAAAATTAAGTTTAAAATTATCATCGATTTACAAGCAAAACACATTAAGTCAAAAATATTACTTCTGAGAAAAAGGCGTTTGAATGTTATTGAAAAAACTGAATCCCCAAAATATTATTTTAAGCGAGTTGTTTCTCTTTAAGTGTATATTATTTTCAAATTCTAAGTTTATACATATAGGCCTATAATATGTCAATATATACAAATGTTTCTCAAAAGTTATGTTTTTGACTTAATGTGTTTCGTTTGTAAAGCGATGTTATGATAATGGTTACATTAAACGAGAATCTAGATATACACAACAACTCATTTCGGGACCATATTCAATTATTTTAATTTCGAGAAGGTAGCAATTTGTATGGGAATAACTTATCAAAATATGTAACTCCCACCGTCTTGCGTCCTATTATAGATCATTGCAATTATCAACAGTAATCTCACTAGAGTTTTTGATTTATCTAGAAAAAATCAAACTCGAGTGGGATTTAATTGACTATTACACGATTAGAAGGAAGTAGGCCTATATAAAGATTAAAAGAAATAAAGTAGGCCTACTCTAATACAATAAAATATTAATTGACTTACTGAAATTCTATTTCACTAATGTTAGCTTCACCAAAAAGTTTGAACGGAGACGCCATTTTCAGTTGACTGTCTATGCTGTAAACAAATGAAGAGTCTACTGCAAGAATGATGGATGTCACTTTCTTGCCGAAAATGAACCAAGACTGTCAATGCATAGCTTAAGACATATAGAATGTGCGTAGAGAGTTATATGGCATTGTCCAGTAATGATCGGAAAATCACAGTTAAGCTTTGAGCGCTAAGCATTTCAAACTTTCAATTGCTTCTCCTGCAAAATGTATTCCAAATGACATCCATCATTCTTGCAGTGGACTCTTCAAATGTCAACCGCAAAGCATGTTTTATAGATGAAAACAATCAAATATATTGAAATATATTTAATTAAACACAATAATGGAAAATGGAACTCACCAACGATGAAGAATGAAACTGGCATGATGAATATATTGAAGGAGGGTAGGATGACTATACCTTATGTCGATGTATATTTTGTTACTCTAACAATGAAAAATTAAAGAAGGGAAAACGATTATGGATAAAAAAAAATTCAAATCTAAATGTCATTTTTTTTCAAGGTCTAGAAGGGGCGTTCTAACCCTATAACCGCCCTTGCGTACGGCCCTTCGATTGTAACTAGGGATAATATTTACAATGAAAAAGTGACAACACCGGTTAACATTACAAGTATTGATGCCTGCAAAAAAAAGCTATATATCCAACACACAGCCTGCCGCTAGGGTATTAATTGAAGGATTTTACTGTAGGTAAAGTAGATAGAGAGGGAGGCAGGCAGGTGGAGATGAATGGATGGTAGACAGACAATTCGGCAGTCCAGACAAGCATTTCGTCAGCCAGCCCAGTCATTTCGTCAAACAGTTCCTTAGTTTGAAATGCTATCCCTTCTGTCATGTCCGTCCGTAAGTCAATTCAGTCATTCATTGGTCAATCCGATCAGTTGATCAGTCTTCATTCACTGGACTGTAGTTTGAAATTGCTTGGATGAGGACACGGGTCAATCACTGGATTTCTTGAAGTTCTCTTCTTGTGGATATGCCCCAGCGGAACCTCTCGTCACTGTCTGAAGACCCTAACAACCGCAGGAGAGAGAGAAGATCGAATGAGAATGAAATTCTGAGAGTTACGAGCATTCCAGACGAAAACTCTTTTCCCTTCCCGCCCTTCCTCTGTAGCGCCGACCGTACGCTTGCCCACAACCATCTAATTTGGGGGCCTCTATTCTCCTAGTCTTAACACTGAACTGCCCAATCGTGGTACTTGACCTTACTTATGGACGCCAACATTTGTTTTGAATAAATTTGCATATTTACACAGAAAACTCATACAGGGTGTAAAGTAATTAAACCGACAAACTCCGGGAGGTGATATGGGACACCAAAACAAACAGTTTTCTGTAATATCATATTTTTCTCAAAGGCTTCGTTAAACCGGCAGAAGGCGTATGCTTTCTTCAGTTCATGACAACTCTACAAATTCACATTTTGTTGTACGTCTTGACCCAGTGCAGTACTTTATTAAACCGGTCTGGTGGCTCGGATATTGGTGCAGCACAGGCAATAAAAGATAATTCTGGAGTCTTTCACCGCGTTAGACAATCCATATCCCGCTGGTGTAACCTTTGTACGGAGGTATTTTAGCATATTTTCTAGTGATTTAATGTGTAAATGTTTTTGAACATCTTTTGCAGTGATTTTGGTATATATATTATATATTGGGTTTTTTTACGACGCTGTATCAACATCTAGGTTATTTAGCGTCTGAAGGAAATGAAGGTGATAATGCCGGTGAAATGAGTCCGGGGTCCAGCACCGAAAGTTACCCAGCATTTGCTCGTATTGGGTTGAGGGCAAACCCCGGAAAAAACCTCAACCAGGTAACTTGCCCCGCCCGGGATTCGAACCCGAGCCACCTGGTTTCGCGGCCAAACGCGCTGACCGTTACTCCACAGGTGTGGACTGCAGTGATTTTGGTGTGTAAATGTTTTACAAGAGACTCAAGCAATAAAGCATAGCGATGGTTTGTGTTATATTACGATCTGGTGTCTTCGCGAAATAGTCCCTCACAGCACAATATGACATTACAAAAATGTTTGTTTTGATGTCCCATACAACCTCCCGGAGTTTGTCGGTTTAATTAATCCTGTACATACTTGACATACTTTTTACCGCGTTTCACAACATTTCACTTCTTTATCATGTTGTGAATGGTATTCCTGTCTATAGCTGATTTTTTTAACCATCGTTCATAAAACATACCCTGTATACAGTACGATTATTTAGTTCTGACAGTCGCCAGCCATGTGCGCCTGGGTCAGGCGAGTCCATTAAGTTACTCCAAGGGATGTTCAGGTTAGTCTGTCGCCTGCAGCCAGAGCGATCGGATGTCACGCATGCGGTAGGGGGGTATGTTTCCAGTACTGTTAAGCTGTACTGCATTTCTTTACTGACCGCTCGCCCTTATCTCTACTCCGGAGCTCTCCCCACTACTCCTATTACTTCCTCTCTTCCGCGTCGCTGAGCTGTCAGAACTAAATAATCGGTCTGTACACATACATTGCTCTCAAATAAGAAGATAAACTTTCGTTTTCCGGATTGCATATAAAATGTATTATTTAGGAACCTTCCAAAAATAAAGGCTATATTGACTGTATTTACACATTTAGGGCACGCGTAAATGAATAGAAAACCTATATTACGTTTTGTGATTAGATGCACGATTAATTAGAAAATTAAGTTTGAAGTTTCAGCAGTCCGGCAATATCGCCGCTAACACACTCTACTCGTGATACAGATGTAAGAGGTCAACGAACTCGGTGTGTCTCGGTAGGTGATCTGCTCTCTGCCAAGTCGTTGTCACTTGCTCGCATCGTGCAACGGCTTAAATTTAGGGGCTTTTGAAATTAAATTTACACGAAAACCGTGCACGCCAAAGAGAGAAATTATTCTTTATTAGATTTCCTATCGATATAGACAAAAATCACGATCCTACTCACAATAGTTACCGAATAAAAGATAGTTAAACATTTGAGGGGGAAAAAGAAACTATGAACTTCCCACCAATATGATGATATAGTTTTCTGTTACATATAACATGAGCTATCGCTCTGGAAATCTGCAATGCTATTTCACTTCCACTCTGTATACACATACAAGTCTATGTATATGTAATGGGAGTGCGAGGTAACGTCACAATTAAGTCGTTGTGCTACAAGGCGGGAGGTCTCATGTTCGATTTCCTATTGGATCATAGTTTTTCTCTTTTGATCTTATCTCCCCCTGCTGCATTATGACTTTGGGGCCAACTCAGCTTGTACGAGTTTTCCTTGAAGATGAAGGCGGCAAGTACGTAGGACTGACATCTCTTTTGCTACTAATACTGATTTGCGAAGGTGGAAGTTTTAACATCCCATTACTCTTTGGACATTCATGACCTCTAAGATAAATAAAAAATCAAAATAATAAGTTTATTTATTTATTTAAATTTAAATATACAGAATAAAGAATATAATTACAAGCAAACAAGAGAAATAGAAATAAAATAATACAAACAATATAAAACAGGAGATACAGTAGTATTAATATCGCATGTGACATGTGAAAAGTAGGACTATATAACTGTAACTTTTTATATCTAATTAATTTTTCACATAAAACACAATAGTTATTCGTGTATTGTAATAATTTATATTGAGTCTGTTTACGATAATCAAATTTGGAAGTGAAATAATAAATTTGCGAAATACTTCACATTTTTGGAATATAGGTGCTCGACGTTTACATCATCAATAACATCCTAATTTGTCGTCTTCTGATCCGAATAGGCCCATTTTTACGAGAAATGCGTTGGTGAAGAAATAAAGAAATTCAGCAATGGTATAAAAACAAGTAAAATGGTACCAACCTGAAATTAACCTAAGCAGAAAGCAACTGTTTCTCATGCAGTTTAATTTATAACTTAAATTCTGACAACACAATATCTGAAATTTGAGAGTTACTACAGGCTCTACACAAAACGACAATGACCTTTAGGCCTATATAACATGGGAGTATTTATTCCCAATTACAGTAGCTGGAAATTCAGAGCCCAGGCAGGTGGCTATAATCACCTCAATATTGCTAGGTTAACTTAGCTCAGGCTAGAATTATTCCTGATGTGGGATTAGGCAGTGTGAGGTGTCTTAGACTCTCCAGACAGTAACTCAAGTTGCCTTGAAACGGTCCCCCACAAACGTCACTGGCAAAAGCTTGAGCCATCAAAATAACATTCGCTTCTCGTACATATTCATGGCCCCGCTCCGACATAAGACCCGGGCAAAGCAAATAATTTGTTGCGCAATAATAATTGTCCGTCCGTCTGTATGTCTGTCTGACCACGCTAGTGTCCAACACAGGATGTTCCCAGAATACTGCAGACATTGATGTTAGCTAGTTTATTTATGAATTATGAGTAAATGTAGTCCGTCGAGAGTTAATAAAAGACGTTTATGTATTTATTGTTAGAATGCGAACTCATAACCACTTCGTAAATAAATGATTTTTTATTATAATTATGCTAATAATTATGTTTACATGTGTTATTATTATTATTATTATTATTATTATTATTATTATTATTATTATTATTATTATTATTATTATTATTATTAGAGACCGACACAATATGAAGAAAGTTGTGGCTAACATATGAAATTTATTTTAGCAAAATTTGAATGTATGAAATACATATTTCAGTGCTAATACTATAAATCTCCATTATAAACCATTTGAAGCTGGTTTACATCACTATTTACAAAATAATCCTATATATTTTAATAGTTTTGTCTATATTTAATTTACTACCAAATAAAATACCATAAATTTGCACAAGCATCATAAAATCCTTACCTGAATGCAAGAACTAGATAACTCCCTTTATACACTGAACAGAACAAAAGAAAAGTTCTTGCATTGCCTGGACTCAACATTGGCTACAGTACAACACAAGTAATTTTTATATATTTTCAGGCAAAAGATTACGCCTTCTGTCAGTTAATATTGTTTTATGAGTAAAAGTATTATGAACTTGGTAAAAGAACATAAATTAAGTAGCAGTAGTATTAGAAGCAACAGTAGTAGTAACAGCAGTAGCAGTAGTAATATTAGCAGCAGCAGTAATAATAGTAGCAGCAGCAGTAATAATAGTAGCAGCAGAAGCAGCAGTAGTAGCAGCAGCAACAATAGTGATAGCAACAGCAGTAGTATTAGAAGCAACAGTAGTAGCAACAGCAGTAGTACCAGTAGCAGCAGTAGTACTGGTAGTATAGCAGCAGCAGCACTGATGATGGTAGTAGTAGCAGTGGTGGTAGCAGCAGCAGCGGTGTTGGTGGTAGTAGCAGCAGCAGCGGTGTTGGTGGTAGTAGCAGCAGCAGCGGTGTTGGTGGTAGTAGCAGCAACAGTAGTGGTGGTAGCAGCAGCAGCAGTAGTGGTGGTAGCAGCAGCAGCGGTGTTGGGGGTAGTAGCAGCAGCAGCGGTGTTGGTGGTAGTAGCAGCAACAGTAGTGGTGGTAGCAGCAGCAACAGTAGTGGTGGTAGCAGCAGCAGCGGTGTTGATGGTAGTAGCAGCAACAGTAGTGGTGGTAGCAGCAGCAGCAGCAGTAGTGGTGGTAGCAGCAGCAGCAGCAGTAGTGGTGGTAGCAGCAGCAGCGGTGTTGGTGGTTGCAGCAGCAGCAGTAGTGGTGGTAGCAGCAGCAGCGGTGTTGGTGGTAGCAGCAGCAGCGGTGTTGGTGGTAGTAGCAGCAGCAGTAGTGGTGGTAGCAGCAGCAGCGGTGTTGGTGGTAGCAGCAGCAGCAGTAGTGGTGGTAGCAGCAGCAGCGGTATTGGTGGTAGTAGCAGCAGAAGTAGTGGTGGTAGCAGCAGCAGCGGTGTTGGTGGTAGCAGCAGCAGTAGTAGTGGTAGTATAGCAGCAGCAGTGATGATGGTAGTAGTAGCAGTGGTGGTAGCAGCAGCAACAGTAGTGGTGGTAGCAGCAGCAGCTGCAGCAGCAGTAGTGGTTGTAACATAGAATTAACTAAGGAAAATAGAATGGAAGATAGGCGCCATCAAACCCCTCAGCTTAGCTCGTAACGTCATCTGCCATCAAGGCTGGGCCTTTAACATTCCTCGTACTATGGAAAGCAATGCACCGAAGATATTTATGACCTCATAAAAAGACCATTGTGATCCCAAACAATTTTTCAAGTAGCAGCAGTAGTGGTGGTTGTAGTAGCAGCATCAGTAGTGGTGGTTGTAGTAGCAGCATCAGTAGTGGTGGTTGTAGTTGCAGCACCAGCGGTAGTAGTAGCAGCACCAGCGGTGGTAATAGCAGGGGCAGTGGTGGTAGCAGCAGTAGTAGTGGCGGTGGTAGCAGCAGCAGTAGTGGCGGTGGTAGCAGCAGCAGTAGTGGCGGTGGTAGCAGCAGCAGTAGTGGCGGTGGTAGCAGCAGCAGCAGTAGTGGCGGTGGTAGCAGCAGCAGCAGTAGTGGCGGTGGTAGCAGCAGCAGCGGTAGTGGTGGTAGTATTAGCAGCAGTAGTGGTGGTAGTGTTAGCAGCAGTAGTTCGTAAGGGTTGGTGGTGGTAGATAATTTAAACTACAGAGATTAATCAGTAATGAAATTCAAAATGGGTGAGAAATAGATAACAATTTTGTTCGGAGCTCTCGGTTCTTTTATGCACCGTAAATCTACGACACTGAACTCACAACTTTACTTTCCTCTCGAAAGAAACCATGCTGAGAATTTTATCGTTCTTTGTAATTCCCTGTTTCAGCCGGGCGTGAACCGGCGAACCTCTTATCAGACTGCTAGCTTATTAATGCAGCTTGAGAATAGATTCCTAGAGAAGTTGTGCCAATTAACGAGGTAGATAACTGCTTGATTTCCGTGACTGTACCAGACGTAAAATATCGCATATGCCAGTTGGCAATTATTACTCTTTCGTGAGTTAACTATTGTACATGAGAAAGAAAAGTTTTCACATTATATGGGGAGCATCTAGAGTTATGTATAAGTTAAAACCATTTTATGTGGGGGCCATAAAGTCGAGGGGTAGGCGAAAGAGAGAGAAAGGGAATCGCGGAGAATGTGAGCGGGAGAGAGACAGCAACATGCAGTGCTTGTATAGCCACAAATTCTATCCAGAAGATCCATCATGCACGAGGATGTCACGTGTTTTATATTCTGTTAGTAAAAGGACCTAACCACCAAATCTCGGAGCCTGGGTAATGTCAAGGGTAAACTCTATGGCGTTATACGGCCCACATGTCTCGGTGACTGACTTTTATTGACCAACTGCTTGGATGGTCGGCCCGCTATATCAACACGACAAAATCGCTAGAGTGGCGAACATGCAAGAACGCAGGTGGTCAGTGGTCGCGTAAGACGATAGCTATACTATTTTCTTTTGCAACCTCGCTCTTTGATTTCCTTCCGGAAATACATTTTAGGCGCTTCAGGCTCATAACCCTTAGCTTCTTTGCGTGAAAATTAACCTTTGTGGTATAACTTTTTACATGGTCGTGTGCATTGCCACAGTACGTATATTATTGCAAACTTTCTAGTTTAATAGTTTATAAATTATGTTTATCTTATATTTTATACCAGACTTGCAGAACTGAGCATCAATTGAAGCATTACGTCACTCATTGGAATACGTCGCTCACCCCTTCTTTCCACCCTCGTGTCATTGACTTGGTAGAGGAGGGGATTCGTATTCAGTGTCTGTCTTATGTGATTGCCTACGAGCGACAGACACGTCATTCAACTCCGGTGGACTGTGAACAGAGAACCAACGCTTTCCCCATGCTTTCCACCCCTCTCTCGCCAGTTCTGTATCTCTGTTTTATACAGGGACATCATTTTATTTTTACTAGCATTTTTAATATTAACTTGCCCATACCTCTGCATCAAGGCCGTTTGCTACCCCCTTCCACGACTGGAGTTCGATGATACTGGCGTAATATACAAACAAATCACTTTACTAGGTATACAAGGGAAGAAAAGTAGTTCATCCATTTACGTAAACTATGAAATATTCCGCTTTTGAGTTTGATCATTTTCATTAGCTTTTTGTTTAATCAAAATACATTACTGTATTAACAATGAGTGTTTTTACTCACGAACTGAGCTGTCCGTGTGGACGTATACATTATGCAGTGTATATTATACTGTCTGCAGCACATTAGCGTACAATATAGAGAATGAAGTTAAATTGAAAAATAATCATAATATGTATATTTAAACACATTTTTTAAAATGGTGGCCGTTCATTTCGATACAGGCTTCAGTTCTAATGTGCATATTATCGCACTATAGACTATTGTACGTAATTCCAATTACCAGTTTCGTCCTTCGTATCAGTAACTCGTGTTGAAATAATTCTGTACCTACTCTATGAAAGAGTACCTTACGTAGGCCTACTGTAAAAACAATCTTCACTTCTGCCCGATCCGAAAAGATAAAATTGCTCAGACATGCTATCTACTGTCCGTCCAAGTGGTTACGTCGCAGCGTAGTAGAAAGAGAGGAAATCACGTGACAGTTAATTACTTAACGAGGCCCTTTTATTTAAGTTATTTTAAATAGTTGTGTAATATTACGTACACGTTCAGTTCCTAACAGAAATTAATGGTCTCAGAAAAGAGCTAAGACAGCCCAGCCACTAGCTGACGAATAAAAGCAGGTGGGGGAAACCGGGATACGACGTAGGCAAATGGACGACAGTACCTGTGCGAAAATGATTCAATATTGAAAGGTCTTTCGTCACTGGAAAACGCGAACATATTTTTGGAACGTACTGTTTACTATGACCGTAAGGCTACTATGACTGTATATGACGTCTTGAATCTGTGTGGAGGACGGTTGAAATTGATTAGTAGAAGGGGTGGGAGTGAAGCACATTCAAAAACTGAGGTACAATAAAAATTGAAGTAAAAATAAAATGATGTCCCTGTACTTATTTTTGTCTTTTTTAATATTTAACTTTTCTGCTTTTTCCTCGCTTTCAAGTTTGTTTTCAATTCCATCTTTTTATTTGTTTATGGAAATTAAAAATTAGAATTAAAAATAAATTAAAACAAAAATAAATAAAATACGTAATTACTTTTACCTATGACTTTCCTGCCTTTTCCTTGTTTTCACTTCTGTTCGATTTTCGTCTATCTCTGTTTTCACCTTTTCGCTTTTATAATTTTTTTGAGGTTTTTCCTCGTATTTTGAGATTTCATTTTTGTCGTTTTTTTACTATTATCTCCTTTGACTCTTCTCATTTTTTAAATGTATCCATTTTTATATTTGATTTTATTTCTATACTTGTTTCCTTATCTCATTCTTTTGCCTTTCTCTATATTTGTAGAGAGATCCATTTATAATTTGAGAGCTAGTATAGCGCACATCGATGAAATAAGTTATAGGCACTTGCGTCTCCTCCTGCCGCACAAGCAGAGCCACAGTTACTGCGAAGGATTGCGTAACCATCCAGTAGTAATGTCTTATCATTTTTTTATTGGGTTATTTTACGACGCTGTATCAACATCTAGGTTATTTAGCGTCTGAATGAAATGAAGGTGATAATGCTGGTGAAATGAGTCCGGGGTCCAGCACCGAAAGTTGCCCAGCATTTGCTCGTATTGGGTTGAGGGAAAACCCCGGAAAAAAACCTGAACCAGGTAGCTTGCCCCGACCGGGATTCGAACCCGGGCCACCTGGTTTCGCGGCCAGACGCGCTGACCGTTACTCCACAGGTGTGGTCCTTATCATTCTAAGGCAATTGTTCTGCACAATATTAAGGAGATAATTTTTCTAATACAAATTTGTTTACAAATTGAAAGCACTGTAAATGGTGTTTAAAAGTGCATTCGCAATTTCCCATCATAAATATGCAGAATTTCTCACTCACGAATTAAAATGGATTTCCCTCTTCATTTGCCTTTGCTCTTACTTTTCCCTTGCGTCTACCACTGATTTTTGTATCTTGATCTTTGTTTTTAACTTTACCTTTGAATTTCGTTTATTTTAACTTCTTCTCTGTTTTACTATTTGCTTTGATTTTGTCTTTGCATTGGTTTTTACTTTGATCTTGGCTACTATTTTCCTTCGATCATTTTTAACCTTTCGTATGTTTTTATCTGTCGATTTTGCTTCTATCGTATTTAAGGGGTTAGGTATAGTTTACAGCACTACAATTTTTGGAAATATTCAACATTTTTTTTTCCATTACTGTATCTTGCACAATGTTGAAAATTGGTATGTTTAAAACACTATCCTTCTGCTATATGAAAAAAATATTTTTACGATTTAAAAAATATATATTTATATTTTTTTATCAAAATTCAAAGTTCACTGTAAAGTGATGAAGCGTTTCCCTCATAACTCATAAACTTGTTAACTTTTTCATGTCCTCTCTCTCTCTTTTATTTTATTGCTGAAACTCATGTTTACAATATCATGCTCTTTCAACTACATTCTTTAATAAACAGTATTTTTTTTTAATTTTGTGTTATATATTTGACCATTTTTTTAAATGAATTTATTTTTTATCAGACAATCTTATCAAAGGTAGGGAAGTGATTTTGCATTATATTGTAGATATGACATGCATAAATACACATAAAAAATTTCATCACTGAATGTTGGATACTTTTTGAGTTATGAAGGAAACGCTGCATCACTGCACAGTGAAATTTGAATTTTGAAAAAAAAAATATATATATATAAATAATTTTTGAAATCGTAAAAACATGTTTATTATATAACAGAAGACAGTGTTTTATACATACTAATTTTCAATATTGTACAAGATAGAGTAATGGAGGAAAAAAAAGTTGAATATTTACAAAATTTTACTCCTTTAAACTGTAACTAACAACTTAAGTTTTTTGTCGGTTTTACCGTTACTTTATTTTCATAGTTACTCTGAATTTTATGCCTGGTTTGTCTTTAACTTTCCGCTCTTACGTTTTCGTCTTCTTTCTGTTTTCTTTTCGTTTTGGATTTCTCTCTTCAATTGTTTTTTATCTTTGCATACGTTTTTAGTTTTGCACTTATTTTTAAATTCACTATATTACATGTCTTCATATTGAAATCCCTGTTTTATTAATGTTCTGGATCCTTGCGGTCATTCTCATTAGAGGGCAGATTATTTTTTTCATTTTTTATCATACATCTCGTTTGACTTTATTTCTACGTTTTACTTTCTTTTTCTGTTTGTCTTATTTTCACTTTTAATTTCATTTTTATTTTACTTGTGCTTACCTTCTAACAAAGCAAAATATACTGCAGAAGAAAATGACTCTTTCGTATATACCTACACTTTTGTTTGAATAATATATTTTCAGTCCTATTTGACCGTTTAGGACATTAGTATTGGTTGTGATCTCATAGTAATATATTTAGATGTTGTGTACGGAATGAGTATATAAAACAGGTTATTCTTATTAATATAACACTTTCCATGTTCAGGAGGCAGGGAACCAGTGCATCCCGCGAGAACAAATGTCTTCATTTCCGGATCACTCGTTGAGTTAACACTCTAAATAGGCGGCCCTGTTTGAAGAGGGCAACTATAACGTTGCGAATATAAAGTCTCTTATTACAGAGTGCGTGGGACTCTTATATGAGAAATATCAAATTTAAATTTATTGTAGAACAGAAGTTGTAGCTAATTGGGGGCTTTTACGATGATAGGTGGGGCCATTCCTGATGTACGTTTAAGTGTTTGGGTCGTTGCGGACATAAATTTTCGGTTTAAAAATCCTATTTGTTTTTATTGAAGTTTTACTCCTTTATGTAAGTAGGTTTACAACATTCGTTCCACATGAAATGGCAATCATTTCGAGAGAATTTCTCGTTCTGTTATTGGTTCGTTCCACAAGAACTTCTACTGTTTCTACTATTACTAGGCTAATAATGATGATGATGATAATAATAATAATAATAATAATAATAATAATAATAATAATAATATAATTTCTGATAACATTAATAGTTTTGAATTTATAAAACATTGAAATTGTTTAGTTCTTTTGTACAGATTTACAAGTTTCATCGTCAAATTTGTATCACCCAAGATTCGAAAGGATGTGTTGGATAGATTGTGCATGACTAGTGCAAACAATATTGGTCCAGTAAACAGTTCTGAAACTTCAAATATATTAATTCTTAATTAGAGAATGACTTTACATTTATAGTTGAGTTTTTGCGTAGAGGAAGTGTTACAAATATGGGATACCATTTTTTTGTTTTGTTTTGGAAGATACACGTTTTGAATACTGAATGTAAAGTATCGTCCCGTTTATTACTGAATGTCCCTGTGAATGGTACACCGGACTTAGAAGTTCGTAATATGTTACAGAATGTTAAAAAAATAATAATTTCCTTAAAATCTAACATATTACCTTCATAAAAATGGAGGTACAAATATGGAATGCTATTAAGAAGTTAGAAGATCAACAAAATTGCAAAGTCAAGGTGGCATCTACTAAGAAAAGCACAGAACAAGCATTCAGCATTTTCATTAGAAGATGTTTTCCCAACCGTAATACTGAATCCAAATGAATCGTTTCTCACGTATTTTCTCGAATAATTTTATGTTTTCTTACATTGCCTTTTCAGACCACTGTTTTGTAAGTTTATTGGAAGGTGAGGTTTTCCCTCCTCCTCCAAGTGCCAACACTAGTAACGAAACAGAAAACCAGGGTATAAAGATGGAATACTAGTAATACTAGTATTTCATATTTGTGACACACTGATGTTGTAAGTTATAAGCTCAAAACATATCATAATTTAAAAACAAAATCAATTAAACATATATTGCTATGAACATAGATTATTTCTCTTTTAAAAATATATATTCAAAAAAAAAAAAACTTGCCGCCAAAATTTTCGCTTTCCTCGAAAACTCAATAATGATAAACGTTTCAACATACACACTGCCGCGAAAGAGAGTAACAATGCGTAGTAATTTGGAAGACTTCCGTTAGAATACAACATGTCTCAGGTCGTATAACACACTATTCCATATTTGTACCCCTATTTCATATTTGTAACACGCTACAAATAACATAACGTAAGGCGCAAATTACAATCTTGTAAAAATAACAATTACACGCATTTCCACATAAACATTTGAACGAACAATATTTCTTCTTCCTACTGTCTATCTCTGTTACACTACAAGCTTATGTTTATCAGAATAGTCATTCCATCATTTTTAGGCATCCCAGGGCTTCTCCCTCCATGGAGGCGAACATTCCTTGCAATTCTCACAATCCTATGCTCTTACATTTTTGTTACACGTCCATTCCACTTGTCCCTTCTTTTTGTACCCAGTCTTATATTTTTTGTATACCGCACTGCTCCCTTATACTTCAATTTCTTACATGTTCTAGTCTCGTTACAGCTGCTATTTTTTTACTGCTCTCTAAAAATTATGGTTTATTAAACGACGCTCGCTCTGCCGAGGTTACATCAGCGTTGCCGGTGTGCCGGAAGTTTGTCCCGCAGGATTTCTTTTACTTGCCAGTAAATCAAATGACATGAGCCTGTCGCATTTAAGCACACTTAAATGCCATCGACCTGGACCGGGGTCGAATCCGCAACCTCGAGCACAGAAGGCCAGTTTACTGCTCTCATTTCTGTTGTTTCTATAATTTGTTTAGTCCTAGATCTGTCTTCTGTTGTTTCTAATGCGTCAGTGAGAGTAGATCTATTGTGTTTTTATGTATTTTTACTTTTGGTTCTTAATTGAAATAAAAAAAAACGACAATGGATAAGTACATCTTTTGCAGTAAGATGCTGAAATGTTCGATGCTGAAACAGCAAAGATCAGGAAGTAAGAATATACCTGAAAGAGCAAAAAGAATATATATTTTATATCCTGTAAATGAAACAAATAATCCAGATTATGGTATAATTAGGGTAAAGGTTGGTATTATTGTGATACGAGTAATATTGTGATAGTTCTTTTTAGGAATTTATTACAATTTTACTGAGCGAGAGAAGAACCGGTTTTGTGCAGCAGCTTGTCCATGAACGTTGACGCAAAAAACCGATCTTCCTCTCGCTCAGTAAAATTGTAATAAATTCTCAAAAAGGACTATCGCAATATTACTCGTATCATAGTATTACCAACCTTTACCCTATAAGAGGTAAAGTCAACCCTGTTGCAGACAGTCGGCAATAATGGCAGTAGAGATGTCAGTTCTATGTTCCCGCCGCCTTTACCACCAAGAAAATAAATAATTATTGGTACAGTAAATAGAATCTATATATTAATGAAAAGTGACCATCAAATAGATGGCTCGAATGTGTGGAACAGGATCTGAGAACATCTGAAATTAGAAGATGGAAAGATAAGGTAACTCACAGAACTCTATGGACACGTATCACAATGGCAGTCAAGACAGCTGTTGAACCAGTAACGATGATTCCATGAAAAAATTTATCAAGAGCCTTTCACACTATTTCCTTCCTGAAAACATGTCCCCATCCTCTGATCCACCGAAACACAAAGTGTCATAAGACATCAGTCCATCACTCAGTGGAATTCCACTTTAATCTCCAAACTTTATCACGTACAATCATCTCCTCGCCAGTGTCAGTTCATTCCCTGAATCTCTTTTTATATATTATCCAGCTGTATGAAAATGCTATGTCCACACTTCAGCGATGTAGCTAAAAGTGAGATGTTTCTGAATATTATTAGACATGTAACATGTTCGTTCTTTCCCTCCCCCCAACTCTGCTTTACCACGCCAAGTGTTAAGATGTCACCACTTTATACTGTTGACAAACGTGCAATATTTTGAGTATAATATTTTCAGTCCTTCTCTTCATTTTCTTCGTTTCTCTCTCTTTTTCTCATGCACTCTTTTTTTACTTTTATGATGAATATTATTCACATCATAGGAGACATTTAAAATTAAACTTGATGCAGCTTTCACGTATCAGTAAGTTTGCTTCCTTTTACTATTAATATTTTAAAGAGAGCTCTTTCTGTTGCTTAAAAAAAAGTCATGTACATAAACGACATTTCTCATGATGGAGATTTATTCCAGAAATCCGTTATTTTCGCCTTTCCTACGCCACTTAAAATTGTAAGAGTATGTGTACACACAGTACTAAAGTTATTTTCCAAAATGTATAACGAAAAATTCTTTACTTCAGAAATTGACATGTTAGCTTGAAATCTTTAAAAAAATGTAATAATGCAATTCTAAGTAAGTCTGCAAATATAATGATAGTATTTTAAGAAAAGTTAGGCACAACATTAGATGTAGAATGGTAATACAGATCAATATTGAAAAATACTTTAAATATGTCGTAAAATACTGATATCATGACCTAAAGAATAAAATAGAAACGTTAAATTGTTTAATGAAAAGAACGCTTTAAAGTGAGATCAGTAAAGATACCGCAATAAAACTTGAGATTAGGCAGTTCCTAACTTTTTTCGTAAGCAAAACTTGAATGATGAGAAAAATAGAAAAGTAAGCCTATATAGCCTACTAAGTACAGGCCTAAGTGTAAGTCAGGGATGGGCGTAATGTTCCCACGCGGGATACACACTATACGCGGGAATATTATGCCCAACCTGGTATAAGTGATCAGAAAAATGAATCACAAAAAGTGAATATATTTGAAAAAAATAAAATAAAATAGGAGATGGAAACACGTACAGTAGTTATATAATGTACAGTAAATGGACGCTTTAAGTCTGCCATAAATATTGTAAAAAAAAACTGCAAGTTGAACGACAAGAGAAGCATTACCACCAAAAAATCACTTCATTGCTACTGAAAGAGGTAGGCCCTAACTTTTGAATGAGAAAGAAGCTTTATAGTGATGGTGATGGTGATGGTGATTGATGATGATATATTATTGGTAAACTTAACTGGCAAAGATCAGTATTTCATCTGTTTTGCTTCCCCTTTTAGTTCATCTATGTTTATTATTTTTATCTTCTTTTTTAGTGTACTCATATAAACATTTTTTCATCGTTTTCTATAGCCTACTTAATCATAATTTCATTACGAAAATGTTATGTGATTCTTGCCTTCTCGGATTTTAGGTATCGTACCTATTTTTTTTTTTTTCCTGAAGGAATAAATAAAAACCAATGATGTAGGTAGGGTAGGACTACACGTTTCATGAAAAGTTATACCACCTGCTTAACTTGCCTTAAAATGCATATTTACCCATTGATACCTATTTTGTGTTTTTGAGCCTAAAATTGCCTAAATTAAATATTTCCGGAGATCTTTTAATTTTACGGAAAAATACGAAGTTGTAATTAGAGTCGGGCAGACTGCCTCATATTATCGCCCGTTCTCGGTTGCGTAATCACCTCAGTCTCGCCCAGTGCGCGAGTACCTAACGTAGCCAAATGACTCATTGATAGAGAACACGAGATTCTCTTGCTCCCGAGATTACCGATACTAGATCACTCCCGACAGTCTCGGAGGTCTAGGCGGGACTGTAGTACTGATAAGCAAGCAATATCGCTCGGGCCGTGCTCCTATAGGAAGCATTGGCTTATACACTTCCCGGTTCTTTAAATATATATAATGTCGTAGCTCCTATAATACTTAATCAATCGCGCTGTAAAATTTTTGGATTGATAGCTCAATGTCTAAGGAAGGCATAGAAAAACAAATCGAACTGAAAATCTTTTTTGGAAAGTGAAAAAAATATATATTAACTTCGATGGAGATTGATCTGTTCTGACTTCACCGCTTGTAAGCGGCAAACTTTTTTGTTTTTCACGTTAGATGGGGGGTCAAAGCGAGAGAAATGTTGAGAAAGGATGGAAATTACTTTTAAAAGTGATGGCAACTCAAAAATTTTTACTGGTTCTCGAATAACGGCGAGTTAACCTGTTAGCGCGGGACTCATGACTCAAACGTTTGTTCAGTGAAATTTGTACGGAACCCTTCAACGCTTGAAAACTCGTTATTGTACGGATGGTATTAAATGGTATTTTAATACCGGTAGTTGAAAATGAGGCTATATAGTCCAAGACGGTTTACACTTTACAGTAATTAGGCTATCTTTTATAACAACTAAATAAAAAAATAGTTTGTAACACAATGATATGAAACATGAAAATATTAAAAGCTGGTTCACTATAAACCGAGAACGGAAACGGCAACGAGAACTAGAACGGAAATATTGTTAAAATAAATGTATTTAAAGGTAAGCATTCACAATTAACTATTCTGAATGCTCACATTTAAATACTGTACATTAATTTTAACATTATTTCCGTTCTCGTTTCCGTTCTCGGTTTATTGTGAACCAGCCTATATTATAGAAAACTACACTTTCTATTGGTGTGCACGTTATAAATTATTGTTACAGAACAATCATTATTGTATTCTAGCCATGTTACAATATAAAATTATATAGGCCTATATGGTTTATAATAATTATCCTATATGTTATAGGAACGAGAATAACAAATTAAGAATTAATCAGATTTCTAATACTTGTACCGGTACCTAATGATAACTTACAAGACAGTAATAAATAATAACCATCATAATAATCCTGATAATCATAATCTTAATCATCCTAATGATTACAATAATGATGATGATAACAGTAATACTAATAATAATGATATGATGATGATAATAATAAAAATAATAATCGCTGTAGAGTAACGGTTAGCACACCTGATTGTGAAACGATCGGCTTCCGGTTCGAATCTTGGTTGGGACAAGTTAAGACTAGTTCACAATAAACCGAGAACGGAAACGACAACGATAACTGAAATATTGTTAAAATAAATACATTTAAATGTGAGCATTCACAATTAACTTTCACGTTCCCGTTTCCGGGCTCCGGCAATCTTCTCGTTAATTGTGAATGTTCACATTTAAATATATTTATTTAAACATTATTTCTCGTTGTCGTTTCCGTTCCCGGTTTATTGTGAACCAGCCTTTACCTAGCTGAGGTTTCTCGCCTCAACCCATTGAGAGCAAATGCTGGGTAACTTTCGGCGCTGGACCCTGGACTCATTTCGCTGGCATTATCATCTCATTCAGACGCTGGATAGCTATAGCAGTTGATAAAGCGTCGTAAAGTAACTAGGTAATTTAATAATAATAATAATAATAATAATAATAACCCTCTTTTATTCTCTGTTGTTATGATAAAGCAAATATAAATGACACTCAGGAAGAAACGCAGAATAAATATGGGGGGGGGGATGCCTGTTATTATTCGTTTGAGAAGCTTTTGTCATCCAGCCTGCTCTCAAAAAACTTGAAAGTTAGAATTTATAAAACAGTTATATTACCGATTGTTCTGTATGGTTGTGAAATTTGGACTCTCACTTTGAGGAACAGAGGTTAAGGGTGTTCGAGAATAAGATTCTTAGGAAGATATTTGGGGCTAAGAGGGATGGAGAATGGAGGAAGTTGCACAACGTAGAACTGCACACATTGTACTCTTCACCTGACATAATTAGGAATATTAAATTCAGAGGTTTGAAATGGGCAGAACATCTAGCATGTATGGGCGAATCCAGAACTGGATATAGAGTGTTAGTTGGATGGCCGGAGAGAAAGGACGTTTGGAGAGGCAGAGACGTAGATGGGAAGCTAATATAAAAATGGATATGATGGTAGAGACTGAATTAATCTTGCTCAGGATAGAGACCGATGGCGGGCTTATGTGAGAGCGGCAATGAACCTCCGGGTTCCTTAAAACGCATTTGTATTTTAAGTAATTATGATCAATTTGTGAAAGGATCTACTCTATTTCGTAATTCTATCCTTCCCCTTGCAAAAGTGTTTCCATTTCACATTCAGCATTTTATCAGTTGGGAAACAAAAATATCTTTTGTCAGAGTCTTTGGTCCTTTATAATAATATAAATAAGTATTATATTATTTCGTCCTTACGCAGCGCAATAATTACCCATGCTGATGAAGATGCCCTTGCATAACAACGAAACATCCAGATGTGAACGCGCAATATAATAGAGATGGGTAAAAAATAACACAACAGTTATTTTGGAACTGTTCCGGTCTCGGAACTGTTGCAAAAATGAACAGTAGGTCGGAACCTCCTGTTCCGAAATAACAGTGTTCCGACTCCGAGCTGCTCACTTGCCCAGCTGTTACGGGCTCGCAGTACCGCGTTGCACAAGGTATGTTCCGACTCCCTCGGAACTGTTGCAAAAATGAACAGTAGGTCGGAACCTCCTGTTCCGAAATAACAGTGTTCCGACTCCGAGCTGCTCACTTGCCCAGCTGTTGCGGGCTCGCAGTACCGCGTTGCACAAGGTATGTTCCGACTCCGAGATAACAGTCGGAACGTCGGAGCTTGTTCCGATGAACCAATGACAGCTGCAGTTACACTGTTCTCGTTGTTCTTTATGTTGTATTTGGAACTTCGTTGGATGAAGTTGGTACTTGAAACTCTCACGTGGTTGGAGGGGGGCGCATGGAAATTGAAATCCTTGCGGTGGCGCGAACTTTAATATCAACATTTGTAAGACTGGCCAATCATCTGTAATGTTATAGTAAGTATTTAATAATCTGTAATATTCATTCCCGCTTTATGGTTTATTTCACCATTAGTTGACTAATTCTGTTTTATAAACATTCTACAAAGTCATAAAGTACGCATACTATTATTAATTTATTGATCAGCTGATTCTATACAAAGGTTAAAGTCGTAAATGGTAATGAGTGGTTTAGTTACAATGTCTGTATGTCGTTTGTTGAGGTTAAGTCTGACAAGCACAAGTTTTTGTGCTATCTTCTCTGTTATCAAAGAACGACAAAAATGTTGTAGCATTATTTGTTGGAAACTACCCATATAAGTACTGATTTGGAGAGCGAGGTTTAATGCGAAGTTTAAATTACACTTTGGTAAAGATGCGATTCCAACATTTTACTAACCCACTGCGGGGTTTCCAGGTTTCAGTACTGCCAATATATATCTTTTTTATTTATGAAATTGTAATATTTATTATTATTATTATTATTATTATTATTATTATTATTATTATTATTATTATTATAACTGTGCATTAAGAAAAGTAAAAATAAAAATTAATGATTTGTTTTTTTTTATTATGTAATAGAGAGAACAGAAATTACATACCATATGTTTTAAATGTTATGTTATTTTTTTTTTAGTTGGCTACCATGTCTTTATAACTTTATGTACGAAAACAAAGTGTTGTATTCTATCCTTGTAGTCAACAGCTGCGTAATTACTGACATTAAGCTTTTGAGTTCTGTCCGCATGCACAGCAATTTTCCAAAATCGATTCGAATGTGCATTGCAGTGCCATCTATACATAAGAATGTGTACTGTGTCATGCCTATGAGTGCTCCAGTGTGAGCTGCATGGTGTCTATGGTGAAGAGGGAGGGTACTGTACCGTTCGTTTGAACGACTCAACGACTCCGACTCATCACCACTGGTGACTGTTATTTCGGAACTGTTATTTGGAACATAGTATTTTTTCGGAACCGGAACCGTCGGAACTGTTCCGGGAAAAGAACAACTTCGCCCATCACTACAATATAATAATAATAATACAGTCGTGTGATATCCATTACTATAGTGTATACAAAACACTATCGAAAGATTAAATATGGAATGTCAACAAAATCCTGATAGCGAGAAAGTATATCATAGCTCCAACCATAACTTGTTATTGTTTTAGACTAGCTTAGGATTAGGTAACGGCTGAAAGTGCTGCATTATTTTGTTTCTCCGGAAAGGCAATAAATAGTTCATTAAAATAGTGTGACTTCTGTAAGAATGTCGACAATCATAATGTGCTGTATTATTTATTGTATACCACACTGCTGTGCCTTCTTAAATTACTTTATGAACATTAATATTTCAGAAAGAGTCACGAATTGCAGTGATGAGCGACAATTAAGCCGGCAGTCAGTGTACGCATTTCATAACGATAAGTCGGCCGTGCGATAACAGGCCGGGACCCGGTATTCCTCGTTCCCGAGAGTGCCAATCTCGAGAATACGATTCTCGGAACTGGCGTTATCGGCCAGCTAGTCTCGCCTACGAGAACGAGCGGGAGTAAGAGGCTGTTTGCCCGACTCTAGTTGTAATCCCAGATTTTTTGTATTTATGAAATCATTTGGAATTTGTAAATGGATTCCATTTGGATATCCCCAAACTTTAGTTAAAATTTGATGCAATATCGCTGTTCAAGTCGTTTCGTCATTTGACAATCTGACGGGATATTCACTACACTTCCTCACTCCCAGCGACTGACTCTTTCTGCGGGCGGGAAAAAATTCACGCGTGCGCATGAATGTCCCCTACACCCCTCCACCGAAGGACGCAAATATAGCTAAGTTTAAATACGTACCTATTACGTCAAGTAAAAAATCTTTTTCAGCTTACAAAATGATTCTTTCAGATAAAGGATGCAGTTTTAACACCTGAAAATCTAGAAAAATAATTCGTGATGTATTCCAATGCACCAGGGGAATGAGAGAGCATCGAAATAATGTAAAAACATTACAATAATTTTACTTTGTGGTCAATAATTAATTAACTTTATTTCTTTTATTAATTTGATATTTATGTCATTCATTTTTCTGTTAATGATAGTTAATATTATGTGATATTACACAATTTAATAGTCTAAAATAGTACTTTTAGAATCTATTCTACGGTTTTTAAAGCCTAATTTAGGTACCTAAATGTACATTTTTAGAGCCTAAAAATTCTAAATCTACAGTTATAATCCATACACATAGGCTACTGTACATATACAAACACACATACATATATGGACGCATACATGCTCACACATGCATGTATTCATTCTTGACGTCGGGAGATTCTCAATCTAAAATACCTGCAGTATTAATTTTAACTTGTTTTAGCCTTGAAAGTCGTTAGACATGTTGTCAGGCCATTGTTTCAACGTGTGCCCTTTCATATGACTACATTTCTTGTTTTATTATTGGGGGGGGGGGCTGCAAAGTCTACGAGTAATATTTTCCATCATCAATATAGGCCTACTAGTCTATTCTTGATGGTATAGTTAGAGAATAACGCTAAAGCTTTGTAGTTCTTACTCTGTTTTATGACGTCTTTCCCCTGGAAACTTGTCATGTTTTCATCGTTGTCGTAACGGAGGGAGCTATGAGAGGGCGATGGTCATCAACATTGGCCATATTTCCTCCTGCTAACAACCGTCAGGTTCGAACCAGCGAGCTTGGAAACAAAAATCTAGTTGTAACGACTTTCCGAGATCGTTAAGTGTGCAGGATTTTATAACATGACAGAGGGGAGGGAATAAATTCTGCAGAGATTTTACTACGATAGCAGACAAAGCAGAAGCGTTTGCTCCGAAGACTGGGCTTCGGTTCTCGACTGCGACAGGGGATTGACCCTGATGAATTTCTGAAGTAGCCTCTCACTCTACAACACTTGGTGTTACATTGAGAGCAATGGTATGACCACAGTTTAGTATCACGAAGCTCAATACGTAGAAAATATGCATCCATAGATAGTTGCTAACCACTAGGATCGCTAATATCGCCTCATTACAGACAATGTGAAATAGTACCTGCACAGTCTATTGTTCCTAGCACACTCACAACTCAAGCTTCGTGACTGTATAGTGAGGGTCACATAAGAACAGTTCCTAAACAGCAAATATTGCCGTCTTGTCAGTGTTGCCAGCTGTTACCAGATATCACACGATCCTGCGTACTAAATGACTTATTTACTTAACGTACTTTATGTTGGAAGGTTATTCTAAATAATTCAATAATTTGTAACATTTTCGTACGCAAACTATACGGGAAAGGGATCAACATGTCAAGTATTTTGTCTGGCAATACGAAATTCATTGGTTTGACTAAACAATTGACTCATGAGACCTAACCTAAAAGTGTATTTTGTTTGACCACATGAAATTATTAGTAGTAACTCCGAAAACTTACATGACTATAGTCTTGAATTATAACTACAATGCAACACATAAAATAACTATTATAATTAATTATTAGTATGTTCAAATTTCACTAGCTTCCAGTAACCGGCTCAGAAATCTAGTACAATTTTAATTTCATGGAACTCCAGTACCGACAAATATTGTCGATATTTGCCTCAGCTGCCAACATACCAGTTACAAAATCACTACCATTTGTAGTATTTGTCAGTATCGAAATTCGAAACGAAGTTGGCAAAAGAAAATTCAACCTGCAAACTAGATAATCACCACAATCCACTAGCATACGTAGTAATGGGGGAAAAATGGTTAGGTTTCACCCTTAGGGTATGAAGTAAGCTTATCCGAACTATATATATACTGGACTGCGGTATGACTATGTAAAATAAATCATGTGCGATGCGAACAGTGACTAGTTGAGTGGTGACAGTGGTGATGATCTTTTTCAGTCGTGTGAGCCTGTCCGTGGTTGTCAGTTGATAGCTTTATTAAAGAAACTAACGTCGATCAGATTGTACGGCGTTTATGATACAAGAATAAACTGCGTGCCTCTCAGCTAGTTCATTGCTACAACTTGGTGTTATCGTTCTGCAAAATCGGTTTCGATCCCCGGCCATATTTGACTGGAAGGTGTTTTGAATGACATTGGAGTTTTCGCATTTCTCTCAACGTTGCGTATTTTATTTCACTAACACTGAATATTTCTCCATACGTTCCGCCTCATTTCATAATATTTAGTATTGTAATTAATTGAATGGCTGCCTAGAATAACGTTGTAAGTCAGTTTTTACAGTTTGTCAGGAAAATAAAATTATGTTTTTTTCCATACTAACATTGATAAGTATTATAAAATTTGACAGTGTGAGGTCTGTATTAATACTTCAGTAAGTATTCACACCATATATATACCTATATTGCCTTCATCTTCCAAATAACACAACTTTTCGAACATTTACAGTAGAAAAACGATGTATGTCAGTCGAGAAGAACAACGTTGTAAAGCAAAGAAACTTAAATAGTGTCCATATTTCTTGGTAAATTGTGTATGGTTGTTACATTTCAGTACATTAAATAATAATAATAATAATAATAATAATAATAATAATATAATATAAGAATGCGGGCGTGGCATGCGCAGTGGCTCATTTCGGGGACTTCGATTATCCCGTCGGTCCGGTTTTTTTTTTTGCCACTTCTGTACATCTATTCATTATCAAGCAGTAATACATATCATTTGACGATAGGTATGTGTCAGAGGAAGAACAATTATTATTTGCATAGGTCTACATCTTAAGTTACTACCTGACCCTTTCTAAATATCACTTTCATTTTATTACAAATAATTATGTTTGTGTTAAATAACATTACTTGTTTACAATTAAATTTCAAGCTATTTTTTATTTGCAAATATAGAGTAGCATTGTCAATCAAACCGTTTTGAAAATTAATGTCAGACGTTAGCACCAATTTTACTCTTCTTGTAACATTAATTCTGTTATTTATTATATGAGCCTATTATGAAACTTTAGTTCCTCTAATTCTGTAAACAGTGGCCAACGAAACTAAGAGGAAATTGTTGTAGGAAATATTTTAAGTCTATTACATAGAACTCGTACGAGGTAACCCCTTGCGTAAGCAACCCGCAGTATATATTCTTTAAAGTCGTTTTTCCTATTGTGTATGGAAAGTTATTGACCTTAGCAGAGCATGCTTGACGTGCAATATCTCCTGGTTCTACAGGCGTTTGGACGTTTGGACTGCCATGGTCTATCGGGAAAGCTGAAAATGCATTGTGATGTGTAAAACGTCTCTGATAAAGGATAGAGCGATGCATTTTTGCACATTGGCACAATACACCCAGAAAAAGTTCTGGGTGTACATATTCTCAGCAGGAATATAATATGTCATAGTAAATTTCTACAACGGTTGTAGAAAACCAATCGACGGGAATGTAAAAAAAAGAAGCACATTGAAATACTACACGAATGAAATGGCGTTTTCGAGTCATCTGACATTTCAAACTGTTGCCACATTTTATTAGCATTTCTATCAGGAAAATTGAGAGGTTTTATACTTTCGAATTTATAGCATGAGATACGTGTATTATATTCTCAATCAATGAATCCGTTTTCGACTGGAAATAGAATCTATGCATATCTCCCCTTACGGTTATAAGAATCGATTTCTCATGTAGTCTACTATCTATATGTATGGTACATAGACTAGTTTATAAGTATAAACTATATTCATATTATGATTAATTATCTTATGTTGGAGTAGTTCCACAGTTCTGATGATAAGTATTGAAGTACATTGAAACCTGCAGTAGGCCTATTTAGTAGCTTACATATTTTGAGGTTTTTACTTACATACAGGATGAACATAAGTAATGTCATGAACATCAGGACGTAATTTTTTGCGATATTTAAACCAAAAAAGTTTAATACAGTTTTGCTCGTTTTTTGCTTCTTTTTCGAGAAACAAATTGTTTGATATGAAACATTTCATAGTGTGTTTTGGGAAAGCCATTGATTTAATTCCCAATATGCTCAGTCAATTTAAGAGAGCAGTGTATTATGACAATACATGATTGGAAGAATTTTTATATTGTCCTTTAAATGTGTAGAAATTCGATCCGAACAAATGTAACATTTTAAAATCACTTTTCAGAACGAAAAGTTACATTTCTTCAGATCAAATTTCTGCACATTTAAAGGACATAACTAAAATTATTTCAATAATTAATTACTATAATATACTGTTTTCTTACGCTGACTGAACATATTTGGAATTAAACCAATGGCTTTCTCAAAACACGCTGTGAAATATTTTGTGTGAAACAACTTTTATCTCGAAAAGGAAGCAAAACCGTCATAATTAGAAACATTAAATCCAGACGTTTGAGATGGACAGGGCATGTAGCACTTATGGGCAAATCCAGAAATGCATATAGAGTGTTAGTTTGGAGGGCGGAGGGAAAAAGACCTTTGGGGAGACCGAGACGTAGATGGGAAGATAATATTAAAATGGATTTGATGGAGATGGGATTTAATGATAGAGACTAGATTAATCTTGCTCAGGATAGGGACCAATGGCGGGCTTACGTGATAGCGACAAGCCTAAATCAGGCCACCGAAGTTGATATTGAGAAGAAGTCCATATATGAACCTTGTCTGCCTTATCTTTCTCAAAAGTACAACGTCCCTCTTAAACAATGGTCTGTCATTGGTTTGATGTTTGGCAGTAAATTTCCAAATTGACATGGAATTATCTTAAGGAACTACACATTCCTTTTGATTATGTAATGTCTGTCCTTATAAATATTATCAAGGATTCTCTTCAAATATTACATCATCATCTGTATTTCAATTAATCCACTTATATTTGCCTTAAACAATTAACTTTCTTTTTTCTTTAATGTATCACATCACATTATATTGTACATGTTTATTGTATTCAGGACCCTTGTGGTCACTCAAATTCTTTGAGCTGATGTCTATAATTTAGAATTTATAAATCTGGACTCTAGCTATGATCAATCCCTTCGACGTTAAATAACCTAGTAGCTGGTACAACGTCGTTAAATAACTAAGGAAAAAGGAATGTTAAATAAAATCTTAATAAACGCACTGATTTACACAAAATAATATCTGCAGCAAAAATACACAAGAACATCCTTTCATTGTATGTAATTATGTTGCATCTTAACGTAAAAATAAAAAAAATCGTGATCGTCTATTATAGAAATTAATACAATCTTTACAGATATCTTATCATTATATCTTTTACAAGTTATCTCCTGCAGCGACTTGGAGGAGATATTAACCATTAGACGGCCGGGAACAAAATATAAACTGGCAGAATAATTGAAGTTCCGAGGATAAATAGGAGATTATCTGAATAATTTTTATTGAAGCTTAAGTTTCAATTAAACAGGAAATTATGTCTCTTTACCACCTATGACCAAGAAAAAGAAACACAGGTATGCCAACTACGTTGACACATAAAAATATCTGTTTAATCGCCAGGGATAATAAATAAGAAAGCGGAAATGTGTTGAAATAATGAGGTTGACGCAGTTTTACCCCCTCTGATGTATCAAGAGAATCATAAACTAAGCCTTTCTTCACGTTCTGTAGGCTATCTGTAGTGCAAGATAAACTGTATGCAGGTCGTAAATTAAACACTTCACTGCCTTCTTCGCGATGACTTCATTATAAAGTAACGACCACCTCACCTGCTTTCCCAACATTCTTTATATTTGATGTAAATGCCTTCATATCCTGTGAAGCAAATTCTTAGCTTCTAATATCCGTCTACGCGCAATTGTTTTATTTCGTTCAAATGATGTAAGAGGTGGAATGATGTAGCCAACTATTGTTGCATATCGAGAAAATAGGCCCATATTGATGTAAATCAGAAAGTTCATGATCGCAAAAAAGGTAATATACTAGTTGCAGAGAATAAATGCTGGAAAATGTACAAAATGCTAGAAGTTAATTTCAACGAAGGCTGTGAGAGTAGCTTCCGATTAATTCTGCGTTGAAGTGTGTAAATTTTGTGGAAATGTTAAAGCAGTTGCTAGTAATTATGAAAAGAGTGTCTACTTATTCATTTTAAGAAAAAAAAAAACAGACTGTAAGGAACTTGGATTCTTATCTACGGGATACTAAAAAATGTCCTTCGCTTCACAATTCTCTTTTGAGATAAATTTATGAATGTCAGAATGAGTGATGAACTGATAATCCTCATTCACTTCGGAAAATAAACACACTGTCTGCTGGCGACATTGTTATAAGAAAAGGGGTTAGTATCGTATACAATTGTCATGCTGTAGAATATATTTGCCTCATCTGGAAGCTCATTTCTTTTAATGAAGGATGGGCGGAGCAAAGAAAAATTCTCTCCAGCATCGGGACTCGAACCCGGGTTTTCAGCTCTACGTGCTGACGCTTTATCCACAAAGTCACACAGGATTCCAGTTCCGATGCCGGATTGAATCCTCTCAGTTTAAGTTCCACCTCTTAGTTTCCCTTTAGTGGCCAACCCTCGTGCACTGTGTCACAGATGTGTGACAGTGGCACAATGTCCAATACACTACGTGCAGAGGTGCACTCATTACGAGTGACTAAGTGGCCGGGATCCGACGGAATGAGCGCGGTCTTAAGTCACTTTCTAGTGGAGTTAGATCGCTTCAAAATTTTTTCTTTGGATTTCCAAGTTTGAATTATATAAATTGTTTAGTTTACTTCCAAGAATCTTCTCACCAAAGTTTGAAAGACATTAAGGGAAAAATGTGGATTTTCGTTCTAAGAGTCGATGAATACCTTAAATGCTTCTTGTCCAGAAATTTCCCAGTACGTATAACTTATTAAACTGTAACTTATTTTAGTTATATTTAGTTGTGAACTTGGAATTCGGACACTAGGGAACTTTCGCTGTAATTTAATGTGGCATTTTCCTACTGAAGAAATCTCGTGTAAAAATGTGCCTTTCAAGAGACTATCGAATCAACATAAAAATATAACTGACGATCCAAATACCATAAAATAATACAAATTATTAAATTGACAATTCAAATACCTCCTGTAATAATATTTATTTGTTTACTAATTTACTTGTTTATTTTTTGTTTGTTTATTATTTATTTATTTACTTGTTTGTTTAGATTCTTGCTTGCTTGCTTATCTGTTTGTTTATTTATTTACTCGTATATTTTTTATTTTAGTAGGTTTTATCGACGCTTTATCAACAGCTCAGGCTATTTACCGTCTGAATGAGAAGGTGATAATACCGATGAAATAAGTCCGGGATCCAGCACCGAAAGTTACCCAGCACTTGCTCGTATTGGGTTGAGGGAAAACCCCGGAAAAACCCTCAACCAGGTAAATTGCCCCGACCGGGAATTGAACCGGGCCACCTGGTTTCGCGGCCAGACGCGCTAACCGTTACTCCACAGGTGTGGGCTTTACTCGTATATTGGCGGAGTTAAAGCCATAGGACCTTCTCTTGCGCTCCATTAGGTTACAAATACACAATATAAAATAATTAAAATCTTTGCGAATAATGAAATTAATTACTGATTCGTCTTGTGTATCCAGCATCTTACCTCTAGTACAGGGTTGCAGAACTAGCGAGAGAGGGGTAGAAAGCTAGGGGAAAACGTTGATTCCCCGGCCACAGAACACTGGGGTTGAATGACGTCACTGTGACCCGTATGCAATCACATAACACAGACACTGCATACAAATCCCCTCTCCTACCAAGTCAATGACGCAGGGGTAGAGGGAAGGGATACGTGACGTTTCCGATGAGTGACGCAACGCCACAATTGCCGCCCTATTCTGCAAACCTGCTCTAGTACTTCACGTCTAAATATTGTTTCTTTAATAGTTTTGTTACACTGAATGCACGTATTGGTACTGCTTCACAAAATTTTTTTCGATTGTCTTTTCTTTTCCTGCTTTATCAGTGCTGGTTCTGTGTTGCTGCACATAGGATCATATTACAAATTATTACAAGTATGTAGTTTATTTTGAAGTTTTCTTAGAAATTGTGTCTACGTCGCAAGCCCAGGAACTGAAAACTCGTATTGCTCTTGAGGCTCAACGGCAGTACGGAAATCTCTTGCCTATATGTCTCAGAATTTTCTTGAATAACACTAAACAACATGAAATGTGTCCTTTTTATAAAACTGTGTGTATTGGATGTATTTTGTGGTCGAAAAAACGAATCTGCAGTTAGTTTTTGTTCAGCGCGTACTGTTTATCCAAAAAGTTATTTAATGTTAGTGAAATGTTGCACTGCTCTCACCTGATGGGATCCGACATGTCACTGAAAGAACACTTTCCTGACAACCACCTGGACTTCTTTCCAAAAAGCCTTGGTGCTGTAAGTGATGAACATGGAGAAAGGTTTCATCAAGAAATATCTACCTTCGAAAAGCGTTTCAGTGGAAGGTGGAATGCAAGTATGCTAGCTGAATATTGCTGGTAGCTCATCAGGGAGATTGCAGAAGCTGTCTACAAACGTGAAAGATAAAAAAAATACTTTTTAATTTGTGAGTTTTGGCCAAAAAAGGTTGCTTTATATGCTAGTGTAACAAATTTGTGTAAATAAGTGAAGTGCGTGTACTATAAAAATGGTATGTGTTAGAAAATTTTGATTTTCAGAAATGAACTCGGCACCTCTCATTTAGTTAAAATTACATAGTTTCATCTAAAGGACAGAAACAAAGTTTAAATTTACTGTCCAGTGTAATCTATATGAAGGAGAACAATCTGCCTTCGGGATAAAAAAAAATACACGAACAAACGCACTCCTGTGTTCTTGATTAATCGATGTAAGTGCGTGAAGGTTCTGTATCATTATTGTCCTCTGAAACGCATTAATAGCTGCCAATAAATTTGGCAAGGCGTCTTGAAACCGATTTTCTTATAGCAATAATATTTTACCTAGAATTTCAAGTGTTCGCTATGCACGACAATCGTGGGGGGATTCAAACCTGGAGCTTATATTTCTCAAGTGCATAGAAGTATCTGTCGCGGCACTCGATAAATGATTACAGATAATATTTTTGATATCGCTTCTAGTATGAAAATAATAATAATCGATTTGATATGTCTTGTGATCACTGATCATGCGCGGTGAATATAAATCTCGTGGTGGAGATGTCAGGTGCGTAGGACTGTCTGTCAGTTGGAGGTCGTTTTGTTTGGAGACTCCCGAAGGCATGATATCAAGAGCGACTCCATCCATCCTTGGAGAGGAGCGATCGATACTTTATAAGCGAGTTGACGCAGGGTAGACAATTTAATGCTCTTTAATATAAAGGGCAAGAAACATCAATCCATTTAATAATTCTATGGTACAGTGAACGGAGGGGGAATACGACCACAATTTTCTCCAGGCTAATTTTTTATCGATATAATGCGACCATTCGGATCCGAGCTATGCACTAGGACCGCGTCATCTTAATATTTTAATAAGTTGGAAGATGCCCAGCATTCAGAAGCAGTTGTGGCACGTCATGATTGAAGGGCTCTGTGCAACATAATGCTAGGCCATATTGATAATTTTACAGACAAGCAATTTAAGGATTTCGAACAATTCCATAAATCAAATTTCTATTTTATTATTCTTAACCTAAGTCTTTAAAATCTATACAGATGTGGAGGCTATAGGCCTATTTCTTGCGAACTATTTTTGTTTACTTTGAGAAACTTACAAATGTCTTTTAAGGAACCCGCAGGTTCATTGCCGCCCTCACATAAGCCCGCCATCGGTCCCTATCCTGTGCAAGATTAATCCAGTCTCTAACATCATATCCCACCTCTCTCAAATCCATTTTAATATTATCCTCCCTGTACTTTTGACAATTAAATTGTTTGATTTCGCAGAGTTGACTAACCTAACTCCATGGCCATTACTAGTTACGTGCAGGCTCTCTTTTCCAATAGTTGGTTTAAAAAATCCTCCCGTCTTACTTTAGCGTTGAAATCCTCCAATAAAATTTTCATGTGATTTCTATAGAACTGACTAAGAGTGTGTTCCATTTCCTCCTTGAAGCTATCTTTTATATCGTCGTCTTTCTCTTCTGTAGGAGCATGAGCATTTATAACTACGATATCGCACCATCTACCCTTAAGTACTAAATATGATAACCTGTCACTTATAAATTCGACCCTTTTTACTTCTGATTTTATTCTTTAAGCCTTTAAAATCTATACAGATGTGGAGACTATAGGCCTATTTCTTGTTAACTATTTTTGTTTACTTTGAGAAACTTACAAATGGCTTTTAAGGAACCCGCAAATTCATTGCCGCCCTCACATAAGCCCGCCATCGGTCCCTATCCTGTTCAAGATTAATCCAGTCTCTATCATATCCCACCTCCCTCAAATCCATTTTAATATTATCCTGCCTGTACTTTCGACAATTAAATTTTTTGATGTCGCAAAGTTGACTAACCTAACTCCATTGTCATTACTAGTTACGTGTAGGCTCTCTTTTCCAATAGTTGGTTTAAAAAAATCCTCCCGTCCTACTTTAGCGTTGAAATCCCCCAATAAAATTTTCATGTGATATCTAGATAACTGATCAAAAGTAGAAGCTATCTTTTATATCGTCGTTTTTCTCTTTTGTAGGAGCGTGAACATTTATAACTACGATATCGCACCATCTACCCTTAAATACTAAATATGATAACCTATCACTTACAAATTCGACCTTTTTTACTGCTGATTTTATTCTTTTATGAACAAAGAATCCTGTTCCTAATTGGTGATATTGTTTCCTTCCCCGTAATACAACAAGTAAGCTTCTATCTGTGATATGTCATTCCCATCTAACCTAACCTCTTGTACTCCCACTAAGTGTACTCTATATCTAGCTAGTTCTTTTGCTACTAATGTTACCCCTCCTGTTCTATAAAGACTAGTTACGTTCCACGTACCAAATCTCAGAACCTTATTCCTTTGCTGTGGTCGGGTCTGAGAATCAGTCCCATTCCGAGGCTTATTGTATGGATTCGTAACAAGCTGTTTTTTACGGTGATGGGTTGTTAGCCCTTCGCCCAAACCCCAAGCTTGAGAAAAGTGCATATAAATGTCTTTGCTAAATAATTATGTTAATTTTGAAACCTCTTCCCCCGAATTTTCTTTTATGACGTATAGGCTCGAGTTAGAATGTGGAATCCATCATTAAAGCTTCCAGTAACTTGGAGTGAGAGAGAGAGAGAGAGACAGCGAATGAGAATGGGCAATGAGCACGAGTACATAAATCATATTCACCCTTTCTGACGTCTCCCGTGGGCGGATTAAAATGTTAAACAAAGAAAACATGAATGTGAAATTATTGTAATTTATTCCAAATTCGAGCGTTGGAAAATTTTCAAGTTTTAAAGGCTTTAATGACCCGAAGAAGTGAAACTGTTGCTCAAGAAATAAAACGATTATGCGACCAGACTGAAACACACTCCCCCCCCCCTCCCTGCACCATCACTTCTGTACATGGCTACTTTCTCAGTGTATGGGTTTCATCCAGCACAAAATTGTACTGGAATGAGTAGTCCAAAATGAGACGATGGCCAATTTGTGGCTATGAAATAAACAAGTTAGAGAAGACATTTTTGATTACTCATTCAAGACATCAAGGTTAGGATGATCATACCGGCATGATGGTAGAAGCGGAATGTTTATGCCCCTAAATGTATGCAAATGCAGGTACATGGTAATAAGCTGTATCAATAATTTTATTGCTTCCATCAAGACAAATTTGAATGAGAAACGTTGTTCCTTTGGTATCCTAATCCTGTGCAGAATAATAATAATAATAATAATAATAATAATAATAATAATAATAATAATAATAATTTATTATTATTATTATTATTAAGATTTGGAACCTAAGTAAACAGCAAGAAAGAAGAATGGAGGAAGCAGAAATGAAATTGTTGAGACCGTTGGCAGGATATATACTATTAGATCATAAACAAAACAAATACATTAGACAAGAATTAAACATTTCAAATATAATAGATGTAACACATAACTATATAAATAGATGGCATGAACATGTAGAGAGAATGTCATCAGACAGAATTCCAAGAAAACTACACAACTACAGGCCCATGGGACACGGGATGTAGGACGGCCGAGACGACGTTGGAGTGACCAGTTTTAGACTTCAATTAACTAATGGGGCGGAACAGGCCGAACAGCCTAACCCGTGGTGTTTATTATTATTATTATTATTATTATTATTATTATTATTATTATTATTATTATTATTATTTTCGGCGAAAAGCGGTTCAAAAATGAAGACTTGAATTTATGTACGTATGCATGTATGTATGTATGTATGTACAGATATAATCATAGTTTGGTATATCCTAGAAACGTATTAAAACTTTTGTATAAATGAAATAATATAATGTAATGGTTAGGGCTAGGATTTGGATGACCTATAAATCATGAAAAAAAGTCCTAAAACAATGCATTTATGACCTAAAAATCTTTCAAAATGCCCTTAAAATGCCCTAAAAATTGTTCTTACATAATTGGCTTAGTAGGAAAAGAGGTTTTGTACTACTTAATATTTAGACTAGTAATTAAATTAAATTCTACGAGTAGTACCAACATTTAAGTTTATTTAATTTTACATAATTTTTTCTAAGTGGTCCACTTTATTTACTCCACCTGATGTAATTTCCATGTAGCTCACCATAAGGCCACTCTTATCCGGAATTAGCAGGTATAGAGGAGTCTATATTGAAGGGGTAGTTGGAGTGTTCTGCGTTAAAATGGCAATATTTGTGTAGAAAAACGACTAAAATATTATACAAAATAATGAGTATTAGCCATAGGCGTAGCTTGGTTGGTTAAGGCGCTTGCCTGCCGATCCGGAGTTGTACTCGGTCGCGGGTTCGACTCCCGCTTGGGCTGATTATCTGGTTGGGTTTTTTCCGAGGTTTTTCCCAACTGTAAGACAAATGTCAGGTAATCTATGGAGAATCCTCGGCCTCATCTCGCCAAATATATCGCTATCACCAATTCCATCGAAACTAAATAACCTCGTAGTTGATACAGCGTCGTTAAATAATCAAGTAAAAAAATAATGGGTATTAATGGACAAAATATGTAGACAAATATCAAAGAAAATAAACATTATTATATATTAATAATGGGAATTTATGGTCAAAATTAAACGAAAATGCCTCAAAAATGTCCGAATAAAACAAAAGGTGCTCTTGTGAGTTAAAACAGACAAAAAATGCAAAAAAAAAATGCCCTAACAAATATGTCTTAAAACACTCAGTTTATTACATAACATATAAATACTAAAGCAGCTATATTTCTGACTTACTAGAAAAAAGATGCAAATTCATCAAAATCCTAGCCCTAGTATTGGTAATATAACATTTACTGAACAGTCAAAGCAAATTAACTCAATGTATTAAAAGTGGAAATATGACAATTCGACTGCTATTTTGGCGTAAACGTACAAGTTATAACTTACGAATAATCGAAATCTGATTCTGCTTCTTTAAGAAGTACTTTTAAATTAACCTGTCGCCCTGAGTGGCGCAGTTGGTATAGCGCTGGCCTTCTGTGCCCGCTGTTGCGACTTCGATCCCGGCCTAGGTCGATGGCATTCAAGTGTGCTTCAATGCGACACGCACATGTCAATAGATTTTAGTGGCATGTAAAAGAACTCCTGCGGGACAAAATTCCGGCACACCGGCGACGCTAGCAGTTGCGAGCGTCGTTAAATAAACCATAATTTTTTTAATTGGCCTACCGTCTACACGTATAACGTAGGTGTGTTGCAACCTACTCGGCAAGTCCTACAATTTGTTATGGGTCTCATTAAAATATTACGTATCCCGTTCGCGACCTCCCTTGTAAAAATGAACGCTCTGTTCTGACGTTTTAGTATCTATTCGTAGTAGGCTACGTGACGGATGGTCATCAGAAGGGCCTTCTTTCTGTCTCAGTAAATCAATGAGGTATGAATACATGCGGCCAGTTACTGCGTAGATTGTGATGTAGAGCCCGATCTTGTGTGTATAGGAAATTAGTCGGGAGGCAAGTTATTATGAGTCTGGCTTAATAGTATGGACATTTATAACAGGGAGTGAGTCCGTCATGTTGGTATGAGCTTAAAAAGAAATATTAGTCGTCTGTTGTGACTTGTTTCTGCCGAATGTTGCTGGCTGGCAGATAGAAGGAGGGAGGGAAGGATATAGGTAGAGGGGGCAAATCTAACAATCTAATTGGAATTTATGTAGGCCTCCCCATATGAATATCTTCGGTGTCTAAGGAATAAAAGGGCGTAACTACATAAAGGTAAGTTTGTGTTTTCGAATTCTTCAGTGAGTGATGTCTTTTTTTATAGTTAATAAGCTAGACCTTGAATTGTAAATCTGACTTCATATTTCTAACTATACTTTACGGTGATACAAAGCAATTTGTCTTTAACATCAGTAGCTTCTGACTTCCAATTCTTAAAACGACTTTTTAATTGGCCGCCATGTTCGTTAGCTATGTTTATATAGCCACAACAAATTCAGTTCTCATGTTGGAATTGAAATACTGTCGAAATGTTGCAGTAAATATAACTATTAATGATATTATTCAAAATTTGGCTACCATGTGTTTGATTGGATCCACGATTTCCAAAATATATGAGTGCCTACATTCTGTAGTCAGTATTTATATTTCAAAGAGCTTTGACTTGAACGTTCATCCATTTCCTATGAAATAACAAAATCAAAATGTTTCGAAAGTTCGACTTATCTTCAAGAGGTGAAAAATGTGTGAGGAGCTTGTCTTACTCATTGATGTCGTCACATATATCTGAATCTACGTTAGAGGTAAGTTGAATTAGAAATTTAGACACACTTAGAAACTACAGTTTTGGTTGTGCAAGTCTAAGAGGAAGTGGATCTGAAATCGAAATAGGAGCCCTGATTTCAACATGTTATACAGGGTGTTTCCGAGGTGATGTTACAAACTTTCAGGGATGATGACGAAGGTCACATGTATTAATTTGAGATCAGGAACCATGGTCCGGAAATGACTGAGTCGAAAGTTATAAGCAAAAATAGTTGTGTGGAATGGAATTGTAATTTGGCATCACGTGCCCTACTTCCCTTAACTTTTGGAACAGTTGTGGAAAAATGATATAGGCCGAATGTCTCCTACGTGGGTACTTTCCCCGATACAATCTGTGAGCTTGTCTACTGTTCCCATTGGCTCATCCGTATTCGAAAATCAGGTCTGCTTATTCCACTCTCGTGTACTCCTCCATTTCACTAGGACTGATTGACTGGACACTGCAACTTGTGCACATACACTGCTGTCTACAGACGTGCATATCAGGACCGACTATGTCTGTTACACATTACGATATCTGCATTGCTTTATTGTATTTTCCTGTCCCCATCCCTCAGACAGCGCATTGAATGGAATACTGTAAGTAGACAACGTAAACAACGTCAGATGAATAAAATCTGTGTAAGATGTACAGAGAAATAGACATAAATAAGGTGTACAGACGAATAAAATTATTTCATTTCCACAGAACTATTTTAGCTTGTAACTTTCCACTCGGTCATTTCCGGACCAGGGTTCCTTATCTCAAATTGATACATGTGCCCTTCGCCATCATTCCTGAAAGTTTGTAACACCACCACGGAAACACTCTGTATAATGTGTTCTGATGATGATTTTTATAGCCTTTAAAACAATTAAATTCTAACATACAAGTCTGAAGTCGAAATAGGAGCCCTGATTTCAACCAGATGTTATATAAAGTGTTCTGATGATGATTTTTATAGCCTTTAAAGCAATTAAATACTAACATACAAAGTCCCATTCGATGTATATAAACTTCTGAAAGTAAAAATAAAACGACGATTAAAGATTCAATCCCATGGTCTTCAAAATATGAAAATGTGAGATTACGTTTAGGGGTGGTCCTCGGACCACATAACTATAAATATGTTTTATTACAATGAAGGACTTATGGACGGGGCGTTGCTATCGTAACATAAACACTGTTCCCAGAGCGAACATTACCCTTCTTTAATAGCGGGTTTCGCCCCAAGTGAAATCATTCCAGCAAGTGTGCAAAGGCATTCAGATCCATTGTACACATTTCCCTTTCGCGCAGTCATTTGAACATATGTACGCACGTCTTCTGCCTTTGTTATTACAGATCTCCCTGCGCCGACACCGCATGAAAAGGGCGTATCTACAAAATGTTATATAAGAAAGAGCTGAAAATTTTAAGTACAGGGGGCTCCATAAGCTTTTACAATGAGAAAGAAAATATGGAGTCCATGTCGCTCAATTGCACAGCTCCTGTTATATAGTATTGAAACTTGGTAACAGCGGAGAGATTCTCTCTCATTTCCTCAACTTCCCTCGTGATTAGACGGAGGATTTATATACACTAAAAACTGCCAAAATATGCATGCTACCATGCACAAAAAAACTTTACAAATATACACTAACGGTCTTACTAATAAAAACTCTGTATACAGACGTTTAACTGTCTTATACTTATATAATGAGTAGCTCGTTTATAAGTCGTGTGTAAATTCCTTACTAATAATCACTACATACAACGTGTATAACAGTATAACTGTTACACAGCTACGTCATAGTTTCGTCATTACTTCGTTACGAAAGGTAATAGAATAACCGAGGTTCTCTACTGGATTCGGTAGAGCGCTCTAGTGTGGCGTGTTAAATATCGATAGTACAACTGGCTCTAATCGATTACCACACTACATTTTGGTCAAAGAGTACAAGCTACAGCAATATTATTCTAATAATTCTATGATCTTTGGTTTGTTCTTCTGTGGTTACAAGGTAAACATCATCATAAAATGACAGTCGATACGAACAGCTGTTAGAGGGGCGGCCATTTTTTCGCTATATACAACGCTTAAACAAGGGGTTTCGTGTATATAACTTCTGCAAAGCAATTCCCATTGTATAGTTACAGCCCTTTTTATACGTCCATAGCTTATTCACGGTTTATTAGTAACGTTTTCTGTCTCAACTCTGCATAAGTCTCGTATAAAAACTATACACGGTTTATTAGTAAGACTGTAAGAATTTATAAATAAACTATGGGACGCTTTAGTACACTGTTAATGAGAGATTCAGATAGCCTTTAACTATACTTTTACTTTCAAGTCCACCGCTGTGGAATAACTGTTAGCGCATGAGTGCCATAACGCCTGTAGAACCAAGCATGCCCTCCTAAGGTCAATAACTTTCCATATAAAATAGGAAAAACGACCTTAAAGGATATGCGCTGCGGGTTGCTTACGCCAGGGGTTACCTCGTATGAGTTACAATTTGGACATCTATATGTTAGTATGTCTGACCGTGAAACGAACGGGCCCTGGTTCAAATCCCGGTTGCGAGAAGTTACCTGATTGAGATTTTCTCTGGGTTTTCCCTCAACCCATTAAGAGTAAATAGTAGGTAACTTTAGGCGCTAGACCCTGGATTCATTTCGCCATCATATCACCATCTCATTCAACGCTGGATAATCATAGCAGCTGATAAAGCGTTGTGAAAGAACCAATAAAAATGCTTTCAAAAAAATTCTGATTACAAATATCAAATCATTTAAGATGCATTAAAGGTGATATATTATAGTTATATGAACACCAATAAACGCAATAAAATTATTAAAGAAATTAGTTATAGTCAGACATGTTACGGAGATGCTAGTCTCCTTTAAGCAAAGCAACAACGCGGTTCGATCACCTGAACCATCCGTAGTGGTAAATAGTCACTGAAGATGGAGAAGCATCTCCGAAACATGTCAGACTATAACTAATTTCTTTAATAATTTTATTGCATTTATTATTGTTCATATAACTGTAATATATCACCTTTAATGTATCTTATTAAATCTATGAATTACCACGTATAATTGACGTAACATCTGTGTTTTATCTTTAAATATATCAATAATTTCACTCGTGTTAATGCAACCGCCTTTGACGGAGTTTAGATGACAATAAATTGCAAGGTTTTTTTTTTTTTTTCGGCATTTGCTTTTGTGTAGGAACGTATTTTTTCCGTTAATATAAGTCTGTGTGCTGAACATGATCGTTCAACATTACAGGATCTATCTGAGGCAAACTTAGAAAAGGGACCCTTGTCGGATCCCTAGTATTTCGGATACAGGTGTAACTGATTAAATGGATGCACATGAAATATAATAATAAACCAATAACGGTCCTTTATACTCGTATAATGCCAACAACTCCGTCAGCGATTCACTCCGGATCAAAACAGATTATTTTCTTTGTGATGCTTTGTATTACGTAGAATAAACTAAGAACTAAAACAGATGGTAAGAGATTTCCTCAGAGAAATTAATTATCTGTTACAATACTTCTACAACACGCTTGTGATTTCTGTCTTAAATCTTTAAATCAGCCTTAGCACCATAAATCATCACGAAAGATCGCGTGACGTGTAGGTAATCAAATGGAGATAGGACAACAATAATTCTAGATTGCTCTTTCTTAAAGAATAGCGATTTCTAGGTTTAAATTCTCGTTGTTTTTGCGTGGTCAAATGTCCTGAGGAGCACTTTGCAGGTTCCTAATTAACTGTCTGGTTTCAAAGTATTACTCGACAAAGGACAGTGGAGTCCTGCAGCCCGGAGCCGTGGCGCTACTGCTCCTGCATTCGTAATACCGCATCGCAATAGTCCAAATTACGCCGTACATTCGATTTAGTTACGCGTTTGCCCGCCACAAGTCTCCACTTTTCTATGTAGAGATGAATGAAACTATCGTTGCGAAATTTAAAACTTAGGGTTAGTGTCAAAATATCACAAATTACGATGAATTGTAATTAACTTACACTTACACTAATTATGGCTCACAGTTCTCAACATGTCTGCCGCCCCAAGAATGCACAAATGCAAGCGACGGATCATCTCCTCGTGCACTGTCTAGAGTATTTCAGGATTAACCATCTGTATCGTGTGCACAATCCTTTCGACCAGTTCTGGGATGATGCGAGGTTTATCTGTAAACACACGATCTCTATAAAAATAAATCCATGAAAGTTAAGTCTGGTTATCGTGGTGGCCAAGCAATTGGAAATACTTCATGCAAGATTAAAAAATCACGTGCATAATATGGAGAAGCCGCTCATATGTTATACCATTGCAAACACGCATGGAATTATAATGGCGCTTTCTGGTGGACACATTTGTGACTAGATCGACTTCTGGTGGGGAAACGCGTAACCAAATTTAGTGTACGGCACTAGGAAATGTTTCTAATACCAGAGATGTACAACACAGCCACAAATCGTAAAAAATCGTCACTTTTCGAGTGATCAGTTACTTGTGAAAGACCCCGTAGTTAAGAAATTTATAAAGGAGAACATCATTCGTGACACAAATAACTAAACTATTGCGAATACTTAAAACATTTTAAAAATGCCATCTACGTAACTCAGAGTATTTATTTACTTATTTTTCTTGTTTCTCTCTTCCTTTATTTGTTTCTTCTCTTCTTCCTTTCAGTCTTCCGGGGTATTTATTTTGTTTCCTTTTCTCCTTTATCTCTTCCTTCCTGTGTATCTTTAATCCTTCTTCTTCCTTTTCATTTCCGTTTTTCCCTGTTCATATTTTCTTTGATCTATTCTTCATTAATTGATTGTATCTTGGTTTCTGATTCTTCATTTCTTCTTTCTGTTTCACCATGCTGAATGCCGTGAACGTCTTAGGTCAGACTTCATAGTTCTGATCAAGTTTCAAAACTTTGTGACGTAAAATCGTTAATGAAATAGAAAGAACTTGAAGGCTCCAAAATTATTTCTAAAGCGCTAGACAAGACAATTACAATGCCGGGAGAAATAAAAAGCTACTCTTGACATTCCGGGCGACTGTCAAAGGTCCAGCGCTTTCTATCATGATTTAATCTGTAAAACTTTGACAGCTGAGTAGATACGTCTCTGAGCCTCTCAGTTCGGTATTTGTAGTTCTGCGCTCATAATCTAAAATCTGAACACGCAGACCACCCCAGAGTAGAGGCCCAATACTGTACCTTTCAGTTTTGACAGCTGATTTGATCAATCAGCCTTTCATGGTACCGACTTACAGGAGATGTGCTGCTTTTCGGCTTCATTTCCGATCTCTCTCTATAAAAAAATAGATTCAAATCATATCTTAGTTTCGTTTCAATAAACCTCAAAAATTTTTGACATTTCCAGTGGAATTTATCCTAAATATATCTTGGACCCTTAATTCAACATTATGTGGCTCCATAGTGGGACTCCCGCTACGTGATTGAACACGACGCAGGGTCTTCATTTACTACGAATACAATACAGAAGATTATTTTAACAGCAGGCAGATATCCAAGTCTTAATTGCGAATCGAAATTACAATATACTAACACGCATTGGTAGTACTACAATCACGAAGATCAGCTTATATGTACCGGTAGCTTCTTTTTTTTAATTTTCTTATAAAATGTAAGAAATTGGTGTAATTAAAATAACACAGACTTGTTGTAGAATTATGTATTTGCCAACAGTTCATGTTCGTGATCAAATTGCCAATGTTATTAGTTGTTACTGTTTATATACTTAATTTTTTTACCTATCTTTAAAGAAATGCATAGCATCCAAATAAAACGATAACCTCTTATTACCTAGATTGCACACTGCATGGATTTTTATATAAAGAAGAATCACGTTTCCTTTACAAATAGTAAGGTCAAAGTAGAAGTAGGGTAAAGGTTAGTAATATTGTGATACAAGTAATGTTGTGATAGTTCTTTTTGAGAATTTATTACAATTTTACTGAGCGAGAGAAGGACCGGTTTTGTGTAGCAACTCATCCACGAACATTCCCTTAATACGTTGGCGCAAAAAACCGATCTTCTTCTCGCTCAGTAAAATTGTAATCAATTCTCAAAAATAACTATCACAATTTACCAACCTTTACCCTATATAATCTTACATAGAGTCAAGTAAAATAGGTTATTTGAGTATTGTATTCACTTCTACCAATAGTATAGAGAAAAGTAAAGTTAGCATAAGGAGTATACTCGTATTATGTGACACAGGGTATGGTGGTTATTGGACCTGAACCAAAGGAACTGTTGCCTATATTTAAAAAGGATTATTATTATTATTATTATTATTATTATTATTATTATTATTATTATTATTATTATTATTATTATTATTTACTTTTATAGACGTTTCCACTTTCATCGGTTGCCTTTTATTCCCCTTTTCCATTGTTGTCATTCATCCCAAGATCCATTTTCCAACCCTCTAGCTTCCACGGCCTCAGCAACACCACCTCTCCATGTAGGGGAGAGTCGGGTAGTATCGGACATCGGATAATATCGGACAGTGAGTTTCTTTCATCTACCACACGATGATAGTACCTGATTGACATGGTTACGTTTCTGTGATGTCGCATAGAGAAACGTAACCATGTTATTCAGGTACTACCATATGGTGGTAGATGAAAGAAACGCACTGCCCGATACTACCCGATGTCCGATACTTCCCAACTCTCCCCTAAGTCGAGGTCGTCCCTTTTTTCTCCTCCCTGGGAGTGACCAATTTGTATGTTCCGCTTTTCCAAAATCGTGTCATTTCTGACCCTCTGGAGACGGGATATGCATAGACTCCTTAGTCCATCCATTTCCACAGATCTAACACGGTCTTTCTGTCAGAGTCCAGTTCTCCCCTCCATGAGTCAAGATACTCTTTACAATTACATTTTCTTTGTCTCCATTCTAACATCCCTATTCCAAAGCACACCATTAAGTTGTTTTCTTGCTTGTATGACACGATTTTCCACATCTTTAAAGCATGTACCAGATTGGTGGAGAACCGATATTTAAATTGATCCACTGACTTCACTATGCCATTAGAGAATTTCAAATTCCTGCCATCCCCACCATTTACTAGATATTCTGTCTTTGTAAAATTTACCACAAGGCCTGCCGAGTTATAATAATCAATTAGTTTTCTCATCATAAATTTAATATCATCTCAAACTTGTGCAATGATTGCCTGATCATGGCGAAGGTAATGAATGAATATATCGATCTTCCACTCTAATTCCCATATTTCGACAAGAATCATGTCCAAAAAGATCTTAAATAAAGATGGGGACATCCCATATCCTAATCTCAGTCCTTTGGATGTATTAAACTCAGAAGATATAAATTCTCCACACTTAATAGATGCCCTACAATTATAATACATCCTTTTAATAACATGTATTATCGGTTTTGGTACATTCATTCTCTCCATTGATTCCCAAAGTCTACCGATAGGAACCGAATCATATGCTTTCTCTAAATCCACAAATAGAATATGGGTTATTTGAGATTTGGCAGTCCTTTTCTCAATAATTTGTCTCCAGGCAGGATCTTCCAAGAGTGAAGCTTGTCTGCTTTTCTGATACATAGGGGGATATAATCTTCTCAAGTCTTGAAGTTATTATTTTACTAAACAACCTACTCATTGAAGCCATCACACTGATACCTCTATAATTATTATTATTATTATTATTATTGTTATTATTATTATTATTATTAATACTACCGCCACTACAACAACTACTACCTCTACTACTATCACCACCACTACTAGTTGTACTATTGCTGCTAAATTTTGTGGTTTTACACATCTAGACAAAGGAGAAAGAGATTTTGAAATATAATAATAATAATAATAATAATAATAATAATAATAATAATAATAATAATAATAATAATAATGTATGTATGTATGTGTTTATTCACACTGCAGTGGGTATATACCCGGTGGCAGTGGTATCTAATTACACTCAATAATGACAATAATAAACTTATTAATTAAAATACAATTAATAATACTAATGATTAATACTAACGATAATTAATAATAATGATAATAATAATAATAATAATAACAACAACAACAGGGAATATACTAAATTAAATGAAACGATCACTTAAAATAACATTTGAAATAAATCTAATTTGTATCTTAAAACTAAGATCGAACTAAAACCCACGAGTATGATATGTTCATGTCTGCACAAGTACCTTTCAAATTACACTCATTTCGCTGTCAACTCACTCACTGCAATGGAACTACGACACATTTCACTGATTCTATCCTGATTTCACTAACACTTCAAAAACATTTCACTGTTCAAATACTATGCACTGCCACTATAAACTATAAAGCTTCACTGACAGGAACACGTTTCACTTACACAGCACACTTCACTGACACGACATACTTCTTCACTGACACAACACACTTCACTGACACAACACACTTCACTGACACAACACACTTCACTGACACAACATAATTCTTCACTGATACAACACTTCAATAACAACATATCATTTACACCCTTTAAATACTGTGTATAATTACCGTCTATTAGTAAGGTCCTTAAGCCTATTTTTAAATGCATTTTTGGTTGTTGGTAAAGCCTTTAGTATAATTGTAATAATAATAATAATACTATAATAATAATAATAATAATAATAATAATAATAATAATAATAATAATAATAATAATAATAGTTGAATGTATAGCATTTTGCACAACTCAAGTTTCAAGTTTACTTTTCCTCTCAATTATAGTGTGTGAATTCTTCATTTCTGTGCGTGTGGATATAACATCGCGATATGAAACACGCAAAGCTACCTGTGAAGCTCACCTAAAAGTATATCGACCATGTCTTATGCTATGTTACTTCTCTAATGAAAGACGAACAGCAGGCATGTCGGCCTCTTATCGGTTGGCACCTGTTTTCCGTATACTTCCTAGAGGCATTTCGCCGAATTCACTAACCGTTGCACTCTTGGATCCTTCAGTTTGAGGAAGTAAGGTGTGTTAGCGACTTGTCTTCTTTGAACACTTCTTTATCAATTATAGAGAACATTATTCGTTGTGAGATGACCGGTATGATTATGTTGTTTTTTTTAATCTATTCTCTCTTCTGTTATATTTATGTTAAAGACGAACGTTTTAGAAATAGCAAAATTTTGTGTGCATTTAGTATATTCCAAATCGATTTACAATGCAAAATTAATACTCACTTACTTACTGGCTTTAAAGGAACCCGTAGGTTCATTGCCGACTTTACATAAGCCCACCAACGGTCCCTATCCTGTGCAAGATTAATCCAGTCTCTATCACCATATCCCACCTCTCTCAAATCCATTTTAATATTTTCCTCCCATCTACGTCTCGGCCTCTCCAAAGGTCTTTTTCCCTCCGGCCTCCCAACTAACACTATATGCATTTCTGGATTCGCCCATACGTGCTACATGCCCTGCCCATCTCAAACGTCTGGATTTAATGTTCCTAATTATGTCAGGTGAAGAATACAATGTTGTCTGTGGTAAAGATTCTGTACCATGTAAATTTTGCTTCAGTGGCAAAAATTTGGAAAGACTCGATCACTTTAAATACCTTGGTGTCAATTCATCTTTTTTTTGGCAGATCTTGGTATTCCAGATAAAATTCTTACACAACAAGTCTGTGAGCATTATTAATACAGTCGTGAAACCATTTCTAGTTCAAAGCCACACTCGTACGCGGCTATGACATAAGATCTTGGCAAGCGCTGTTCTATGTTACGGGTGCGAAATATAAACTCTAAAAAAAAGCGATGAAAGAAGAATTATCTCGAGCGAAATGAAATTTATGCACTGAACAGCCGGCTGCACAAAGTGGGACCATAAGAGGATCGAAGACATCCTTCAAGGATTAGGAATTTATTTATGTACTAGCCGTACCCGTGCGCTCCGCTGCACCCGTTAGAAATAAATATAAAGTAATTACATAGTTAAAATAGGACGTTTGATCCAGGGAAGATTCGTGTTTGATAGAAGGATAAATCGTTTAATATGTTACTTAATTTAAATTGTATTTAAATAATTAAAATGCGATCTTTTGGTCCAGAGACACTCATTCGGTGCAATGACAATTCCTTTAATATGTTTCTTAATTTTTATTACATGCATCCATACTTTAATGAAGACCGACATATCATTTAGATTTAATGTGTATACTTTATTTTACTTGCTATATGTTTCCATTGAATTATGATAACTTAATTTTAACCCTTGTTTTCTACGTATTCAGTAAATGGCGCTTGGCCCACTATGGTTCTGAACCCTTCAAATAACTTAAATAATTTATATTACATTACATTATATTATATTATATTATATTATATTATATTATATTATATTATATTATATTATATTATATTATATTATAGTATATTATATTATATTACATAAAAATGTGTTGATAACGGATGTACACCGATAAGTAAGTTTTTAATTTGTTATGGAGCCTCTTGAATCTCAGGAGGAACAAATGTTATTTTACAACAGCGCAACATAATCTGCTTGGCTCATTACCCAATTTTTTTGCATTGCATTTAATGCATATGTATTTTATGTATTTTAACACGATTCAATTGAGCATAGTTAAAATTTGGATTATAAAATAATGGAATGCTAAGCTAACATATTATTACTGCATACTAAATCAATACACTCTTGTGGTTCGTTAATTCTCTGAGATAAACATGATTATTTTAAGAAATACAAGAAACGAATACACAGAATAGCCTATCAAGTTGTTTGTGCATAAGAAGCTATTTTAATCTTACCTGTCCTCAATTCACTCCGAAGTTACCGTAATAACATTATAGCATTATGTCCATAAAGAGAAACTACACTTTCCAATGGTGAAATAATAATTAATTACACAAATCGGTTAATTTAGCTTCCGATATTACTTCATACAAACACAGAAACATTCTCTGTAGGCTATGATTCATAGCTTTCGATTGTTGTTGACCAAGGCCCCTTATAGACGAATTCATTTGTTTATTTCATTACACCGCCTTAGATGGCAGTTATTTTAATTTTGAAACTCATTTATCTCATTAAATATCAGTCCTATCAAAATTTTTCAAAGAATAAAACTTATCGGAAATGATTTTTAAAGAAATGCTTGTTATGTAAGATTTTTCACAAAAATCAATAATAAGCGAGATATTTCGATTTATTTAATTCAGATCCCCTTATAACCCCCCTTTTAAATAATGTATTTTGAATGCCATTTAGCCTAAAATCTAAGTTACAACGAACTTAATTTATATTCCAATTTTCATCGAAATCGGTTCAGCCATTATCGCGTGAAAAGGTAACAAACATACAGACAAACATACAAACAAAAATTTCAAAAAAGCGATTTTCGGTTTCAGGGTGGTTAATTATATATGTTAGGACTAATTATTTTTGGAAAATCGAAAATTACCAGAAAAATTTCGGCTACAGATTTATTATTAGTATAGATTTATTTATTTATTTACTTATTTATTTATTTTGCTAAGAATTGTAATATAAATAGAAAAACTTTAGCTCGCCCCTGAAAGAGTTTAACTCGTGCTCAGGGGCGGATTTCTGAATTGAAATTAAGAAGTGTATAATACAATTAGTCTTATGTCTACTATGCAATAAGAATATATAAATTTAAATTTAGGCTAAATGGCATCGCTGTCGGGACGGCAGACGGTTTACGTAGTTCTCGCAACTGATCAGCTGTTGTGATGTTTACATTGCATTAGTGTGTAGTTGGACGTACAGCGTATTTTAAACAGTATTCGTAAAATTCGCGATCGAAATGTCGGCATAAAAGTATTATTTCTTCAAAAACCTCGCAAAAACGAGCAAAATATTAGACTTTTTTGTTCGTTATATTTTAAGGAATCACGTCCTACAATTAATGTACTACCTTATGTTTCACTCTGTATATACACGTATGTAAACATTACAGACCATTTATAGTAATATACGTTACAAGAGCGGTATGTTGACGTTTTCATGGTCGACGAAAAGATTGAAAGAGCGAAACGCAGTTGAGCTTTTTTAATTTCCGAGAACATGAAAACAAACATACCGCTCGTGTATCGTACATTATTTTGTGCGAAGGTAGTTTATTACATACCTGAAAGACGAATTTCTAATTAGTTGCAATGAAATCTCCATGTTGGTTTCAGTTTAATGACGGCAACTTCGGAAAACCAAAATATCTTTCTTCAACATTGTTGCTATAAAATGTTTTCTGTGTTTACTATACTGCAGCAGGCCGTGATATACGTCTGTCTTCCCCCCCCCCCCAGTCTATAAATGCGAACTTAAAACAAACGGTAAGGTTATGTAATGATTTATTTTTCATTTTAATATTTTAACAATATTATTTATATAACATATTGCAGTAATAACATCGGCATCTGGAATCTTGTTGATTTTTTCACGGCTTCCTTAATGTTACTTGTATCAGGAATGCAATAAGTTTCGTGGAGTAGCAGACTTTATTTAATTTTTGCAAATATTTAAAAACATTAACTAACATTGCAATTTAGGTGAAATTGCAGTGGTAAGTTTCCAGTTTATAGTTATTACTATGTTTAACGTCTCTAAAAATAATATGTTAAAAGCCTAAAGCAGTAAAATGAATGTCGCGCTTAAGCGGTAAGAAGAGGGAAATTGTTATGTGTGTTACGTTGGGAATACTGAATGTGGTATTTCACACTTACCGCGTATTGGTTCTGTGCGGAAAACAAGCAAATACGCACGATCTCGCACAAATTATATTTATTTCTTTACTTTGTCTCTGATGCTGTAGTGTATATCCTATAAACGCAATGAAATAGCTATAGTTAACACAATTTTAAGTAGGTATCTGAGATGCTGAGATGGATGCTTCTTCTCTTTGAGAATCTATTTTTGGCTTCGCCCTCTGAGAAAATCTCGGTGCTACCTTGACTGTATAGACCTGTCTAGCTCGCAAAAAAAAAAAGGGGCTAAAAGCTCCTCCCATGGTTGTGCAGTTCGTCCCCCTTTTTCGCCCTCAAGCCGGGTGACTTTTATATCGGGAATTTCAATCTCTTCAAGCCCATCACCTATAAGATGCACCATACTTTAATTCATGCAGTGCCCCTCGGTAGAATCTGTTCACTGTGCGTGTGTGTCTGCAGTCAGTGGCGGCTTGCAAATTGTAACTATACTCCGACTAAATTACGAATTACATTTTTATGACAGAGGAATTACTTCAGATTGTCAACCTCTATTGAAACTTAGTAATTCTATCGTTTTTTTTAACTACTTGCGGGTTCCATTAAAAATATAGCCATTCTCGTTACAAATGCGGGCATATCAACGCTCGTATAAACATATAAATACACAGGGTGAACCGTATGTAATGTTATTCTTTGAAATATTCCAAACTGAAAAGTTTAATACAGTTTTGCTCGTTTTTCCTATCTTTTCGAGATAAAAATGTTTTATATGAAACATTTTATACGTGTTTTGGGAAAACCATGTCTTGTAAAAATTTCTTAGATAAAGCTCCAAGCCACTGGCGTAGCTCGGTCGGCTAAGGCGCTTGCCTGCCGATCCGGAGTTGCGTTCGGGCGCGGGTTCGATTCCCACTTGGCCTGATTACCTGGTTGGGTTTTTCCGATATTTTCCCCAACCATAAGGCAAATTTCAGGTAATCTATGGCGAATCCTCGACTTCATCTCGCTATCACCAAACCTATCGACGCTAAATAACCTCGTAGTTGACACAGCGTCGTTAAATAACCAAGTGAAATAAAAAAAATAATAAACCTCAAATTTCATATGCATTTGCGGGAACATTTCCTAAAAGCATTTCAACAGTCATAATAGTCACTGGTAATAGTCCATGTGATAAAACTTAGTTCAAAGCTGTGGGCCAAATTTACCCGGCACATGGGGTTACTTTGATCCACTTATGTTTTCTCATATATAACTATAGCAAAATTAAACTTGGCCAATGTAATACAGCACATAGGAAATTAAACTAGAAACTGGCAATAATAATCTTAAAAATAAGTCTCTCTGAACATTAAAGATATTTCTTTTGAGACAAATATTTAAACCTTTCCAATGTTTTATGTTAAAAAAGTCATGTTCACAAGTAATGTTTACAAACAATGTCTAAAATTTTATGGCACGAAGTACACGAAGATACATTATATTGATAAGGCTGCAAAACAAAATAAACAAAACAAAACTACAAATCTTTTACAGCCTATTCAGTTGACGCCTTGAAGACTGAGAAAAGCCCTCTTCAATTGTTTTGGGGCGGGGTATTTTCTTTTCCACTGGTAAAATAAAATGTTCTTCTGCTGGGGCCATACCCAATACCGACCAGTAGGACTTGCATGCGTATACTTACTTACTTGCTTGCTTTTAAGGAACCCGGAGGTTCATCGCCGCTCTCACATAAGCCCGCCATTGGTCCCTATCCTGAGCAAGATTAATCCAGTCTCTATCGTCGTATCCCACCTCCGTCAAATCCGTTTTAATATTATCTTCCCATCTACATCTCGGCCTCCCAACTGACACTCTATATGTGTTTCTGGATTCGCCCATACGTGCTACATGCCCTGCCCATCTCAAACGTCTGGATTTAATATTCCTAATTGTGTCAGGTGAAGAATAAAATGCGTGCAGTTCTGTGTTGTGTAACTTTCTCCATTCTCCTGTAACTTCATCCCTCTTAGCCCCAAATATTTTCCTAAGCACCTTATTCTCGCACACCATTAACCTATGTTTCTCTCTCAAAGTGAGACTCCAAGTTTCACAACCATAAATAACAACCGGTAATATAACTGTTTTATAAATTCTAACTTTCAGATTTTTTGACAGCAGAATGGATGAAAAAACTTCTCAACCGAATAATAACGGGTATTTCCCATATTTATTCTGTGTTTAATTTCCTCCCGAGTATAATTTATATTTGTTACTGTTGCTCCCAGGTATTTGAATTTTTCTACCTCTTCAAAAGATAAATTTCCAATTTTTATATTTCCATTTCGTACAATATTCTGGTCACGAGACATAATCATGTACTTTGTCTTTTCGGGATTTACTTCCAAACTTATCTCTTTACTTGCTTCAAGTAAAAATCCCGTGTTTTCCTTAATCGTTTGTGGATTTTCTCCTAATGTATTCACGTCATCCGCATAGACACTTGCATGCATATAGTCAGCATAAATTCCAATTTCCTTCCATTTTGATGATAACAGGTGGATATAACTGGCTTTTCCAAGTTACGCAAAGTTAGCAACAGCCAATGATTGGGTAGGCCTATTTTAATTTCAATGCTCTGATATGGCCTGAAAATAGTTACAACGAAAGAAAATTTAGCGCTAGGGATTACTTTGACCTGGGCCAATGTAGCCCCTATCCATGTAAATAGGTGCTATTTATTTTTAGTTAGAAACTACTGTCAAGGGGTTTTACAATAATCAAATATTGCTTACATAATATATCTGTTATGCCTATAATTTAGCTTACAAAAAATAAACTTACTCGATTTTTTCAGTCTCCGGTATCGGCTGGGAAGGAGGAACTTTACACAATATTAATTTACTACTTCTAGAACAACAAACGCCATGAGCATCACGGGTGTTCAATAAAGGCCGTTATAGACAATCGTGATAGCAGGAGTTATTCTTAAAATATCTGACTATCGTATGGCGTGTAGAAATGAATGCTGTGGATGAAACACGCAGTGCGAAAATTTTTTAAAACTTTTTATCGTATGTAGGTCAATCTAATCCCGGTCGTTTTGTGGGACGGAGATAACGATAACAGTCTGAGTAGAAAACTTAGAACATACACAATATATAATACCATGTAAAACTATTATTCAATCATCAAATGAGTCTTGGATATTAAAGGAAGATGGAAAAAACTATTAGATATAGCATTAATTTGATTACTAAAAAATTTAGATGACGTCAGACAAAGTTAAAAATGAAGGTATAGGATTAATACTAAAAATACGAAGCACAAACAAAATCATAACATGACAAAAACTGAATAAAAACCACAGTTGCTATACAAATCCCATTCCCATATCCGGCTCTTTCATGGAAGTTTATTATGTCAATAACAACAAAGCTACAGTGATACCACAAGACATTTAATAAGCACCACATGTTTCGGCAAGCTACTTTGTAGACACATAACCTGCAATTAGTTATAGCCCTAATCTAATAGTACCTATTGTAGAATGGATGAAAAATTACTTCTTAAAATACCGCTGATAAGCTGCAAGGCACCACGCAGCTCAGCGCCTCGCTAAATATTTCTAATTATAATATCACTAACGTCTCACACTATAGTCAGCGTCATAAGAAGTATTTTCTCAAAATTATAGTCGATATAGTTTTGCTGAACTCTTCTTCACAGCTCTGCATATAAACTTACCGGTAAACCAAACATTACGTCCACGAAAAACGGATGAAGGAATGAAAATCTGTTTGAGATGTAACGGGCTTTCTTATCTAATAACGCGACGTAGAAGAATCGCACTATGGTCAGAGTAAGTCTAAGAGTATATCCGAGACTCGAGAGTGAAGTTGGGACTGTCGGTAGAGCGACGAACTACTCATTGAAAAGGCCTCTGTTAAAATCCAACTGAATACAAGATTTACCATCTCGTCTTATGACAAATCAATATTTTATTATATTAAACTACTTAAGTAAAAAAACTATATTCAAAATGCAACAACGTCACTACTCAAAATTAATAACTTTAAAGGAAATCAATGCAAAAATAGTAATAAATATTCACGGTTTTTCAAGAAATGAATTTAATTCACATGTTATTATTTATATATTCGGGGTCTACTCACATTCTTGTAAAACTGAATGAAAATCTAAGAGGAGTTAACTTCTCTCATCATTTCCTAGATCCGCGGTAAGACGCATAGCAGCTCTTCTTCCATAACAGTTGTGTGCCTTCGACTTAAATCGCAATTTCCTATTAAGTTTTCAATTAGGCCTAAATGTATTATTATTAATGTTATTATTGTTATTATTATTGCTATTATTATTATTATTATTATTATTATTATTATTATTATTATTATTATTAAGTATATCATTAAAATGGTTACATTATAGCCTACCTACATTATTACCAATTGAATTTATTCGCACAGACTAAAAATTAACTTCACTTTTCAATAATGTATGAAAAATCGCTGTACACAGAGAAATGGCAAAAACAGTTTTCTCTGAATCAGGGATTCTGAAAATGCGTAAGTTCTTAAAATCATCTTAACCACAAGACTCACCTTTATTTGTAGATTGAGAGAATAAAACTACAGTATTTTATATGTTTTAAAAAGAATAATAATTGACCTATATTACATTTCAACCAGCCGCCAATCAATCAACAGCCCTAGCGGGAACACTGTTAATTATTACTGAATGTCAAAGACTGTCTCGGCGAGGCTGTGCCGCCCCTGTGAGCATGAATCGAAGACAACTCCGTAATTCTTCGCGGATCTAGAGCGGCATCTGATGGAATTCGCTACCAGCGTCAGCCACACGTATCAGTTCATCTCAGGTATAGTTTTATTACAGCATGCGTATCGCTACATATTTTAATTTTTCTTCAGCGTAATGTTTGCCTTAAGACATGGAAACCCGACGTAAGCATGCTAAGAGAATATTAATAACTTCCCCGCGATCGAGATTCAGAGTCTAGTTTCTCATTTTGCCAAGTAGGTATAAAGAAAGTATTTATTGTTGCTAGAAAACAACTTTTGAGTTTTAGGGAAATACACATTTTCGACGTCACTCATAGCCTAGATCAAATATAGATAGATAGGTCGGCCTTAGGTATAGGTTTTGAAGTCAACTTTTGTCAGGTTTACTACGCTGCCATCTAGTTGTTACATAAGGAGTCACGTCATAATTCCCATTTGAATTGCATTAGCGACTGTACTGCCATCTCGTGTTCGTTTACGGCGGACGGATGGCGATCCTGGCGGTTGTTCTCTTCAAAGTGCAAACGATTTTAACATAGCGATGACCTATATGTTACATATATGACCTAGGCTTATAGGCCTATGAGAGATGCTATTTTTGGTTTTTTATTTTGTCGACCGCTCTTTCTATCTGTTCGACGTCTGTCTGCGTACATACGCTTATGCTAAAATTTATAAATTGTCCGGGCAAGTAGGCTAACAGAATATGAATATTTCTACAAGTAATAGTAAGTAATTTAATTTGTGTGTGCATAAAAATGAACAGGATCAGAAATATTTAAAAATGAACAGAGTAAGAAAGAAAAGGGAGTTCGGTGAAAAGATTTATAAATTAACTTGTTCTGTTACAATAGTAAAAACTTTGTTTTTGTATACACTTTCTGTTACTATAACTTCAACTGTTATTTCTTATTATTAATCGTATTATTATTGCTATTATTGTTATTATTAGGGCCAGGAAGTTAATGCATTTGCTTATATTTTTCCATTGCCTGTAATTTGCTGATTGATTATCTTCACGAATCATCAACATTTAAGCTTGTAAAAGCAATTTTATGTCGCATATATTTGCATATTTTCGTTTTATTTTTGTAAGTGCATAATATTTCATGATATTTATATTATTGTGACATATTGTCGCGTTTAAGCTCATCAAAGCAAATTTTGTTGCATAAAAATACGTAGTTTAGAATTTTTTTAATAAAAGTTCATATTCTATTTTTTAAAACTGGTATTCAGTGAAATTATTGTAATTATTTATACCAGTAAAGTATTGAAAGTTTCGCGGCACACGTAGGGAATCTCACGGCACCTCTCAACAATAAATGTAAGTTTAATCTCATCTAGTTTGACCTATAATGTTACTATATTTATTGCTTATCATTATCATTATTATTATTATTATTATTATTATTATTATTATTATTATTATTTACGTATGTATTAGTGATATCGAGAAGTATAGAATTTTATTATTTATCATAGAAATCGTAATAAGTTTATATTACAGGCACATAATCATGACACAAGACGAAATAATAAGTCCACATTAGTAGAACCTAATGTTTCACATTGCTGAACTAATGCATAGCATTAATTTTGGCCCTCGACTGAGCTAAATTACACCCAGAACTTCTAAGATGTAACCTACTAACATATAACAAGAAAATTAGAAACGTGTTAATGTTTTCAATTTGATTAAATAAATTTATAGCCTATGTGTATGAATTAATCAGCCTATATTATATTTGTATTCTATAGTTTCGAAATATATATTTTTCTTAAATTGTCCTAATTTATTCATGTACGATATTATTCTTGTCTATGTTAATATTATATTATATAATTTCACTGTAGCTGTAATTTTAATTTTAGTTCCTATCAATATGACCTAATAAAATCGCTTCTGTTAACACTGATGTTGACAAGAGTTTTTTGACAACCAAACTTTTGGCTTAAAGAAAAAAGTTGAAAAAATATCAAGATATTAGCCAAAGTTACTTTAAGAATGCTGACTTTTGTAAGGATTTTCTGTCAGCACTGAATATACACAAGAAGTGGAGCTCCATTCTAATTTAGTTAGTATGACACGAGGCGCGTCCAGAAATTAAATGTCCTTGGGGCCGTTTAGAGAAAGAAAAACACAATTTCATGGAAAGATTTATTGGAACAGATACAGCAATTGTTGAGGTATTTTTCAACATTATCCCCAAGGAAATTGAGACATTTGTCATACATGGAATCATGTAACATACTGGTTCCGATCCCAGGCGGCACCGGCGTAGTTTAGTCGGCTAAGGCACTTGCCTGCCGATCCAGAGTTGCGCTCAGGTGCGGGTTCGATTCTCGCTTGGATTGATTACCTCGTTGGTTTTTTTCGAGGTTTTCCCCAAACCCTAAGGTAAATATCAGGTAATCTACGGCGAATCTTCGACCTCATCTCTCCAAATACCATCCATCATCAATTCCATCGACGCTAAATAACCGAATAGTTCATACAGCGTCGTTCAATAACCAACTAAAAAAAGTACAAGCCACCATTTAATGCAAAACGTAGCAGACAGAATACTACAAATGCATATAAAAAATTATATTATGGTTTATTTAACGACGCTCGCAACTGCCGAGGTTATATCAGCGTCGCCGGTGTGCCGGAATTTTGTCCCGCAGGAATTCTTTTACATGCCAGTAGCTAAATCTACTAACATGAGCCTGTCGCATTTAAACACACTTAAATGCCATCGACCTGGGCCGGGATAGAACCTGCAACCTCGAGCATAGAAGGCCAGCACTATACAAACTACGCTATCGAGGCCGATTTATATAGATTATTTTACGACGCTTTATCAACAGCTTAGGTTATTTAGCGTCTGAATGAGATGACGGTTATAATGCCGGTGAAATGAGTCCGGGGTCCAACACCGAAAGTTCCCCAGCATTTGCTCATATTGGGTTGAGGGAAAACCCCGGAAAATACCTCAACCAGGTAACTTGCCCCGACCGGGAACCGAACCCGGGCCACCTGGTTTCGCGGCTAGACGCGCTAACCGTTACTCCACAGGTGTGGACTAATATATACAGTATATTCCAATTCTATGCTGAGGATCAAATATGGATCCTCTGATTGGTAATCTAGTTTTTTAACAATTGAATCATAAGGAACAGTACTAATGGATATTAATTTTTAGACACAGCATTTGTAATGTATGAAGGTAATGTATAATAACAAAATTCCATATGAGAATCCAGTCCATATCTCCTTGATACCGCCTGATCTTCATTTTTAACGTGGTACAACTTACTAATACTACTGTAGGTATGATAATATTCTATTGCCCGCTATTACCAAACCTATACTACGGGTTTTTGTTAACTATTTCTCATAAAATATGTTCTGAATTTCCTTCATTTTGAAACTAACATCTCTGTGTCCAACGAGTTTTGGTAATCATAATAAAAAATACGTGGTCCAGGCCAGCGGATTCTATCGCCATGCCGCGCCTTGCCCTAAGTCAAATAATCAACATTTTCTTCCCATTATAATCATGAGAAGACGTCCTCTTTTCCATATAAACTGCATTCGGAGCTGTATATACATATACAGTGCAGCGTTCGATTTTAAAATAAATGAGGCGTTATAAGATGTTATTCATTTATATGTACATAATAATGCACGGCTCTTGTATGGATGCAGCAATGGTGCTCCTGATTACGCTGTAGAAATAAGCTGCATTAAAGATAATGTAAGGTACATTTTTGCATTAAGATGTCTGGTTACTGGTTGTAGATTAATAATTCTTGTTGTAGTGCGCTTGTCTGAAAGATGTTCTCCTTATAATGAGGGACGAATGATTCGATCCATACTTAGTTTTATGTAGCACGTTGTGATTCGAATCTTTTAGAAATCTAGCAGACTCGAGTGCGATTCTGGGAAAAGGGAGAGATTTACTATCCTTCCCTAGAAAGTAGATGTGCTTCGGTGACTTAGAGACATTGCAAACATAGGGACACGGAGTACAGATATTAATTCATCAATGACTGATGCCAGCTAATATGTTTGAAGAATATTTTAAAACAATTTATCCTTTAGACTATAATAATAATAATAATAATAATAATAATAATAATAATAATAATAATAATAATAATAATAGTGCGATGTAATTAAAAATTGAAGGTGAAAGAGATAGACAATTGTAATAATAATAATAATAATAATAATAATAATAATAATAATAATAATAATAATAATCCGTGGCGCTACAGCCCGTGAAGGGCCTAGACCGACCAGCCGGATGCTGGCCTCACGCCCACATGCCGAAGCAGAGGTGGACGATCATCCAACCAGAATGGAGGTATCGTGTGGTTAGCACGATGATTCCCCCAGCCGTTATAGCTGGTATTCGCAACCGGATTTCGCTACCTATTGTAGCTCCCCAAGTGCATCACGATGCTGGGTGGGCACCGGTCCCATACACTGGCCGAAATTTCATGAGAAAATTTCTTCCCCCATGAGGACTCGAACCAGCGCGCATTCCGTAACGCGAGTCCTAGGCGGGATGCCTTAGACCGCGACGCCACGGCGCGGGACTAGACAATTGTATACCAAATTAAATTGAACATAGTTATTCATCATGCAGACCTATTGTAGTGTCAGTGTCAGAATGGATAAAATGTACTACATATTTAGGCATGATAGTGGATTCAATGTTCTGCACTGAAAAATCGCTCTTAAATATTTGATGTTAACCAAAATATAAAGAACTAGGGAAGAGACTAGTGAAGTGCTTTGTGTGGAGTGTAGTATTGTATGGGGAAGAAACATTGACATCAAGACGAATAGCAGCGAATAGAAGCATTGAAATGTGGATATGGAGAAGAATGGATCGTGTGAAATGGACAGACAGAATAAGAAACGAAGCTGTGTTGGAAAGAGTGGGTGAAGAAAGAATAATGCCGAAACTCACCAAAAAGATGAAAATGAATTGGCTGCGTTACTGGCTGAGAAGAAATTGCCTACTGAGGGCTGTACTAGAAGGAATGGTGAACGGGAAAAGTTCGGAGCAGAAGAAGATATTGCATAAGAAGGAAAATAGATAAATATTTTCCTTGATTACACAATAGACGACATTAAGATAATATGGATCATATGCGGCGACAAAGAGGAAGACAGAAAATAGGAAAGACTAGAGAATGCTGGGTTTACAGTGGAAGACCTGCCATTGGGCAGAACACTGTGAATGAATGAGTGAGCCAAAATATCATATATCACATCATATATCATATCACATCATATATATCATATCATATATCACATCATATCATATATCATATATCATATCATATATCACATCATATATCATATCACATCATATCATATATCATATCATATATCACATCATATATCATATCACATCATATCATATATCATATCATATATCACATCATATACCATATCACATCATATCATATATCACATCATATATCATATCACATCATATCATATCACATCATATCATATATCACATCATATATCATATCACATCATATCATATATCATGTCATATCATATATCATATCACAACATATATCATATCATATTATATCATATATCATATCATATCATATCATATATCGACCTGGTTGGCGCAGTTAATATAGCGCTGGCCTTCTATGCCCGAGGTTGCGGGCTCGATCCCGCCTTCTATGCCAGGTCGATGGCATTTAGTGTGCTTAAATGCTACTGGCTCATGTCATTAGATTTACTGACATGTAAAAGAACTCCTGCGGGACAAAATTCCTGCATAGTGGCGACGCTGTTAAAATCTCGGCAGTTGCGAGCGTCGTTAAATAAAACATAACATTTAACATATATCATATCATATCGTATATATCACATCATATATCATGTCATGTCATGTCATGTCATTTCATTTCATATCGTCCTTTCCATAGTCTAGTAAAAGTTTAACAAATTGTGTATTTCAATTCAAGTAGCAAATTATGCTCAAGTATTTTGGCTTTCACTTGTTTTATCATCTGCATCTACACTTTCGATTAATTTTGGCAACATAGGCCTATTTATAATAAAAGTGCTTGAAATGCAATGATGTAATGATATTATATGTTTATTGTTTTCAATATCAGTGTTACTTCTAAGGTGCTCTTTTCACGATAGAATTTTACATGTGACGTTACAGGAGTATTGAGAAAGAAATAACATGCTAATAGGAGATATAGGTTTGAAATTGATTGGAAATTTTTTAACCATACATCTATACAATGAAATCTTTCTGTCTTCCCAGCAATGCGTACAAAGGGTAGGAACTGAATGTAGTCCATTGCAAAACTATTGCATCCACGTGTTGAAAGGATTATCAGGGAGTTGCTACAGCAGGTTTTGCATTGCTTTATTTAAGAAAACACTTTGGAAATTAAGGTTTAGTGATTGATTTAGTGATTGCAGATTATACTCATTAATCATTATTGACTATTATCATTCACATCATCGTCATCGTTGGGCACGCATTAGACCTGGTGGTTTGTTGCGGTCTTCTGCCAGCGTTTAAAATATCTTTAGATCTTGGAGATATCGATAGAGACGTGTTCTGTGCATAACCAGAACATGTCAGTTGATTCTGTATAATTATTCTGTTTTTAATTATTTTGTAGTTTTTAGTTATTTGTGTATAGCAGCGGTTGTTCTTAAGATTTCGTGCCAATGGCCAGGATTCTTTCACTTTCGCACCTTAATATGAACTTTCTGATACGAGGGAAATGCTCGTAGAAATTTTTATTAAGATTTTCAGTGATATAGCAAAACAGTATAGATTACTATCGAACTAAATATTGAAAATGTAGCTTTCAATTCGTGTTTGTGCCTTTCTGGTTGATGAAATGCTTCCCTGTCCGTTCAAAAAAAAAAAAAAAAAAACTACTACTGGCTTCTTCTCCATATGGACGATATGAACAGTAGTCTCTTGTATTATCCTGGTTCACCAATGATGTGTAAGAATCCGTTGAACTTGAACCAATCAGAACCGTGTAGGACGACGAAAAGTTATCGCATGTAAGTTGCATCGAACCGACAGTTCTCTTATAGAATCAGTAGTAATCAGCAGTAATAAACCAAGTAGCAAATTGCAGTGGCCTCAAAACAAACATGGCTAACCGATTGGAAAATACAGAAAATATTATTATAATCGCAGAACCTTGTGAGTTTAAATTATTTATTACTTAATTATGAACGTTTTAAGATATTTCGTTACAGCTATGTATGAATGATCCTCCTGCTATTGTGTTTCAATAGCTTCTTTATATTAAGTTCATAACTTTAGTGTATTGTTTAGTAATAAAAATGAAATATTGATTTTCCTATCTGTATACAGCGTGATTCACGAGGATTTACCGTCCTTTACAGTGTTTATTTCCGAAGACATTCTGAGCAAAATATGTCATATAAACATGGGTCCTATTCTCAATATTTACAGAGTTACGTTTCGTTATTGGAACGCACTGCTGTGAACGCGTGATCTTGGTCAGCGTGCAGTCAGCAGCCAGCGCGAGCGCTACGGTAATCAAAGATAGCCGTATGCAGTTACGTAGAGCGACGAGTGCCGTTCACAAGCGTGCGGCCAAGTGTACTCAAGCGGACGGCGACATTTTTAAAAATGTGTTGTAAACTCTCCAAGACTGTAAATTAGGATGCAAAATTGAGCTGCAAATAATTAAGTCGGTGGAAGTGGTGTGATTTGTAATAATTGTGATAAGTGCGTAAGAATAATGTAATGTTCTAGTTAAAAATAGAAAAATATGTCTGTACGAAGCAACTAAGAAGGTCACAGCACATTTTTAGCTACTGAAATGATGCATCTGAACGGTTCATTCTCTATTTGTATTATTCTTTTACCTTGAAACTAAAGAAAAATCTTATTTTACAAACAACTTTAAATTAGTGTAGCTAACTCTGAAAATATTGAGAATAGGAACTATGTTTATATGACAGTTTTTGCTCAATATGTCTTCAGAAATAAGCTCCGTAAAGAACGGCAAATCCTCGTGAATCACCCTGTATAAGGTAGGTCAGTTATAGCCAAAGTCTCAAGATTAGCTGCACTTTGTAAGCCGAAATCGTGACAGATTAATTGAATTGCTAGGGTCTATACAATGTTTGGAATGTTTATACATTTCATATCATGATTAAATAGTATAACAACTTTCGACAGTGCCAATTGAACTCTTGGATAATGACAAATAGAGAGCTGAGTTATTAAATCTGTTTTTATCTGACTGTGTACCTGTATATCACAGAGACACGACGAAATGAAGTTAGATAGATAGATAGATAGATAGATAGATAGATAGATAGATAGATAGATAGATAGATAGATAGATAGATAGATAGATAGATAGATAGATAGATAGATAGATAGATAGATAGATGGATGGATGGATGGATGGATGGATGGATGGATGGATGGATGGATGGATGGATGGATGGATGGATGGATGGATGGATGGATGGATGGATGGATGGATGGATGGATGGATGGATGGATGGATGGATGGATGGATGGATGGATGGATGGATGGATGGATGGATTTATTCGTTCCATAATATTCTTACATTTGCTTTATAGCATAGAATAAAGAACATGTCCAATTCTTACGTTTAACAGTAAAATGCAATACATATAAAATGCAAATATGAAATATGTACAGAATTAATACCTTAATAACAATAATATTTTATACAATGTAATATGTTTACCATTTAATAGTATTATAATATTTACACAGTACTGTGAAATGTCAAGAATTCATCTACAGAATAGAAAGTGTGAGATATTAAGTAATTTCTTAGTTCTGCCTTAAATAATGCAGGGTTTTGGCTATGATTCTTAATGTCTTCAGGAAGACTATTGCACATTTTTATCGCCATGTAACGTACTCCCCTTTGAAAGCATGATAAATTTGATGATGGCGTATGAAAATCATTCCTTCTGCGGGTATTTATACTATGTATGGCTGAGTTAGTTGGAAAATTTTCTTTATTACATAAGAGGAAATTTATTGTAGAGTATATGTATTGATTTGTTAAGGTTAGAATATCTAATTTTTTTTTTTTAAATAATCTACATGATTCTCTAGCCTTTGCTCCAACTGTTATTCTAATGGCTCTTTTTTGTAATAAGAATATATTTTTACTATCTATAAAATTTCCCCAAAATATTATTCCGTAGGACATAATGGAATGAAAATAGGCAAAATATATTGTCTTTAAGATACTGCTGTTTAGAAATTGTTGGCTATCATCAAGTTGCATTGAAAACAAAATGTAGGCTACTATGTAAATAAATATCATGATTTGTTATTTTACTTAATATAATGTTGAAATTACATTTCTTATTTATATGCTTGTATATTTATACAGTATGTTGTTATCTTTTGTGAATAGTGTAAACAAATACCACTTTTGCTGTTCATTCACTGTCGACATATTCACCGAGAGCTTCTTGAATTTATCGCCAATGAACAGCAGTCGTGGCATTACCTCTGATAATTATTAGTAAACCCTATTAGAACGCGGTTCTCTATTACGCATTCAGAATTCTTTGTTTCCATTGCATTCCAGCAGTTGTTGAACACTACTTGTAAACTCACAGCATTAAGACAAGAGCTAAGGATTACAATCTACAAACAAATGACTGTACCTAAATAATACAATATATCGACGCCGCAAGGGGGCACAAATACGTCGTTTTACGGAGTATTACCATATTTTCTTATAGTTATTACCTTTATCGTCCTTGATTCTTTATGGTACTTGGTTACAGCGTTGTAGTTTGACAGGTTTCTTCGAGTTTGCATCGTTTGTGTTGTCAATCGTCCATTTTCTTCTTTATTGTCTTATTACGCAGGTCACTCTGCAGTGGCTTGTGCAACGTCATTAAGTTGTGTGAGAGATGACCGAACATGTTAATAGAAAGAAATGATATTGATGACGAATAACCTTATCGCTTCGGCTTCCGGATTTAATTTATTGCCACAGTGCCTTATTAATTATTATATTATAACAGTTTTGTAAATAATATGTTTTAAAGAAATCGTAAATCTATCTTAAATTGGCTATATATTCAGACAAAGTATGACTCGGCCTTAGCTAGTTAATTTGCTGGTATTTCTTTATCGAAAGAAGTTAGATTCTGACCCGAGCAAGCTCATTTAGATTTTTAGAGGTAAGTGGCTGTGAAGAAACGCTTAGGGAAAACGTGGAAGTTCTACATGAAGCAAGTAAAGCGATACGGTTGGAAGTAAATCCCGAAAAGACAAAGTATATGATTATGTCTCGTGACGAGAATATTATACGAAATGGAACTATAAAAATTGGAGATTTATCCTTCGAAGAGGTGGAAAAATTCAAATATCTTGGAGCAACAGTAACAAATATAAATGACACTCGGGAGGAAATTAAACTCGGAATAAATATGGGAAATGCGTGTTATGTTATTATTCGGTTGAGAAGCTTTTGTCATCTAGTCTGCTGTCAAAAAAAATCTGGAAGTTAGAATTTATAAAACAGTTATATTACCGGTTGTTCTGTATGGCTGCGAAACTTAAACTCTCACTTTGAGAGAGGAACAGAGATTAAGGGTGTTTGAGAATAAGGTTCTTAGGAAAATATTTGGGGCTAAGAGGGATGAGGTTACAGGAGAATGGAGGAAGTTACACAACGCAGAGCTGCACGCATTGTATTCTTCACCTGACATAATTAGGAACATTATTAAATCCAGACGTTTGAGATGGGCCGGGCATATAGAGTGTTAGTTGGAGGCCAGAGGGAAAAAGACCTTTGGGGAGGCCGAGACGTAGATGGGAAGATAATATTAAAATGGATTTGAGGGAGATGGGATATGATGGTAGAGACTGGATTAATCTTGCTTAGGATAGGGATCAATGGCGGGCAATGAACCTCCGGGTTCCTTGAAAGCCAGTGAGTAAGTAAGTATGTAAGTAAGTGAGTATGTAAGTAAGTAAAGTATGTAAATATTTCTGTTCGCAGTTTCTCGGTAAGCCAAACCCTATCTAATATGGTTGATTTCTAGAGACCGCAAGACTTTTTTATAAATAAATTTAAAACCGGGAATTTAGTGTCCTCTTACATAACACACAAAGGAATCTCAACTTTCAATGACATGTCTTCAGGCGAAATTTTACTGGCCGTTTCATTCACATGTCAAAACTGGATTGTCATTTTGTTGTGAAGCCCGTGTGATACGTGTGGCAGCCGACTAAATTATATGAGAATCTGTTTCGGAACGAGTATTGAATTGAATCGGCATATCTTAGCTTGTTAAATCTCAACGGTAAACGCTGATTTTGAACGCTTCTGAACTGAATTTTAACACTATTATTGATGATGATGATGATGATGATGATGATGATGATGATGATAATGATGAAGATGAACCTCTGAGACCGAGAGACAATAAACCTTGTACGAGTATGTACTATCCGACTCTTCTAAATTGACCGGTGTTGATTCCACGAACTAGCAGAACTAGCACAGTGCACCATACCCCTCCACGAAAGCTTCGATTCCCTCAATGCCTCACGCTTCGTAATCACCTACGATGTGTGGTATAAGACAGTGGCGACATTAGTGCCCAGCGGTCGTGTAACATGAGATGCGTAGTACGTATGTGAATCCAACTTTGCAGTATACAACTACAGTCTAGTATATACAGTCACGAAGCTTGAGTTGATGAGGATACTAGGAACAATAGACTGTGCAGGTACTATTTCGCATTGTCTGTGATGAGGCGATAGTAACGATCCTAGTGATTAGCAACTATCTATGGATGCATATTTCCTACGTATTGAACTTCGTGACTGTATATACAAGACTGTGATACTACCGGTACCTAATGCTACAAACGTTGGAACATAGCAAACTTTTATAGCTGAAGAATGTTATCCTAAAACTCACTAAATCCGTTTGGCCATTTTTATGATTTATACATATTATGAAGGCGTTTTTTTTTTGTGCAAATTCATTTTTTACACATATGAGGAAGTTACTGATAAAATATTATAACATCTACTCAAAAAATGATGTAAGTATGGGGTGTAGAATTTATCATACCACACCTAATAGCATCGGACTCTAAACTTTCAATGCTCCCTCTTGTGAAATTTTGTCTGTGTGGCTTAGGACTATATCATTCTCACTCCTTCATATATATATATATATATATATATATATATATATATATGATTAAGTTTGAGCCTTTTATCGCAGTTTAAGCATGTTTTCTTCCAAAACAACGCCAATCCTCGTCTACAAGGTTGTATTATTGTGCATGTCACTTGAAAACTCGCTCAGTACGTAGACCAGTGTATACAAAAATTAGCACAGTCTTTTCATAAATATGGACTTAACGCGTTTTGGAATCGGTTCCCATACACTATGTCCACGGATATTTCGTCCACTGTTTCGTACGTCACTTTCATATTCTGTCCACTATATTTTTTCGTCCTCTGGTCTTATATGTCCACTATTATTTCGTCCACAGTTTAAATGTCCATTGTGCTATTTTGTCGTCTGACAGTTTGGTCCACATTTATCTTTGTTCTCTTTATTAAGTTGTCCATTTTATTGTCTCGTCCAGTACATTCTGTCCAATATTCCTGATTGTCCATTTGCATAAATGATTTAAAACTAATATTACTACCATATCACTACTACTACTACTACTACTACTACTACTACTACTATTACTACAATAATAATATAATAATAATAATAATAATAATGCGAATGAAAGTGGTAAGTATAATTTTATTGTTGTTGACTAACATGTCTTGCCTTCTTACGGTTCTTATCATATAAACCATTTTAAATGTTTTCATTTCAAAATTCAATAGCTACTGAACCAATGAACTACATATTTGCATTGTAATGAACATTTTTATCCTACAAAATAATTAAATACATTGCCGTAAGAAGTCTTTTTTAAAATTCTGTATTGGAAGTACTTGTTACCCAAAAATGAACAAAATATTCGAGGACAAAATATTTAATTGGCACAGAAACTAGTGGACAAAGAAAAATTGAAAGAGAAAAATCATAGACACAATAATTCTTGATCGAAATATTAATGGACAAATGTTTTGGTGGACGAAATGTTTGCTGGACTAATTTCCTTGGGCAAAATAGCTGTGGACGTGAGATAGTGGACAAATTGTTTGATGGACGTACTGCTGTGGACGTATCGTCCTGGAAGCTTTGGAATCACACTCTTCAGTTGCTGTTATTTAGTGTATGAACAGTGCTGTAATTCTTTGTCATTTTAATTCATACATTTTCTGAGTTGATAACTATATGATTCTGGCTTGAATTAATTGTAATTATCTTCTTTGGAAATTGATTGCCCCTCGAGACAGAACTTGTCTTGAATTAACTACTGTTTATTATAAAGCAGCTCATTAATTTCTTTGTGTCTCCTTGCAGGTCCGCGTTACGGTTCTTGACAGAAACGACAGTCCTCCATCGTTCCGGGACACTCCGCTAGAGTACTCTGTATCTGAAGACCTTCCAACTGGACAAATGGTAGCTACGCTGAGGGCTAGTGACCCCGACACTTTGGGCCATCTTACGTACAGTTTGGTGTCGGGCGATGAGGGCCACTTCCAATTGGATACAGCTGACACTGGTGTCTTGCGTCTCAGGGAAGCCTTGGACAGAGAGACTCGTGATACATATAGACTGCAGGTCCGGGCCTCGGACGGGGTTCAACACACAGACACCATGGTCACCATCAAGGTAAGATTACGGATTACTCGAGAGTCCCTAGTGTTGTAGAAATGGCATGTCACATATTGAAAAATAATGGAAATAAAAAACAAGGTTAATGCAGGCCCAGGCTCTAGTTCTACCGCCCGGTGAGATGGTTGCCTTGTGTGGGGAGTTAAAGGTAAGGATGGACTGTGCCGATTATTTTTCGGCACCCTGTTTCTTTATTATTGATTTTCTTTTTTGTTTATCCACCGTCCCCGGTTTCCTTTGTTTCCCTTCTCTTTCAGATAAATGTCTCTTTCTTATACTCCATTTTCTGTCTAATTTCTTTTATATTTGTGTGGAAAGCGAGATCATTGGCTGGATTATATTTGTGTGTTCATTGGTTTATTTCCTGTTTTCTCATTGGTGATCTTTTCAAATTTTTTCGTTACTTGGTTGACGGGTTTTTCCTGACCGCGCTGGAGCGACATTACGGAAGTGACATTAATGAATAAGTATAAATTTAGGTATAGGAAAACTGAAATAATTAATTAAATCAAATAAGGAACCAAATAATTCCACATACATATAAAAGAAATTAGACAGAAAATGGAGTTTAAGAAAGAGACATCTATCGGAAGAAGAAGGGAAACAAAGGAAACCGGAGACGGTGGATAAACAATCAATAATAAGAAAACAGGACTATCAGGCCAAGTGCCTGGGTTCGAGTCCCGGTCTGAAAAATCCATAGTGACACTTATGGCGGACAAGGTCGCAGTTGTGGTTTTCCTCGAGGTTCTCCTGTTTTCCCCCATATTAGACATTTGCATCATTCCGTCACCATTTCGACATCATCTCGTAGGTAACGGTGACACGCAAATTCTTGTGGTTAAATGAAAATTTATATGCCCACTTGTTTTGGTCAATGTAATGAAAGACTGCGTCCTAGCAAGAGAGAGCTGAAATAAGTAAAAATTCCGGTGTTCAGATTTCCGGCCTCGAAGATAACACAGAGATATTATACGCAAGTTTTCCCAGGGTTTACTCCGACAGGCCGGGTACCTGCCTATAGACCAGTCTCGCAAACTGTGCATATTCTGATGGCGCTAGTGCATGGTCGCAAACTATTCACAGAGAAATATAGGCCATTCGGTATCTCGTGAAACCAACCTGCGCGTCAGGGGAAGAAGAATGTGGACTGAGAAGCTTCCCTCCCTCGCTACACTCCTTCTTGTAGCAAGCGAGCTCACTCACCCCCACCGTAAGGCTCTTACTATATGCTACTGCGCACGCAAGCATTTGGTTTCACGATATAAACATAAGTTTTATGGCATGAAGTGAAGTGAAATCGGATTGGGAGTGTTGGTGTATTGAATTTTTTTATATTCAGCAAAGCGGGAGAACTGCAGTTGTTCTTATTCTCTCTCTGCTACACTTCCCATTTCTTCGTAATTGTTCAGTTCCTTGTTAAAATAACCCAATTTTGAGGACGACAGTCAATTTTCCCACCAAGAAATTAACATAAATGCATGGAAGGCGAAAACTAACGAGTCTTCACGATAAACTCGAAGTACTGTTGATAGAATTGAATACTCATGATAGTTTATACTACCGTCACGTAGTAAATACTTCGTAGTAGTGACATCAGATTTATGCATACAAAACGAAGTATATACTTCTGCTTCAAGTATTTTCTACAGTCAAAGCAAAAGGTAATGCAACTTTATGCATACCTACCCTTATTTTTTCTTAGGGTAAAAGGCAGCCAGAGCGTGTTATTGTACAATATAGTTCTACCGAGGAAACTAAGAGCTGTAGGCTACTCTCAAACTCTCTGACTTCTGTGCGTGTCTGTGGCGTATGTACACAGGACAATTACTTAAAAAATTGTATATAACAGCCGTCTCGGTGAACGAATTTATTAAGACTCACTCCTTTAACGTAGATTGAATTGAATCTGAGTTAGGGCATGACTATCCCGGTAGGTAATGCTGAATAATTGTGATCTTACGGTAAAGTCCAATAAATTTACTATTACTACTGCTATTACTACTACTACTACTACTACTACTACTACTACTACTACTACTACTACTACTACTACTACTACTACTACTACTACTGCTGCCACCACCACGACCATTACCACCACCACGACCACCACCACAACCACCACCACACTGAATATTATACGTGTGGAAAGTAGGAATTTACAGAGAATGGAAAACTATTCTATCCCACTTCAAGCTTATAGATTCGCGTACACAGTAAGAGGAAGGCGCGAAATAGGCAGACCAACGAAGCACTAGAGAAGAGCAGCTTTAAAATTACTTTGGAAGTGGAAACAGGTCAGTAGGCTGAACGGTGTAGTATGTGATACTGATTATTATTATTATTATTATTATTATTATTATTATTATTATTATTATTATTATTATTATTATTATTTAGTGCTGTTGATCGATCAAAATATTTAATCGATTAACTATTTGAATTTAATCGATAGATTAATCGAGTTTCGATAAAATATTTTAATATACCGGTACTATAATACACATTTATTGTTAAATTTAACTTGTGTTCGGTGATAAGCATAAGTATTGAATGTTGTATATCTGTATATATATATTGTATCGTTATATTACAAAACATCTATTTTAATTACTTACTAATATACTTATTATGAGGCTTATAATTTATTGTGTCAAATTCTCCGGGAATTTCTGAGACAAACATAAATAACAAAAAGTATGAAGACTCACCTAGTTAATACTGTTTCATTCATGATTTTAAACATGTGAGTGCATTCACATGCTCCGAATTGAGTACCACTCTACGTTTAGTAACAATGTTTCCTGCATCACTAAACACGAAAAAACTTTTTTTCTGTCAAGCACTTCTCCACGATCGTTCAATTTAAATCCAAACGCTTCATCGAGTTTACCTCTCAAATTCTCATATGACATAATGGAGTCTACATTTTTCACAAACCACAGAAAACTGATTTTTTTTTCTTTATCAAACTAAACACACAACCTTCAAATGCAAACTTAGTACAGAAACTGCAACTGCGGTATAGCGTTCAAAATAGAAGACTGGCCCCTATTGTAATTGAATTACTAGATTTTAGAAAGAGAAGAAGGTAATTACGCTCTCACTTGCACACACTGTAGACATGGCTATTTTATAAGGGATGAGGGGGATGAATCCCAGAAAAGTGTGTATTTCATATGCTAGGAAGATGAGCTGACAACAAGGTGGAAGTTTTATTGGAAAACCATAAAACTTAATAAGGGTTTCGCATTGTGTTTCAACTTTCAATAGAGGTAGACTAGGTCACTGTCCTCATATCTCCATCTCTTTCTGAAGTGTTTGTGCAAAGATTTTTCCTACGCTGCCTGATTTACAGTTAGAAAATAACAGTACTATTTTTTTAAGTAAGCAATTTCCGAGAGAGAAATATTGTCGGAATTTTTGGAATGAGTTTGTATTAACAAAATAATAATTAGACCTAATATCAACTACAACAGATTAATTTTAATCGACTCGATTATTCGATTAAATATTTTGATCGATTAATCTCACAACAGAAATTGATCGATTAATCGATTAGATTAATCTATTAAATCCCACAACTTTATTATTATTATTATTATTATTATTATTATTATTATTATTATTTTTACATTGGGCCCTCTGTTATTTTTGTTATTTATAGATGGCATACGTAAAAGATTAATTTCAAACTACCTGTTGTTTGCTGATGATCTCAAAATCTTTCGCTCAATAAATAGTTCTGCCGATTGCCTAACTCTTCAAAATGATATTAACTCTATTGAACTTTGGTCTGACAATAATGGAATGAAAATTAATGAAACAAAAACTTTTGTCATATCGTACTCACGAAAAACTACTTCCATAAAATTTAATTATTCTCTTAATAAGGTCTGTATTATTAGGAAAAATTCTATTAAAGATCTTGGTGTATTACTCGATTCTAAATTATACTTTCACGATCATGTTCAATATATTTATAATCATTCAATAAGAATGCTTGGTTTAATAAGGTCTATAACTTATTATTTTTCTACTTCAGACTCTCTATTAATTCTACACTTTACTTCGGTTTGATCTAAACTTGAATATGCATCTGCAGCCTGGAATTCCATTACTTCAACTGATTCGGTTAAATTGGAAAATATTCAAAGAAAATTTATTTCCTTATGTGTTTTTCGATTTGTGCCCAATTCCTCTGACTTTAACTATGAGATTACCTGTAAATATTTTAACTGTTGTAGCCTTTATTATAGACGTCAAAATCTTGATTATCAATTTTTTTGCAAAGTTATCAAGGGTGATATTGATTGTGAGTTTATCATAAACAATATCAGCCTTCGTATTCCTACAAAAGGTTTAAGATTAAAAAAAAAAAATTTATAAAAGGAATTCAAAATCACTTTCTCCAGTCTGTAGATGCATAAAATATGCTAATTTGCATGGGCATAATTTAGATCCTTTTAAGGTATAGTTTCGTTTTGATTATTAGTATTTACTGTTCTTGTTCTCAATTTTATTTATGTATGTTTTTGTTTATTTAAGATATTATTTATTTGTTTTTGCACCTTTGTATCTTCTGTTTGTGTAATGTGCTGAACTATAATTGGCCTCTGGCTGTTGTTGAGCACACAAATATTAATAATAAATATATTATTATTATTATTATTATTATTATTATTATTATTATTATTATTATTATATTTTTCGTGTCTTGGAGCGTCCACCAAACCGAAAAGTTATTAAATTACAAACCAACAAGTGAAGAGAGAACAAGGATGTTCATTGAATTGATGGATAGACCAATTCTTTTGTACTTTGAGACCAGAACAGGCCAATACATCTAAACTCTGTTGATGATATTTTTTTCACGTTGAGCCATTTAGGAGCAATTAATAAAGAGGTTGTAATACTTTGATCGTGGCGATGATGGTAATAGGCAAAGGACATTGAGTCAGAAAGATTAGGCAGTTGAGGACGACACGCGTAGACACGAGTAAATCGCATCTCTGTAACAATGTCGACTCCGTAATATGGATCGACAGCCGCCAGCAAATATACACACGACAAAATCTGAACGAAGCGTAACTGCCATTCCTGGACTTGCTGATTCTACCTTTCTGTGTCTCCTTTAAATAAAAAAGATCATCTTACAGACGGAAAAATCTTTTTTGACTGTTTTATAAAACGACTTCACAAAATAAATAAAACTAAATTCGAAATAAAGAAAAAAATATATACCGGTCCTTTTTCTGTGGCAGAGAGGCCTCTCAAACCAAGGTAACCAAAATCGGCTGGAATGCAGTTGGTGTAATTTAGTTGGGATTCCAAAGCGGCTTTATGCTAGAAGGAGAAGGAAGAAGAAGGAGAAAAGGAAGAAGAAGAAGAAGACTGACGAACATCAGTTACACAACTGAAAACTTTTCCTTCCCAACGTCAGCTTTTCGTTTTGTGTGTGTGTGTGTGTGTGTTTGTGCGTGCGTGTGCGTGTTTTTTTTTTATTCTTTTAAAAATCTTTTTTTAACTTCTTCGAAGTCAGGCATATCAAAGCTTGCTAACTACCAGTTTTTACCTCTTCTTCCGTTCCAGACTTGAAACACATTCTCATACCAGGAATATTAAAAATTCTGCCAACTCGATTGTCGTCGTCTGTGGTGGACGGTCCACGGTAAAGAAAAACACCCGATCCGATCAGTCCTGAGAAGCTCCGGATCGCAGAGCCCATTCTAATCGTTGCCAGCGGCCTGTCCGCCTTTTATAGGATAATGCGACACGTACTGACTCCTCAGATACGATTCCAAGTTCATTTTCTTGTTAGGTGATCACACTGGTCACAGTTCTATGCATTGAATATCCATTTCATTCATTAAGAGTTCCAGAAATGCTCAACTGTAATTCTGCAGTTCTCTATTCACATTCCTATACGGTCGTGTGAAATTTTCATAGAGGAAAATGACATGCGCAGAACTGCGTAGGCTATATACCTAACTAGTACAAATACAGTAAATATTTAAATACTTATGCATATACAGTAGAACCTGTCTTATACGTAAAGCAAAAGTGTTGTTATTAGCTGTAAATAAAAAAGTTGTTTATATAAACAAAATATATTTCTTCCTATTTAAAATAATTTTAAAGTGGTGTATGACATTTGGTGGTATGCATAAAGTTGTAGTATTACCTTTTGCTTTGGCTGTCGAAGGTACTTGAAATAGAACTATAAACTTCATTTTGTATTCATATAGGCCTACTTCATAATCTGAAAGTTAGAATTTATAAAACAGTTATATTACCGGTTGTTCTGTATGGTTGTGAAACTTGGACTCTCACTTTGAGAGAAGAACATAGATTAAGGTTGTTTGAGAATAAGGTTCTTAGGAAAATATTTGGGGCTAAGAGGGATGAAGTTACAGGAGAACGGAGAAAGTTACACAACGCAGAACTGACACATTGTATTCTTCACCTGACATAATTAGGAACATTAAATCCAGACGTTTGAGATGGGCAGGGGATGTAGCACGTATGGGCGAATCCAGTAATGTATATAGAGTGTTAGTTGGGAGGCCTAAGAGAAAAATACCTTTGGGGAGACCGAGACGTAGATGGGAGGATAATATAAAATGGATTTGAGAGAGGTGGGATACGATGATAGAGACTAGATTAATCTTGCACAGGATAGGGACCGTTGGCGGGCATATGTGAGATCGGCAATGAACCTACTGGTTCCTTAAAAGCCATTTGTATGTATGTATGTATGTATGTTTTTTATTTTATTTATTTTATTGGGTTATTTTACGACGCTGTATCAACATCTAGGTTATTTAGCGTCTGAATGAAATGAAGGTGATAATGCGGGTGAAATGAGTCCGGGGTCCAGCACCGAAAGTTACCCAGCATTTGCTCGTATTGGGTTGAGGGAAAACCCCGGAAAAAACCTCAACCAGGTAACTTGCCCCGACCGGGATTCAAACCCGGGCCATCTGGTTTCGCGGCCAGACGCGCTGACCGTTACTCCACGGATGTCGACTGTATGTATGTATGTATGTATGTATGTATGTATGTATGTATGTATGTATGTATGTATGTATGTATGTATGTATGTACACTTGATACTACTACTACTATGAAGTATATACAGATGTGGCGGTGTAAATTAACACGAATATTCGATTATATCGATTATCGACAATAATTCGGGTTTATCCTCGAAGATTCGTTAGTTTTCGCCTTCCATGCATTTATATTAATTTATTGATGGGGATAATTGATTGTCGTATTTAAAATTTAGTTAGTTTAACAAGAAAATGGACAATTACAACGAAGTGGGAAGTGTGAAGAGAGAGAAGGAGAAGAACTTCTGTTTCTTAAGCTACTAAAGGAATACCCAACATTATTATACAAATTGCAAACTCCTGCAACAAGAAGTAACAAAGAAAAACCATCCAGTTTATGAAAGTTGAGATGGTAGCTTACAGCGGGGGGAAAAAATGATGAAAAATGATTAAAATAAATAACTTGAAAAGTTAAATAACGTATTAATCAAATGGGCACAAAATATTATTCACTAAATTTATATGTAACCTAAAATATTGTAAGCACATGAAATTTTTTTTCATGTAAATTAAATGTATTATAAATACATCAAAGAATCATCTCACTAAAAATATATTATTTTTAATAACAATAACAAAAATCAAATGACAGATAGAATTCCGGTTAGTTTCTACAATCATAATTTGAGCAGTCTATTACAAAAATGGATCATATGACATTTTTTATTTATAAAATCTGCATAACTTCTTATAATCACGTTCTGATGGTTCTCGTCTTTCGTGTAGGATTTTCTATCGCGAATTTGCACAAATTGTGCCACTTTAAAGTGTACAAATGCTTATGCTAAGCTAATGAAGTCTCAAACAGGGCAGACTACGATTTTTCTTGGTTTATATTTAGAAGTAGAAGTATATACTTCTCGTTATGCATACAAATAGTAGTTTATACTATGAATTCTAGCATAAACTAAACACGGCTTCCAGATCAACTTTTTGCGTTATGGGAAAGAGTTTACTATAGGTTTTTATACATGAAGATCGTAGTATATGGTATATACTAGGAAAACCTTAGCAATAATATTTACTTCAACTTTATACATACCGCACATTATGTTTTTCCATTTTTTTTTAATCTTGCCTTTTTCGAGAATATTGTATTTTTAACTATAAATGAGAAATTTATTTTTTATTCTGGCTAGAAAAAATGTATTTATGTTTACTTCTTTTTGAAAAAAATCAACACTCTACAAATGAAACAATTGTGTATGTTTAATTCAAGTTTTGATTTGCTTCTGTGTTAAAATGAACTTTGTACCACAGTATATCAGTTAAGCCATTCATAATAAAGGTAACAGATTTGATAGTGTAACAGTACTGTTAGCATTGAAAGCAAAAGGTTAGCCCAGGCTTGCAGAAGTGGGCGCCAATTGTAGCGTTACGTCACTCATTGGAATACGTAACTCATCCCTTCCTTCTATCCCCTCGTCATTGACTTGGTAGGGGAGGGGATTTATATTCAGTGTCTGTGTTATGCGATTGCATACGGGTCACAGTGACATTATTTAACGCCGGTAGACTGTGGACCAACGCTTTCCCCATGCTTTCCACCCCTCTCTCGCCAGTTCTGTATCCCTGGGTTAGCCTTACCTCGACTTTTTTTTAACTTTCATTTCAGTCATTACTCATTACCAGGCTTCGAGACTTCGGACCCGATAGAGTAGTTCAGTGGGAAATCCGCATAACGGCGTACTGAGTATAGTGGTAAAGCGTACAGCGGGTGGGGGTACTGTAGGATGGATGCCAACAAATACTCAAAGAGAAACGCTCCGAATTTGAACGTTCTGACGAATAATTTGCTTTTCATACAAACCCATTTTCAAACTGTGTCTGAAACCATTACACGGTTAGAAGTATCTGAGCAAGAGATGCCGGAAGCCCTCAAATTAGTTGAGGAAATGACACAGAGAATTAATGAGACACCAAGTACACCGGTTACTGAATGTGTAAAACAAGTGGAAATCAATTTTATATAAAAAAATAACGGATATGAAACATTGCGCAATGTAAACAGCAAATTAGCGGACATAGAATCACCCGAGAATAAAGGACTGTCTCTTAGAGACTGCAATGATGTTAGGTTTTTTCGTTTTGCTCCTATCACGTCATGCGACGTAGAGCGCAGCTTTTCATAATACAAACTTTGTTTGGCAGATAACCGAAAAAGATTTACGTTTGAGACACTGAAAATATATTTTGTAGTACATTGTAATTCGGTCCTGTAACTGCAATTCCTAAAGACGACCAATAGGATAAATGAAGAAATTAAAAGTGCTACATGTTTATTTCCACCATTAACACTATCTATGATTAAACACAAATGCTTATAAAAGAAAGGAGAATAAATGCTTTTCACATTATTTTGACATTGTCATTGTATAATGTATATTTACTTTCAGATGTACATATATGTGTGTATTTCCCCATACTACCGTACTCTACTCTAAATAGCAACGTTGTTATCTCAACATATGTTCACTACCTGCAGCGAGTCAACAACCTATAGTACATGCACAGTAAACTTATTGTATCGGGTCCCAAATCTCGAAGCCTGCTCATTACTCATCAGTAGAGTTCGAAGTTGAGGCACATATACTCTGAAATTAAGTACACACAGAATAATACAGTGTTTACAAAGCAGCTGGCAAGGTAGTCCCTCCCCTCATACACACATGACGTTAGTTGGATGGAGCAATATAGGGTAGGCCAAGCAAGGAATAGCTGTCAACAATCTATCACACTTAAGAGAGCGGGATTAGATGCATTTCTCTTCGTAATGCAGGAAAGCTGACTGCATACGGACAGTAGCGGTACTTTGGGAAATATCTTGATTGTGTAGAGATCACATAAATTTAGAATGAGGAATGGAGTACTGTGTCATCGGCGTACTTTCATAGAAACAAAACCTTACTGACGAAGTAGGTTCCGGCATTTTAGAATATTAAGCATCCAAGCAGCTTGTAGCACACATCGACTAACGGACGAGTGGCGCCATTCTTCTTGTACATGACTGCGCCGAAGGATTGTAACTATTTCTCTTTTCTGTCGTCGCAATTATAACCGATTAACAGTACCATTGTGACCATAGCTTATTGATAGTACTTCTCGACCCGATTCAGGACTCATGACTGGAGTCACGTGAATTGATTTAGCACGTCACCGGGTTTCCGTTTAGTTGAATTATTGTTGTAATAAGATTAAAACACATTTAGCTGGATGGATCACAGGTAGAATAATAATTACGCAAATGAACAGCATCTTTAAATGAAATTATAAACCAATATCCCTGATAACATGTGTATCAGACTGGCCATTCCCTTGTTATGGAGAACAACCACCACTCTCTCCACTGTCGAAAAGGCATTTTTGGCAACGACTTCTAGATGGAAGTACAATTGCTGCCTGCAGTTCCATAAGGGTTTTAACGTGACTTCTTTTGCAGTCGGAAGGTGGCAGCATAGTGAAATTCATAAAAGCGGTTGCCTTGAAAGGCCAGAATGTTACAGTAAAGATTACAAATACTGTCTTACCGGTAGCATAACTTGCGGAGTTTTCATCAGCGTATACTCCGATCATTTTGTTATTTTGCCAGCATGTTTAAACATCAGATTCCTGTCCACCAAGTTTTCGTCAGCATGAAAACATAAAATAATTTTTTTTTCCTTCACCCTTGTTTGAGAATAAGGTGCTTAGGAAAATATTTGGGGCTAAGAGGAATGAAGTTAAAGGAGAATGGAGAAAGTTACACAATGTAAAACTGCACGCATTGTGTTCTTCACCTGACATAATTAGGAACATTAAATCCAGACGTTTGAGGTGAGCAGGGCATGTAGCATGTATGCGAAAATGCATATAGAGTGTTAGCTGGGAGACCGGAGGGATAAAGACCTTTGGGAAGGCTGAGACGTAAATGGGAGGATAATATTAATATGGATTTGAGGAAGGGGGATATGATGGTAGAACTGTATTAATCTTGCTCAGGATAACCGATGGTGGGCTTATGTGAGGGCGGTAATTAACCTTCGGGTTCTCTAAAAGCCATTTGTTAGTACAGTTTTCTAACAGTTTGAAGATATTTAGCTTTCTAATTAAAATGTGTCTTAGTGAAACTTACAGCAGAGCCCGTATAGGCCAGTTTCTTTCTGATGTTTTTCCAATTCACTGCGGACTAAAGCAGGGAGATGCACTATCACCTTTACTTTTTAACTTCGCTCTAGAATATGCCACTAGGAAAGTTCAGGATAACAGAGAGGGTTTGGAATTGAACGGGTTACATCAGCTTCTTGTCTATGCGGATGACGTGAATATGTTAGGAGAGAATCCTCAAACGATTAGGGAAAATGCGGAAATTCTACTTGAAGCAAGTAAAGAGATAGGTTTGGAAGTAAATCCCGAAAAGACTAAGTATATGATTATGTCTCGTGATCAGAATATTGTACGAAATGGAACTATAAAAGTTGGAGATTTATCCTTCGAAGAGGTGGAAAAATTCAAATATCTTGGAGCAACAGTAACAAATATAAATGACACTCGGGAGGAAATTAAACGCAGAATAAATATGGGAAATGCGTGTTATTATTCGGTTGAGAAGCTTTTGTCATCTAGTCTGCTGTCAAAAAATTTGAAAGTTAGAATTTATAAAACAGTTATATTACCGGTTGTTCTGTATGGCTGTGAAACTTGGACTGTCACTTTGAGAGAGGAACTGAGATTGAGGGTTTTTGAGAATAAGGTTCTTATGAAAATATTTGGGGCTAAGAGGGATGAAGTTACAGGAGAATGGAGAAAGTTACACAACGCAGAGCTGCACGCATTATATCCTTCACCTGACATAATAAGGAACATTAAATCCAGACGTTTGAAATGGGCAGGGCATGTAGCACGTGTGGGCGAATCCAGAAATGCATATAGAGTGTTAGTTGGGAGGCCAGAGGGGAAAAGACCTTTGGGGAGGCCGAGACGTAGATGGGAAGATAATATTAAAATGGATTTGAGGGTGGTGGGATATGATGATAGAGACTGGATAGGGACCAATGGCGGGCTTATGTGAGGGCGGCAATGAACCTCCGGGTTCCTTAAAAGCCAGTAAGTAAGTAAGTAATCTACAGATGATGATGATGATGATGATGATGATGAGGATGATGACATAAAAAGAGTCTGAGGGGATCAGAACTAGTTCGATGACGAATGAGATGTCCTGATACTGAAAACTGAAATTCAAACAGGTCAGTGGCCTATGCCCTGGAGGGAGAGAGTGATATGTAACATCGTTACGTTGACATCTGTAAAGGACTTTTGGCCATCCCTGAGGCTTTCACACAGTAGGGAGGCCGGCCAGCCCCAACTCGCTGCCCGTGCTGGAGGACTCGACAAATCTAACGAGAAAATCTCGCCCCGCCGCGCCAGCCTGCGGACCGGCCGGATTTGTAGGTTCTAATGCCCGCGTCCATTCTGTTGGGATGTTTATGAGTGGACAGGAAGTTTTTATTCACTTCCTTCCCTCTTTAACATTCTCTCTCGGTCAGGTTTCCTGCACGTGTTTTTAGCATTTTTTTTACCACGGGGGACAGAGCACGAAAGGAGTCCGTCGCCATACGTCAGCCCCTTCTCACGTTTTTCTGAAAAGTTTCGTACAGTCTTAAATTTTGAAACCCTCGCCTCTTCCAGATTATTCTCCCAGTGGTCTTCTTTACATTTTCTTGGGTTTCTTTCTGTCTTTTTCCTCTTCTCTTTGTTTTAATGCGCCTTATTTCTCTTCTATCATTCTCTTCTTTTTCTTCAGTTTTTCCTAGTAATATTTTTTTTCTCATTTTCTTTGCTTTCACTTGCCCTTTTTCATCTTAGATTTTAGTAGTAATCTTTCTTCTTTTTCTTGCTTTACTTCCACTTTTTTGCACCTTTTGCTCTTCCTCGCAGTAGGCTTTAATCTTTCTATTATAGATTTATTAATTTGTCCTACAGAATAATATCTGTAATATTGACAATTAATATTTGAGGAGAAAAATTCCCTCCGGCGCCGGGGATCGAAACCGGGTCTATAATATTCTCAAAGCTGCAGTGCATATGTCTGTACAGATTACTGTGCACTTAACTGCGGAATCCCGGCCAAACAAGTCACTCAACTAGTGCGTTCCTGATATAATGGCAGTTGACATTGGACATATACGTCAACATATATGCCTAACTTGGAGTCAGGCCACAAAGGGAAACATTGAGGGAGGAAGGTTCGGTGCGGTGCTGTGGATTGAATTCGGCGTAGCTCAGTGGTCAGAGCGCTTGATACGCAGAACCAATGACCCGGGTTCGATTCCCGGCGCCGGAGCGAATTTTTCTCCTCAAATATTAATTTAATCTTTCTTCTTTATGTTTTCACTTCCCCTTCTTCCTAATAGTAATCTTTATTCTTTTCCTTCTTTTCCCCTCCTTTTGCACTTTTTACTCTCCTTGTTCTCACTTCCCCTTCATTTGCTCTTTTACCCTTTCTCTTAGTAATCTTTCTTCTCTTTTGTTTTCATTTCCCCTTCTTTTGCATGTTTTTATTCTTCCTAGTAGTACTCTTTCAACTTCTCTTTGATTTCACTTTCTTTTTTTTTAATCTTATATTTTTCCTATTTCCCTCTGATTGAGGTTCTGACCGATAGGTATAGTCTTAGAAAAAAATTTTGTCGCGCAAATACTTTAAGTCCCAGAAAGAAGGCAATGAGCACGATCGGACATACAACGAAACAAAACTAATTTATAACCTCAACTAGTCCTCTTGTGAACTAGGCCGCACGTCCTCTCCTCTGATCATACACATGGGCTCCCTTCTGGGACTTATAAAGTATCTGTGCGATAAAACTTTGTTCTAAAACTGTACATCTATTATCAGACAGTACATATCACTTGAAGATATGTGTCAGAGGAAGAACAATTGTTTGTATACATCTAAAGTCTGACGAGTGTGAGACCAGTAACACACTTGAAGAGTTTTCGCCAGCGAGAAATGTGTTGCGAGAAAGAGGCGAAGAGCCTTCCTCCACACACTTGGCGAGTTCTCGCTATCACAGATCACACCTAGCTATGATCATCTATGCACTGCCTCCATGCAGAAAGCATTTATCTGATGAAGTAATGACTCGTTGGGGGAAATATTATAGGTTATGTATTTACGTATATTGTCGTACTTAAATATATAACCTGTAAGTATATTGTCGTATTTTACACATTACGTACGAACGCTATGTTGAATCTGAGTATTCAGATGATGAGGAAATGGAGTTACATGAACATATTTTGTTCATGAAAAGAAGTAGGCCTAAAATTAAATATCTGAAAATCACATTGTATCTTACGAAAATAAGGGCGAGTTTTGGACACTGGTTTCGATTTTAATGATGATACGTTTAGGCGTTATTTCAGGTTCAATGGACTACAGTTATTATTATTTTTTTGCCATTCATGATATGATAGAGAATTCTTTGCTATATTCTGATTAAAATTACGTAAACTGTTAAGACATATAGATACATTATTTCAAATGTTTAATCAATACTATTAAATCTCATCAAAATAAAATATAACCCTATTTATTTTCAGATAATCTGATATTTGCCTCCAGATTTCTTCTTTAAGTTTCGTGTTTTTATAGTTTTCGTCCCGTGTATCATATAAATATGCCTACGGGTGATATCGTATAAGTTCGATAAATTTCTGACTGCAATTATCAGCAATCTTTCCTCATTTTCAAATAAAAACAATACAATTCATCGCCACCTGTGATATCTTTTTCTACATTCAATCGTCATAAAGAGTATAAAATGTCAAACACCTTTGATAAATGTGTCAAGAAAATTCGCTGAGCTACCGATTCCAGCGAGAAACTCGAGCGAGGTTTTTGCCTTGAGCGAGAATCTCTTCCAGTGTGTGGACGTCCATTTGAATCCATGTTATCAATTTTTTAATTTTCTCGCAACACATTTCTCGCTGGCGAAAACTCTGCAAGTGTGTTAAGGGCCTAATGTAGCTACTCGGCGATGTATGCAGTGGCGGTAGAAAGGAACTGGCCACCATACCCCATTGTTTCCTGGCCTAGTTGCCTTCTTGATATCATTTGTGAGGTTCAGACCTGTCTTCGGACAGTTGACGAAGCAACAACAACGAAACTTTTCCTATAAAGGCCAGCCAAGTTCCGATTACCGACGGCAGGAGTCCGAATTACTGAGCTCCTTGCATGTTTTTAGCGATAGCAGCGATCTCCTCTCCAATCGGTAATAAGAAGTTGGTGGGTTTATATAAGTGACTATTTCTTCTTCTCCTTGCTTCCAATCTTTACTTCTTACTTGTGTTACCTAATCATATTTGTCTCTTCCCTCGTCTTGTCTTTATTTCCTCAATTCTTTCTTTTTCTTCTTTTTGTCTTCTACACTTCCTGTACTTTACATTTTCTTTTCTTTTAAGAAAAAAATGGTTTTACATATACGAAATATTTCATAGCGTATTTTGGGAAAGCCATTGATTTAATTTCCAATATGCTCAATTCATTTAAGAGATCAGTGTATTATGACCAGAGACCGAAAGTTTAGGCATTATGAATAATTAAAATAAGCAGGCAAAAAGGCATCATAAATAGCTAAAATATGCAATAAAAGGCAATTACAAAAACCTTGCACTAGACCCACAACCTTGCACTTTCCACTAAGGGATTTCGGCAGCAAGAAAAGCTTTACATTAGTCGAATGCAAATTGAGATTTTCGATTCGATGTTGCAATTACTGTTGGAAGCAAAGAAATCTTCTTCCCAGTAGCCTTCGAAAGTGCATTTTTGTGTTTGGTTGTACTCATATGTTGCGATATGAAATATTTAGTTAGCTACAACAACGTTGCAATGAAAACTGAAAGAAAATACCCGATAAAAATAACGTTAGACCGGCACTCATTGTTTTCTTGTAAAATAAACAGAAGCGATAATTAAAACGCTTACTGTTATACATTTTTGCACGGCAGCATTCATTGTTGCAAAGAGAATATGAACCGACTGAAAGACAATAATATACATTCGGTAAAGTCACTTTCATTGTAGAGGTTATAGAAATAAATTAAAATATACCTGTAGGCAATTTTTAATAGTACATTAAGAAATAATAGATAAATAATCAAATAAAGGCAAAAAAAGCATTTAGTAAATTAGGCATTTATATTAAAGAAGGCAGAAAAGGGCAACATAAAACTGTGACATTTCAATCACAAAGGTGCAGATTTACTTTCAAAATGAAGATAGATTTAACACATTTAAAAAGGCATTCTGCCAAAGTTCCGGTCTCTGTATGACAATATCATCGAAAGAGTTCTAGTTTTGTTCTTTAAATGTGCAGAAATTGGATCTGAACAAATGCAACTTTTCATTCTGAAAAGGAATTTGAAACAGATGAAGTAATGAAGCATAAATTAAAAGTGATTTTGTATGTTAAATCTTGTGTTTTATCTATTGGAGAATTATCTTTTGTCAAAACCCAGGCGATTTGTCCCATGAGAGGCGAGTTTATTGACTGACGATAAGACAAAATGGTGGCAGAGATTTAAAATAGGAGAGAAATACCTAACTTACAGCAAAGAACTTCATCCTGTCTGTGTGAATTAAGTAAGCACAATCAAGACGATCTTGATTTTTGTAATAAGTTGTGTAGGTTTGCTGGAGTGAAATATTTGAATTCTCTTGCGATTTATGACTACTCAGAGCAGTGACGTGGCTCTTGATTGGGTTAACGAACGAATTCTCCGTTTAGTTTAAAGTGAAGATATTTGGGCATGTTCGTCCGCAAGCTTAAAATAAGAGACTTAACGAGGAACGAAATGCAGATGGTCGCAGACGAGTCATACATTGAGACATTTCCGCATATCTTGAAGGTCATAAAACTCTGAATTTATGTCCTTCGCTTTTCCTGAAGTAACAGCCTTCGTTAGCAGAAATATTTAAATTGTTACGAAGTTGATCGGGCCTACTTCCGTTATTACAAAAATATCGAAGTGATGCTAATGTAAGAATTTTGTGAATATACAGAGTGGACCTCTCGAATGTACCTAATTTCAATTGTATGCGACTGGTAAACGGTTGAAGGTAGAAATCTACAGTAACGTTTATATGAAAGGAAAACTCAACAAGTTTCGATATGCACATCACCATATCTCTACGTGATCTCCAGCTGTCACTGTGACGATATCGAGGCGATGAACGATTTCTTGCCAAGCATGTCTTCTGGAATGCTCTCAATAGCCTCTATGATGCTCTCCCGAAGATCACGAAGGTCTCTGACTGGGGTGGCGTTGCAATGTTGATTTTGGTACTTGAAGTTCCCGCGAAGCTCTTCTTAATGACTTCCGCGGGCTTCGCTCATACGCGGCTTGAACATTTGCAACCATTTCGTCGGAAGTTCTACGACCACCACCATGCTTCTTCAACACCGATCCTGTAGCTAAAAATGTATCGTGCCACTTCTTAATGCTTTTAGCAGTTGGAGTATCATGGTTAAATACTCGCCGATACTCCCTTTGAACTCTAACAACTGATTTAAACTCCGCATACCACAACACAATTTGCGCTTTCATCTGCGGTGTCGCCATTTTGACAATCGATGCAATCTACGAAAAGAAACCGTGCCTGCGCACCATCTATCGATAGGATTCGAAACTTGAGTTTTCATTTCATATAAACGTTACCGTTCACCAGTAACATACAATTGAAATTAGGTACATTCGAGAAGTCCACCCTGTATTATTTTGAAATAATATAGAGGATATTTCTTTTAAAACACATACAAACATTTTCAGTGGACTAATGGTTACCATGCTTGCCTCTGGATTAAAGTATAGCGCGTTCAAATTCGAGCGAAGGCTGTTGATTTGTAGTTCGAACAAATCAAAAAGAATGTAATGGCCTCGATCTCCTGTAATAGATGTGCTGCATACAGAAGTTCATTTTTTCATAACTAAAGAACAATGCATTTAAAATTATATTTCCGCGTCCTACATTGCTCCTTTTAGAACTGATGCAAAAGAGAAAAGGAATGACTGAGATAGAGAAAAAATAAATAGAAAGAATAGATATCAAGAGGGATAGATGGAGAAAAGAAGAGAGATGACGATAGAAATAGAGAGACAACGACATGGACGGGAAAAGAAAGAACTAGAGAAATGGAGGAAAAAAGAGATAGAAAGACCTATAAAATTGTGAGAAAAATGTGCAGAAATAATGAAGAGAGGAAAATGAAAGAGATGGAAAGATACAAATGTAATAGAAGGGATGGAAAATGAAAGGAGGAGAAAAGGAAAGGCGTAAAAAAATGAAAGGAAGAAGAACATGAGAAAAAGTAAAAATAATGCTAGAAATCGCAGACATTTACTCCTAAGATCAATAAATTAAGGGTCGAATTCATAGTCGTCACTTATAAAATGAGAAAACACTTAAGTAATTAGCGTTTCCTTAGCACTTATTTCAGATCGTATTGCAGAGACGCTACTCTTTCATATGCAGTGAGCATTCCCTTGACATCGAAAGAAATATGGCAACATGGCCAGACATGAGCGTTTTCGCACATTCAGTTGTTTTCCAGCGCCTTCAAATTATTAAATCGGCATTAATATTGTAGACAAATACAGAAGTAAATACTAACTTATACAGCTCAAAATTATACAAAATGTCGAAGAAGCATTTTACACAAGAAGAAAGAAGTGAGCTAAGAGAACTAGTTATGAAATATAATTAAATAATATACATATAACTCTGCTCATACCAACTGCAAAATAATAATTAAACCAGAATAGTTTTATGTGTTGCCAAAAATAGATTATTACATTATTATCAGTTATTACTGTATTATTTTATTACATAAACCTGCCTGAAATGATGCTGCAGATAAAATCTCAAAACATTTTCAAAGTTTTTTTTAGCAGTGATGAATTCGGTAAGCCTCTTATAGTTGTATTGTGATTTTCAATGAGAAGTACCAGAATATTCACAACAGTGTTCTTGTTGAAATTGTTGGTCATTATATATCTCTAAAGGTTTTTCCATATCTCTTATATATCTTTTGTTTTGCCGAAACACATTTTCATTTTTGTTTTCATTATAGAATTCAGTAAAATCATAATCATCATCCATTATACACTGAATCAGCTGATTACAATGCATATGAGGAAACACTTGAGTAAACTGACAAGCTACCTTATTTGAATAAGTGTTCACTTCAGTGGGATTTATGAATTGGAAATAATTGTAAGTAACTGCTTAAGGATTTCCTTACGATAAGTGTTGACTATGAATTCGGCCCTAACACTCAAATTGCATTTATTTCACAGACTGGTAACAAACAAACGTTGGGAAATGTTTCTCTTAAACAGAGTTAATTAATTCGAATCCTAAAGAAATTAATTTTAATATGAATTGGAAATGATTATAAGTAACTGCTTAAGGATTTGCTTACGATAAGTGTTGACTATGAATTCGGCCCTAACACTCAAATTGCATTTATTTCACAGACTGGTAACAAACAAACGTTGGGAAATGTTTCTCTTAAACAGAGTTAATTAATTCGAATCCTAAAGAAATTAATTTTAATATGAATTGGAAATGATTATAAGTAACTGCTTAAGGATTTGCTTACGATAAGTGTTGACTATGAATTCGGCCCTAACACTCAAATTGCATTTATTTCACAGACTGGTAACAAACAAACGTTGGGAAATGTTTCTCTTAAACAGAGTTAATTAATTCGAATCCTAAAGAAATTAATTTTAATATGAATTGGAAATGATTATAAGTAACTGCTTAAGGATTTGCTTACGATAAGTGTTGACTATGAATTCGGCCCTAACACTCAAATTGCATTTATTTCACAGACTGGTAACAAACAAACGTTGGGAAATGTTTCTCTTAAACAGAGTTAATTAATTCGAATCCTAAAGAAATTAATTTTAATATGAATTGGAAATGATTATAAGTAACTGCTTAAGGATTTGCTTACGATAAGTGTTGACTATGAATTCGGCCCTAACACTCAAATTGCATTTATTTCACAGACTGGTAACAAACAAACGTTGGGAAATGTTTCTCTTAAACAGAGTTAATTAATTCGAATCCTAAAGAAATTAATTTTAATATGAATTCACGGTACATTTATTTTCTTTGTTTCAAAGCACATGTATTTATGTTGTATAACCGTGTATTTATTGCAATATGAGTAAGAAATTCATATGATAACTCCTGTTGTCAGTATGGAAACATAAAAATATTCCTATCACAGAATTCAGGACGTACAGATGGACATCCGCATATTTTAAAGGAACTTGTTTTTACAGAGATCGGTTGCTAGGATACGTATATTGTTTTTGTATTTTATTTTTTCACTCCAACTGGACCGTTTGAAACTCTTTATGGTTATACAAGGAAGGAATTTGACATTTTAAAATTCATAAATAAAACTTGTATAGTTTGAATGTGATAGTACAAGCCTCGTTCTTTTGGGATATGAGTTCCATATTTCTAATACTGAACTGGGTTCAGTATAATTTACATTTATGAGAGAAGCCTAACTTGTTATCAGTGTCGTTATATATGAAATAACAGGATGGTTATGTGGGTGAATAAACGACTTAAAGTTTTTGTGATTTCTATCGTCAGATTTCCATCGCTATAAACATAAAAGTTTTACCTAAAATGTTCTGCAAAGAAATGCCCTTATATAGGACTTTATTTACATAAATTAAGTAAGATTTGAAAAGGCGTAATTTGATACTCAACGTTACGAATTACAATTCTTGTGTCACGGTATGAATCTTACATTTATTGAAGTTAGTGTAAGATATAACTTTATTTCCATATTATCCTGTATGAAATATTCCCCAGTAAGTTTCGTATCAATCAGCAATTATGGCTGTTTGAATTTGTTCTGTTATGCCGTATTTGGACGCTCAGGTGTCCTAGGAATGCGGCCGTGTGTCCTGATGTTTAAGTGAAATAAGTTACGATTCTCGAAACCGCGAGGCAAAAGACGGCAGAAGAACAACGAAGGGCGCAGTATTAGTAGAACAGAACGGGTCTCTCCTCCGTACAAAAAAAAAAAAGAAGAAGAAGAAGAAGAATACCAAAGTAAAACGAAATTTTTCATTATCATGTAAATCGTTGAAAAAATTTGAGTCAACTTAAGGTAATGCAAAATAGGATATGAAGAGTCCAATGCAAGAATGATGGATGTCATTTAGAATACATTCTCAGGAGAAGCAATTGAAAGTTTGAAATGCTTAGCGCTCAAAGCTTAACTGTGATTTTCCGATCATTACTGGACAATGACTATCAGTGTTAATGCCACATGACTCTCTATGTACATTCTATATGTCTTAAGCTATGCACTGACAGTCTTGGTTCATTTTCGACAAGAAAGTGACATCCATCATTCTTGCAGTGGACTTTTCATATGATAGTAAATTAAGATAATTTCAGTTGAATAAATTTTTTAGTTGGTTATTTAACGACGCTGTATCAACTAAGAGGTTATTTAGCGTCGATGAGATTGGTGATAGCGAGATGAGGCCGAGGATTCGCAATATATTACCTGGCATTCACCTTACGGTTGGGGAAAACCTCGGAAAAAACCCAACCAGGTAATCAGCCCAAGTGGGGATCGAACCCGCGCCCGAGAGCAACTTCAGATCGGCAGGCAAGCGCCTTAAATTAAAAAAGAAAAATGTAACCTTGGGGAGAGGGGGATTGGAATAACGATAACGAGAAAACCAACACAAATTCCAAGTCTCCAGCATGTTATAAATTAAATGAAGTACTTGCCTGATGTACTTCTACTTTACCATAATACAGTCAATTATTTTGCCCTGCTTTGCATGACTATACAATCTATAGCCTCTATAAAACCTAAACTAATAATAAAGATATATACGTTGAAGATGCCTGTTATTATTCGGTTGAGAAGCTTTTATCATCCAGTCTGCTGTCAAAAAATCTGAAAGTTACAATTTATAAAACAGTTATATTATCTGTTGTTCTGTATGGCTGCGAAACTTGGACTCTCACTTTGAGAGAGGAACAGAGATTAAGGGCGTTTGAGAATAAGGTTTTTAGGATAATATTTGGAGCTAAGAGGGATGAAGTTACAGGAGAATGGAGAAAGTTACACAATGCAGAGCTGCACGCTTTGTATTCTTCACCTGACATAATTAGGAACATTAAATCCAGACTTTTGAGATGGGCAGGGCATGTAGCACGTATGGGCGAATCCAGAAATGCATATAGAGTGTTAGTTGGGAGACCGGAGGGAAAAAGACCTTTGGGGAGGCCGAGACGTAGATGGGAAGATAATATTAAAATGAATTTGAGGGAGGTGGGATATGATGGTAGAGACTGGATTAATCTCGCTCAGGATAGTGACCAATGGCGGGCTGATGTGAGGCGGCAATGAACCTCCGGGTTCCTTAAAAGTCAGTAAGTAAGTAACTTTAAACTTCTTTCCAATTAAGACAAGATCTTGGAACCTAGAATTAAATTCATTTTGAATTTCAATTAATATTTGCACATAATCGTTTAACATGGCTTCATCACGAGCAGTTTCTATCGTTGGAAAGTGAGCCATATTATCTTCACGAAACTGACTTACGAAAAGTGTAAGTTTACGACTGAAATCCCGTAATTTATTCCTCATATCAACAATGAGCGGGCCTTTTCCATGAAGAGAGATATTTAAATTGTTGAAGATTAATAAATTCTCACGTACCCTACCTCACGTAATAATGCAACTTTCAACTCCTGAACATCTTTACTGCGAGGTTCACCAACAAAACCATCGTATCTCTATATGTGGACTACTAATGACGCATTATATTATGTTTTCCTCTTTTTTTCAAATTTTTGTGGCAGATAAGTATTGACTCTAGCTGCTGTGTAAAAATAAGCATTCTCCCATGGAATATTGAAAAAATTTGCCTGATGATCACTTTTCCGTCTTTTAGATTCCTCCATTATGTAGCCGTAGATAGGCAAAGTGAAATAGCTACTGATAATACACACTACACCAGATAGCTGCGTGGACTATCCTCTACCTATAGGGATATCCTGAACTAGCACCAACAGATAACGCGCGTGTACTTTGAGGGATGCGCTTTGCGTGTGCGTTTGTTTTCTGATGTATAAACACTAAGGGTGCTATGCATAGACATTTCGCTAGCCCGCGCTACGAGCGTGCTAAACTAGCCCCGGCTATCGACTGATTACTTGTACAGGATTAATATCATAACATATCGCTAACACTGGTTTATGAATACGAAAAACGTTAGTTCACTGATCACCCACCGGAAGCCCGAGCTAAGAATGTCTATGAATATGGCCCTAAGGATTTACGTAGTGTATTAGTACATTAAATACTCTTTAAAACAACTCAAAATGCCAAATTTTTGTTGTGTTCCTATTTGTAAAAACCAGGGAAAGCCTTCTGTCTTCATTCAGGTCCCTAAATATTCTGAATATATGCTTTGAACCTTCAAAAATTTAACTAATTAAATTGCGCCTCGAAAGTGCTAGCTATTGAACAAAAATAACAACTTCAAGTAAGGAATTGCTGGCTACAGTTTCATTTTTGAAGAGGGGAAAAAAATTAATAACATCATAAGCAACCTCGACAGCAAGCTGTGTTAGCTTAGATCATATTCAGTACTTTTAGCTTAGGAGTTGCCAGCATTTTACGCCTGCAGTAAACTCTCGATTAACTGGGATGTTTATTATCCAGGACGATTCATAATGAAATCCATTTCGTGAATAATGTTTTTAATGTGCTGTAGACTAATTATTAAAACCATGCTTTTACTTCAAATTTCCAAAATCAGCCTACATAGTATTCAAAACTGTATGTCCGTAACCTACAAAACACAGGAATAATCGCGATACTACTGCGATCATATTATATCATCTTATCAAACATTGCATTTGATCTTTCCGCAACTAGAGAAAAAAATACGAGGAATTCAGTCTCTATAGTCCCTTCCCTATAAAAAAAAACACATTGGTGGCTGCATATCCTGGTTTTAGCGTGCGGTACTTACAATACTAATGATTAAAGAGGTAATATTCACCTTCGAGAAAGTTCCTATTTTATTTATTTATTTTATTCGTGCACCTCGTTTTCAAAGTTCTCGTTTAGGTTCATGAATATTCAATTTACTTTTATCTATATTCTACATACTGCAGATTTCCCCATCCACCTCTTAAGGGGAATCGCTCAGTATTATACAATTTTAGACAATTATTTATTGTTAATTAAATTAAATTATGATGTAAGAAAATACTGAACTATATTAAATTATACTAGGTTATACAAAATAATTTTAAATATAATTTTGACACGCACAGAAAACCAACAAGAGGGAGAACGTAATCAATTGTAACATATGACATAATATAGTCCTACAACATGGTTTTTTTTTTTATTAACAGGAACATGTATGGTACATAAGTGTCGGCCTGAAAAGGCTTTTACTTTAACAGAGATGGTTAACAAGCACGAACATTTATATATTATATATTATTATGATGTACCGAAGTATATATGACATTTCCGTGCAGAAATTCTGCGTCATCATATGATGAAGAATGAGTGGAACAGAGAAAAATTCTCTCCGGCCACCGGGATTTGAACCCGGGTTTTCAGCTCTACGTGCTGACGCTCTATCCACTAAGCCACACCGGATTCCCATCCCGATGTCGGATTGAATCCTCTCAGTTTAAGTTCCACCACTTGGGTGAAAAAGTAATCACTTAGTGATTTAAGACTGCACTTACTCCGTCGGATCCCGGCCACTAGTCACTCATAACGAGTGCACCTCTGGACATGTATGGACATTGTGCCACTGTCATACATCTATGACGCAGTGCATGAGGGTAGGCCACTAGAGGGAACCCAAGTGGTGGAACTTAAACTGAGAGGATTCAATCCGACATCGGGATGGGAATCCGGTGTGGCTTAGTGGATAGAGCGTCAGCACGTAGAGCTGAAAACCCGGGTTCAAATCCCGGTGCCGGAGAGAATTTTTCTCTGTTCCACTCATTCTTCATCATAGGAACATTTATATTTTTAATTGAGGTGACCGATCTTGACGATAGTTGTTATTTTATACTCTTGTTGCCAGGGCTCTTATCAAAGGAGTGGGGTGGTACAGTAAGTCCTTATTAAAGTTTTCTGTAAATTTCTGTATAGTGTCGTAGAATGATTCTATTTCAAGCATGTCTTGTAGTTTATTGGTGGTTCTATAGTCTGCACCAGTGATGGTTAGGGATACTTTTCTCTGTATAGCATGAAGACGTCTGATAATTTGGAATTTTGCATTGCTCCAGATTTCGCAGCCATAGGTCATTTGAGATCTTATAACAGAAGTGTAATGGATTTTTTCAAGGGAAGTCTGATGTAAGGTGACTTCAACAATGGATATAGATGAATGAATCTGGCTAATGCTTTGTTACGAGCTGCTTCAACATGGTGATGAAATCGAAGTTGTTTATCAAGTGTGATGCCGAGGTATTTTACAGATTGTTTATAGTAGATATCTTCGGAGAAGAGATTGAGGTGATCTGGCATTTTTGGCTTTCTTCTGGTAAAAATGATGGCTTGAGTTTTACTTATATTGACTTTTATTCTCCAGTTTCTTAGCCACATTTACAATATTTATAACATGTAGTGCCGCATGAGATATCCCTATTGCAGGCCTACGTCATTCCGACATACCTTTCCGGCGAGCTGTTAGTCGGCTCTCCCGCTCAATGGGCGCCGTTTGTGCAGGCCTGGTCTATAGCCTCTGTAAAACCTAAACTAATAATGAAGATGTATACGTTGAAGTCCGTCTTCATAGTAACAGTCGATGAGTACTAAACAGTGTTTTGGGATATCTTGTTGAGATGTGGATAACTTGAACGAGCAGGATGTGTGCCCCTGGTCGAGGTCCGCAGCCTCTGCGATGAATCAGGTGTTCCGCCTCACCACACGTCATGCTGTAATTTTATTAAAGCGAAATAATTTTGTACAGGAGGTTGTTTAGGTTAAATAAGTAAGCAGTTGTTGATGTATGTCACCCAAGCAGACAGCCCGCTTGATATTCTCGCTTTCTGTGTTGGGTTTAACGCTTGGTGAGTCACTAAACTCCTTTTTTTTAAATATAATTATCATGTTTGCATAGTTCGGAATGTAAAAACGCAGAGATTCCAAATAAAGCTGTCTTGTGCATAAACCTATTGAAGCATCTGAAAATCACTACGGGCGAAAGTTGTATAACAATTTTGTGAATTAAAACTGTTGATGGAAGAAGGGGATATGTCCCAACTGTAAATGCAAATACTGATAGGTCAAAGGTTAGAAACATTACAAGACAAATTTATGTGGGAGGATTCTTCATTCTCCACCGCATATCAGAACGATGTACAAACATCATTTAGCTTTAACTGCTTTCATATAGTGAAGTGTTTAAAATAAAACCACAGAGGAGTGGCCTCCATTTTACAAGGCCTCCGAGGTTTGTTTGTTGAACAACGCTCAACACTTTTGCCACGAGGCTTATATTAAGTCCCGGATGGTCGTGCATCTGCATTAATTTTTATTATTTTTCTTAGATACACATCTTGACTGATATTACTGTGTGCCCATCGGAGTCATTTTTATTTTGAAACAAGTTACGTAACTGATAAACTGCGTATGTCAAGCTGTTTATTCACCTAGTATCCTAGTGTGATGGAAATAGTGAAGCTCAAAAATTTAGATTGCGTTTAAAGTAGCAGAAGACTGCTTACATCGCAAAGTTCTCATTTATATTTCTAAAAACGAGATCTCTTTCGTCGTTTAAAATAAATCAGTGCTAGTAAATTACCTTTAATGACAATGTCCGCCGAGTTAGCTCTGTGGTAGCGCTTCTGTCTCCAGACTAGTCGGTCCGGGTTCGATTCCCGGCGAAGTCAGAGCTTTTGATTATATCTCAAATCTCTCCGCAGTGCATTGTTGATAATGATTCGTCCGTCGGATGGGACCATTAAACCTGGCAGCCGCCTTGGTATTTTCGACAGGAGTAAGCTACGTGCCGGCACCGGGTTTCCCCTTCTCTCTTCCTCAACTTCATCATCATCGTCAGCCATTCCCTGCACTACTTTCATGAACACCTACACATACGCTCATCCTAGTACTCGACACAGTCCTCCACGCAAGTGAAGTGGATAGGCAGTAGATACACACACACCTTTAATGACAATTCAGATTGTAAGATTGTGATTATTTCTAGCCTCTGCAATTAAACGGTGCTCTTTTGTAATTATGATAGTGTATTTATAACCTTAAAAGTATAAAATCTTTTTTAGTTTTAAAGATAAATGGGTAGATACTTTAATACAGATATTTTATAACGACTCGCGGTGTCTATTGTACTATGCCTTCTATATTACATGACCACTGAGCGCGGGGCCCTATTAGTTGAGCCATAATTTAACCAAGTAGAACCAAATTTGTCACTGAACGACGTGTTTCAACCAATCATGGCTGCTCATCCTACAATTTGTATCACCTGCCTAGCATTTGTTTGTTTTTATCACCTCCCTGGCATTTGTTTCTTTTTTTGGGTTATTTTACGATGCTGTATCAACATCTCAGGTTATTTAGCGTCTGAATGAAATGAAGGTGGTAATGCCGGTGAAATGAGTCCGGGGTCCAGCACCGAAAGTTACCCAGCATTTGCTCGTATTGGATTCAGGGAAAACTCCGGAAAAAACCTCAACCAGGTAACTTGCTCCGACCGGGATTCGAACCCGAGCCACACCATGGCCAGACGCGCTGACCGTTACTTCATAGGTGTGGACAATTGTTTCTTTGTTTGCCAACATTGTACTTTCAATAATTGTACGTTTTCATGATTCATGTTTATTTTATCATCATTAATTAAAACTTTTCTATCATTTACCTTCCTTATATTATTTATGTTATGTTACAGCTTCTGCTGTGTGGGATTATGGATAGTCACGTATCAGAGATTGTTTAATATATGTTGATAATTGAAGTGGAATGTAACTGTATTAATAAAAATGAAACTGAATCAACAAATCCTTCTTGGCTAGTAATCGTCCATACAGTTCAATGAAGGTTGTATAGGCCTAGTTGATACAACTGGTAACGAGAAAACAGCTCGTCATAAAACACTACTGCCATCTAGCGGAATATTTGTAATGATGAGATGGTAAAATAGTACATTTTCAAGACAGTTTAGTATTTTCATAAGTCAATTAATATTTCATTGCATTAGAGTATTTTGTTTCTTCTAATCTTTATATACTTTCTTCTAATCGTGTAATAGTCATTTAAATTCCACTCGTGTTTTGATTTTCTCTAGATAAATCAAAATCTCTAATGAGATTGCTGTAGATAAACAATTCTGTAGCTTCTGCAAAACTAAGTTCAACCATCTTGATCTTAGCTTCAGACGAAATGATCTATTTATTTGGCTGAATCTTCTTAAGGTTATGAGAGGCACCGGCGTAGCTCAGTCGGCAGAAGCGCTTGTCTACTGATCCGGAGCTGCGCTCGGGCGTGAGTTCCATTCCAGCTTGGCTGATTACCTAGTTGTTTTTTCAGAGGTTTTTTCCTAATTCGAAGACGAATGTCAGATAGTCTACGGGGAATCCTCGAACTCGTCTCGCCAGCACCAATTCCATAGACGCTAAATAACATAATTGTTGATACAACGACGTTAAATAACTTGCTAAAAAAAGTTGAGTAGGCTACAATATTGCCTTTCCTCTCTTTTCACGTGGAGAGAAAAACAACGTCATAATTTCTGCGTTTCACCACAAATGAGGAAAGAATTTCAAGACAAACCCCTCGTTCATGACTAAAATTATTGAGAGACTAGGAATTAAGCGTAGACTGTTTCACAATACTTCTCTTTTATATTTTATAAGAATTTTCAGGAAATATAACGGTGTAATATTTTATGGTGTTCATCCTGTGGAACACAATCAGCACTCCCTGAAATTTTAGAAGGGGATGTAGCACCAAACCACAAAGGTAACATTTCCAGACACTCTTTACTTAGAGCACGGCGACAAAAAAGTAATAAAAAGTTTCTAAGGGTCGTTTTATGACCTGCCAGTTCCGCACTGTCACAAACTCATGTCGGGTAACAGTTTTTATTTTTTCTTCCCCTCGACAAAGGGCAACCTAAAGAATTCCAGCGCTCGTATAGACACACGATAATGTGGGGCCACACTTTTCATTCACAGCTTTATGAGTCAAATTGTCGAGTTTCTCTATGATTTATGGTGACCGGAATCGTATAGTGATATGAGTTATCCTTACTGCCTATGATAGCGATGAAAGGAATCATTCTTTAGTGAAATTATCTCAGCAGGATGGACTCTCGCCTTTTCCTACACACATTTTATGCTGTTTTCCACCTGTCGGAATGTGTGAGAGCAAACATTTTCTTGACTTTGTATTTAACTAGCTGGGCAGCGCAGAAGGTCTCAGACTGTGTTTCGTGTCTCTTATCGCCAAAACAAATTCCAGGGAATTCGTAATACTATATAACGTTTTTGGTGAAAACATTGCTGTTTTTAGACACTAAATTAATAATATTAATTTGTTCATTATTTTATATTATTAATATTAATATGGACACCAACGTGATTAGCCAATAATATTAACTCAAGGGTTATTACTATAGAAATTAACACAATATTACTATTAGTAATAATAATAATAATAATAATGATAATAATAATAATGATGTTGATAATAATAATAATAACAACAATAATAATAGGCCTAATAGTATGTACGGCATAGAAATATAAAAATTGGAAATTTATCCTTTGACGAGGTGGAAAAATTAAAATATCTTGGAGCAACAGTAACAAATATTAATGACACTCGAGAGGAAATTAAATGTAGAATAAATGTGGGAAATGCCTGTTATTATTTTTGTTATCCAATATGCTCTCAAAAAAAGTTGAATGTTAGAATTTATAAAACAGTTTTATTACCGGCTGTTCTTTCCATCTCAAAAATTGTTTTTAGGATTTAAAGTTCTTAAAATAAGACAAATTTATTATATTGTATTAATAAAATTCATACATAAAAATCGAAATAATTTTGAATTGTATTCTCATAGTTATGAAATAAAATGTATTAATTCTTTAAGATTGTTTAAACCGAAATTCAACATCGCTATAGTATTTAATCATAGTAGTAACTTAGGCCCAAGAACATATAACAAATTTATATTTAAATATACTAATCTTGTCAATTCTAATAGTCGTAGTATTAAATTTAAAAAGTTATGTATGGATTTTATAAATAATGGAAAAATTGTAAATATAAATTTATATATTCGTATTGTGTAGAAGACATAAGACAAATTGTCTTAAAATTTAAATTCAAGAATCCGTCCCTGAGCACGAGTTCTACTCTTTCAGGGGTAGGCTAAAGTTTTATCTGTTTATATTATATTTTATATTATAATTATTAGCAAAATAAATGCATAAATAAATAAATATGGTAGTAAAAATTGGACTCTTATTTTGCGAGAGGAACAGAGGTTAAGGGTGTTTGAGAATAACGTGCTTAGGAAAATACTTGGGGCTAAGAGGGATGAAGTTACGGGGAGGCCGAGATGTAGGTGACAGGATAATATTAAAATGGATTTGAGGGAGGTGGGATATGATGATAGAGAGTGGATTAATCTTGCACAGGATAGGGACCGATGGAGGGCTTAAGTGAGAGCGGCAAAGAAACTTAGGGTCCCTTAAAAGCCATTTGTAAGTAAGTATTATTTTATTATTATTATTATTATTATTATTATTATTATTATTATTATTATTATTATTATTATTATTAATAATAATAATTAAACCATAATAAGAAAAGTTCTTACTTGCCCTTAAACTTAACTTCTGTTAAGCACAATAGGCTATTCTTATAAAGGGAGAATAGAAACTTCCGATATTATAAAAAAGAGAGGAAAAACAATCAATTTTAAAGGACCATAAAATTCTCAACATGGCTTCCTTCGTGAGTAAAGCTTGGAGGTGTATGTCATAAATTTATAGTAGTTAACAGTGGCCTTCAGGCGAACTTTTGTCTGCCATTATTCGTGCATACTGAATTTTGACGCTGAAGAAAAATAGTATTTTGAAAGTATTCTTAAATAAAATACTACTGTTAGTGATATGTTACTGCTCTTAAGATAACGGTGTTAAGTCAGTTCTAGCTTATTCGAAAAAAATTCGATTTTTGATACCACGTTAATCAAACCGTGTACATGTCCATCACTACTCAAATTGAGTTAGAAAGATTCACAATGCCATCTGTTGTCACGTAATGGAATTACTGTCGTTTGTTACGTCATCAAAATAGATTCTTCACGAAGACAAGAAAAAACTGTGTTTTCACATTAATATTCATCAGGGTTTAAAGCTATATGTCGGCCAGTTAATAATAAAATTATTATTTGCAGAATTGTGTATTACGTAACCTAACATTTCTAGACTATTTTAGCTGCAGGGGTTCATATTACGAATAAACATTCTCTTCTTTTAAATTATAGTCTGAACTTTATTTGAACGTTTCTTTTTTATTCCTTATGTTTGCTTGTTTGGAAATATTTTTCATTTATAAAAATAATAATGAACAGAATCGTTTTCTTTTTGTATTATTAACCTATTCGATGGCGTGCTTATGTGAGGGAGGCAATGAACCTGCGGGTTTCTTAAAAGTAATTTGTAAGTAATTATTAATCTATTTGAAAATGAATCAAATTTCGCATTTTGATAAGTATCGCCGTCGTCGTCTTCTTCTTCGTCAAGATGAGTCGTCATGTCCATTTCGTCTCACAGGGAATTCTGTTATTTGCGACGAGGTTCCCTTCTTCTTTCCTATAGGAAAAGAATTTAGATTTCTCATATCGTTCATCTTCATCATCTCTTCCATAGGCATAGGCCTATGACGCATGTCTTCGTCCGCTTGCAGGAGGAGCGTCCTCTCCGAAACCATCTCTGGGTTCCAAGCCTTTCGCAATATCTGTGCCAGGATTTACACCTTAAGACATGGATGAGCACTTACTGGTTTACGAACCAGAAGTGGTTCTTGACGTTCCCGCAAAAGACAAGAGATGGCAATGCGGGAGTTCGGTGTTCGTAACCTGAATAGCAGTCAGTATCGGGCAGTGACACAATTCCAGTTGGAAAGTCGTCATGGCACATTGAAAGTCTATATCGTCGTTGTTCCTACAATAACTCGTATGTGTAAAATATACAATTTTTCAGTAGGAAGGAAAAAACACATTTATTCATCCTATGGCAGCCGTACATAGGAGATTGTGAATTCTTACATTTTCGAAACAAAGAAATATAATTACATATAGGAGATTTTATTATTTGCTGTATCACTATTTAAGTTATTTAATAGAACAAAAATCTGAAAATCGATAAATATGTCACATAGGAGTTATTGCAGGAACAACGACGATATATAAACGCAAATTTAATGGTGAATGGGAAGAACAGTTTTCTGTGTTCCCAAAGGAGACAATGTCCTTTGCCTTGTTTGTTCAAAAATGCTAATTGCATATAATAGACGTGGTTGTAAACACAATAATAAAATAGAATGAAAAAGCTCTAAAGCACCCACAGTTTCGAAAGCTTCTGGAGGACATGGAATCCGATTACGAAGATCTGATTTACTATACTGATGTCAGATGGCTCAGTCATGGTAACATGCTTCATTGCTTCTTTTAAGGGGTTAGGTACAGCTTACAGCAGTAAAAAGTGTGGAAATATTCAACATTTTTTTCGTCTATTACTGTATCTTGTGCAATAACGAAAATTGGTATGTGTAAAACATTGTCCTTCTGCTATATGAAAAAAAAATATTTTTCTAGTTTAAAAAATGATTTATATACATTTTTTTTTTTCAAAATTCATAATGGTGGTAGTTCACTGTGCAGTGATGAAGCTTTTCCCTCATAGCTCATAAACTTGTTAACTTTTTAATGTTATCTTTCTTTTATTTTATTGCTGAAACTCATGTTTACAATATCATGCTCTTTCAACTACATTCCTTAATAAATAATTTTTTTTGAGTTAGAAGAAAATACTCATACTTGACTTTTTTTTTTTAAGAATTTATTTTTTATCAGAAAATCTATCAAAGGCAGATAAGCGATCTTGCATCATATTGTAGATATGACATGCATAAATACACACAAAAATTTCATCACAGAATGTTGGATAGTTTTTGGGATATGTGGGAAACGCTTCATCACTGCACAGTGAATTGAAATAAAAAAAAAAGAATGTAAATAATTTTTTTAAATCGTAAAAGTACTTTTTTCATATAGTAGGAGGACAGTGTTCTACACATGCGAATTTTCAGTATTGTAAAGATATAGTAATGGAGGAAAAAAATGTTGAATATTTCCAAAATTTTACTGCTGTAAGCTGTACCTAACCCCTTAACTTCGTACGACAGTAAATGAGTTTATGAAACGTTTGGTCAGTAACATTTGCATACAAACAACTTTACAAAACAATTACTTTATTCTATTAAAAATTATCATTTACTTCATTATGCTTGCTATATTTCCATAATGTTCATGTGCTTTAATGAATATTATTGTTTTTACAGGGAAAGCAAATTGTGGAATTAGAAAAGAAATAATGGATTAAAGATTTGGCCTTCCTTGTTGATATATCAAAACACTTAAATAATCTTAACAAGAAACTTCAAGGAAGAAATCAAAGTTTAGTGAACATTTACGATGGAATTAAATTCTTTACCGTGCAGTTGGACTTGTGAGAGAGGGGCAGCTGTATCATTTTCCCTGTTTGCAATCCCTCCAAACTACAAACATTTTAATAACTATATTCCGTTACTATGCAATCTAAAGACTGAATTCTTAGAAAAACAATTTGCCTATTTCAGAAACATGGGAAATGAGTTTGACCTATGCACATCGAACATGCAAAGATAAGACTGGATTTGCAGTTACAATTAATATCCGTGCAAAATTATACATGTTTGAAACATCAGTGCCATGATAAACTTGGTGTCGATGTATTTAAACAATTTTCAGTTGCTAAATACATGCCATTAAGTTTCTTTGCAGCAACAATTTTGGTTATGTTTGCTTCTACATATTTCTGTAAGCAACTGTTTTCGCAAATGCATTATGTCAAGTCAAAGTACAGATGTCGTTTGACAGACGAACATCTGTTGGTGCAACAAAAATAGCTTTACCTGAAGTAAACCCAGATTTTGACGAAATAATTGCAAACGCAAAAGAAATTAATTAAAATCACAGTCTAGTATATACAGTCGCGAAGCTCAATACGTAGTAAATATGCAAACATTAGGTAGTTGCTCACCACTAGGATCGCCAATATCGCTTCATTACAGGCAATGCAAAATAGTATCGTCACAGTTTATTGTTTCTAGCACCCTCAAAACTCAAGCTTCGTGACTGTATATAGAAGACTGTGTTAAAATGTTGTTTTGTATTATTTGTTACTGAAGTCTAAGAGATGCTACTGAAATATTTAAAAATATAGCAGACACCAACCAAAACCCGCACCAAAAATAAAGCAAGCTCATGTGTCGTTCAAAATTTCAAAACTAACTTTTGTAATTGGAGACAAATTAACCAGATATCAGGATCTGTCAATAAGGAAGGAAAAGTAATCTTAATGGCATGTACATGTATTTCATGTCAGTAAGTGTACATAAATTCCTAATAGCCTACATGGTGCAGATGTGATAAAATTCTTCCTTGTTGCAAGAGGTAAAATATCCGAAGAGGTACAGGAATCTACATAGAAATAAAGACTATAGGGAGTTCAGAGAAATTCACGAATCGCTACAAGTGAATATTTACTTCATACCCTCTTTGTGTCATTTGTTCTTTTATCGCAAGCTTAAGACCAGTGCCAAAAAGGAAAATAAACAAGCTGCATGCTGAAGTTCAAGCTTTCTTTGCAATTTGAAGAACATGAAGTAGAAAGAAAAGATAGTAACAAGAAGACGAAAACGAAGAGGATATCATGAAATAGACCTATTTATCCTTGGGGAGGGGCAAGAAAGTTTTATACAGCTAAATAGATTGCAAAGATTGTTTCGTAAACAATTAGTTCCGTATTCATTTATTTCACATTTTCGCGATACCTCTCGTTATACTTTATACAGTAAAGTCGAAATCTTTACTGAAAATGCTAAAGTATCTGCTCCCAATACACAAGCAAGAACTACACACTAAAACATGAGGAGAGGCCTTGTAATGAAAAAATAAAGCTGAGTTACCTCTCATCCTTCCTGGATCAAAGAATAAAGTGTAGACACTTTAAATAGATCTATTAACAGAAATATTTGTTGTTATTATTATTATTATTATTATTATTATTATTATTATTATTATTATTATTTTCAAATTCAATTAATTTGATTTTTATTTTATGTAGGAAGTGTTTTATTGAATATTTGAAGTAAAATCTTGTACAATACAAGGATACATAATAATCAGTGGGAAAGAATGAAATTCAACACAGATAACGAAAAAAGAACCCAGAATCTCTCTACACACTAGACTAGACTGCATTTCGGAAGGCGGTCAACTGCTATATGCGCCGTAGCACTTCTGGTATGTGACGTCACAAGTTTGTACACTAGAACCAATCGGAATCAGTCTATAACAAGTAAGTTACTTCCCGAGTTCGTTTGTTCACATGTGAGTGTTTCAATATATTGAATAAGTAAAACTAACATTTACTGCGTGTGTGCAAATTGAAGAAGAGACTGTAAAAAGACAAGTATTGCACAGGCAGGCGCGGAAAATAGTGTTTAAAGTGTATAATTATTTCAGAAACGTTGACGAGCAGAATGCTGCCGGCCATCTTGATGCTGACTACAACGTTGCCAACGCGCAAGAAATGACTGCAGAAGCATGTGATGTAGGACTGAGAATCGTGCAAAGAATATTGTTAGTGAAGGAAAGAGGATTTGTTTGGTGTCATGCTTACAGTAATCAATTGCTAAGGTCATTATTGTCTTTTGATAATCTAAATTCTCTCCTGCGCTATTTGTATCGCACGTGCGCGTGAAGTACGATGTGGCAATGTTGTACGCTGCCTTGCTCTCTCTATCTGTCTCTCTCGACGCAAACGCTAGCAGACTATCGCCTTCCGAATTGCCGTCGACTCTAGAGAGTTTAGATGTGGACTAAAGTTGCTTTATCCTTTAAATAACTTATTCTAGCTAACTGACATTCCAATAAACTTATTTCTATTTTTGACGCGATAAAATACTCTTTCAGACTAGGCCTACTGTGCTGAAGGGTCATCCCTAACCCGCCCTTAGCCTCTTAATACTACTATTGCTACTACTACATTTCATTTCAGTGATTTTAATGTAAAACCGTTTTTAGTTGGTTATTTAACGACGCTGTAACAACTTCTAGGTTGTTTAGCATCGATGGAATTGGTGATAGCGAGATGGTATTTGGCAAAATGAAGCCGAGGGTTCTCCATAGATTATCTGGCATTCGCCTTACATTAGGTGAAAAGTTCGGGAAAAGACCAACCAGATAAACAGCCCAAGCGGGAATCGAACCCGTTCCCGAGCGCAATTCCGGATCGGTAGGCAAGCGCCTTAGCCAGCTGAGCTGCGCCGGTTGCTAACAGAACTCTCTCAATGCACATGCGAATCGCACAGACCCAAAGACTAAAAATAAGCGTAGCCCCTTAAAATGCTGCAGCCGTGCCAAGAATATTTAGGACATGTTTATAGTTGCGAAGAGAAATGTGCGAGAACTCTGCAAATGGTTTACCAACATGTCTTGTTACTACAATATATTGTATGCAAATTATTTAGTTCCAGCTGCTTACGTTGAAGTTATAAGCCTATATTTCTGCAATTTAAACGCCATCTGAACATATGAACTCGTATTTAATATAGTATAGAGCGGTGAAAAATTACATTTACCATTTGTCCTATAAGAACTGTAGGGGAATTGTTGAAATCGTCTTTTCCTATAAACAAACAAGTTGTCGTAGAAACCCGATCGTCGCTAAAGGTATATGGAGAGAAATTCAGTAATACGCCTTTAAGAAATCTAATAAAAATAAACAGTGTTATTTTATAGTAGAATGCTTATATAAATAAGTAGGTATGTGAGAGTTAGTTTAAAATTTGCGCATAATTGAGTGGAAAAAATAAAATATCTGCACAAATTAACGCAATTTTTATATTTTCTTATTCTTATTTTCTAATTAGTTGAAGTTTAAAGGAAGTGTTATGGCCCTGAGAGAGGCCTTGAATAATACTGCTAGAAAATACATGTTTTCAGCAAACCTGATACCAAGAAACTACTTTTTGGAGCACCTATGTCACAAGTATTTTACTTCATTTCCTTTTTACGGATATTTTTCCATATATGTTTATCCCTACTGATGACAGTCTATTAGATCTTGTTTACATTTTTATAATGTATGAAATAAATTATTTCCTCTATTCTTTTGTACATATCTTATGTGTGTGAGTCAATTTATTCGGAGTGATATGCACGAAATATATTTACTTTTAACAAAAGCTCATTGCCAAGCAGATGACACATACTTTCTCATTCCATCAAAACTTTCCACTCGATCCTACTCTTCTCTTCGTAATGAAGCATTTCATATTACAAATATGTAGTTTTAGAGTAAGGTGTTAAAGTCCTCGTTATGCTGGATGGAGGTGAATAGAAAGTCACTACTTCTCTGTAAAAGCTCATTAGTTCATGACTGTGCTTCGGTGCCAGATAGAGACCCTGAATAGACGATATTCTCTTGAATTCGGAAGTGTTCCTCAAGCTGGAAGGATGCCTCGAGATGGCATTGTATGTGTGGGCGTGTGTCTCTATATAATGTAGGTCTATACGTTTGTTGATAATTTTGTTACGATAACTTACACCTTTTGAAGTCGAATTTGCGATAGAAAATATGAAAAAGCACAAATACCCAGGTAACGATAAAATCCCAGCGGAATTAATACAAGAGGGTGGAAACGCATTATCTAGCGAAATTTATAACCTTGTACTTGCTATTTGGGAAAAGGAAATTGTACCAGAACAATGGAAGGAGTCCATAATCATACCTACCTTTAAGAAGGGGGACAAGACTAACTGTAGTAACTTTCGAGGAATATCACTTTTGTTGACGTCGTACACAATTTTGTCCAATATTCTTTTGAGGAGATTAACTCCATATGTAGATGAAATTATTGGGGATCATCAGTGTGGTTTTAGGCATAATAGATCGACTATTGATCACATTTTTTTTTATTCGACAGATATTGGAGAAAAAAAAATGGAAGTATAAAGATACGGTACAGTACATCAGTTGTTCATAGATTTCAAAAAGGCATATGACTCGGTTAAGAGAGAAGTTTTATATGACATTCTTATTGAATGTGGTACTCCCAAGAAACTAGTTCGATTAATGAAAACGTGTCTCAGTGGAACGTATAACAGAGTCCGTATAGGTCAGTTTCTGTCGGATGCTTCTTTAATTCACATCGGACTAAAGCAGGGAGATGCACTATCACCTTTACTTTTTAACTTTGCTCTAGCTAGAGTATGCAATTAGGAAAGTTCAGGATAACAGAGAGAGTTTGGAATTGAATGGGTTATATCAGCTGCTTGTCTATGTGGATGACGTGAATATGTTATGAGAAAAGCCACAAACTATTAGGGAAAATACGGGAATTTTACTTGAAGCAAGTAAAGAGATAGGTTTGGAAGTAACTCTCGAAAAGACAAAGTATATGATTATGTATCGTGTCCAGAATATTGCAGAAATAGAAATATGTAAATTGAAAATTTATCGTTTGAAGAGGTGGAAAAATTAAAATATCTTGGAGCAACAGTAACAAATATAAATGACACTCGGGAGGAAATGAAACGCAGAATAAATATGGGAAATGCCTGTTATTATACGGTTGAGAAGCTTTGGCATCCAATCTGCTCTTAAAAAAGCTGAAAGTTAGAATTTATAAAACAGTTATATTACCGGTTATTCTGTATGGTTGTGAAACTTGGACTCTCACTTTCAAAGAGAAACAGAGGTTAAGGTTGTTTGAGAATATGGTGCTTAGGAAAATATTTGGGGCTAAGAGGGATGATGTTACAGTAAAATGGAGAAAGTTACACAACGCAGAACTGCACGCATTCTATTCTTCACCTGACATAATTAGGAACATTAAATCCAGACGTTTGAGATGGGCAGGGCATGTAGCACGTATGGGCGAATCCAGAAATACATATTGAGTGTTAGTTGGGAGGCCGGAGGGAAAAAAGTCTTTGGGGAGGCCGAGACGTAAATGGGAGGATAATATTACAATGGATTTGAGGGAGGTGAGATATTTATTGTAGAGAGTGGATTGATCTTGCTCAGATTGGGGACCGATGGCGAGCTTATGTGAGGGCGGCAATGAACCTGCTGGTTCCTTAAAAGCCATAAGTAAGTAAGTATGTAAGTAAGTAAGCAATTGTTTATTTAACATGCATATTTCACGAGTTGTCGTTGTTGTTTCAGGTTACGGACACGAATGATAACCCTCCTGTATTTTCGCTGGGTGCCTACTCTTTCGACGTTGCTGAGAACACGGGACGAGGTGCCCGCGTGGGGTCTGTCACAGCTCGCGACATGGATCAAGGAGTAAACGGCCAGGTCAGCTACAGCGTCATCTCGGACTGGGCCAACGACGTGTTCTCGCTGAATCCGCAGTCTGGCATGTTCACTCTCACCGCTCGCCTAGACTACGAGGAGGTAAGAATTTATACTCGTGCTCATAATAACCTGTTATATATATATATATATATATATATATATATATATATATATATATATATATATATTCCATAGTATTTGTAGTCTTGTAAAGCTTGATCAAAAACCATATACATTTATAGAAATATTGTCTCAGTTATATAACTGAGTAAAAGGTAAAGGTAAAGGTATCTCCGTAACATGCTATGAAGGCATTTGGGGGGCATGGAGGTAGAGCCCTATGCTTTCCATGACCTCGGCACTAGAATGAGGTGGTGTGGTCGGCACCACGCTCTGACCACCTTTTACCCCCGGGAAAGACCCGGTACTCAATTTTATAGGAGGCTGTGTGAACCTCGGGGCCGTTCTGAAAGTTTGGAAACGAGAAGAAAATCCTGTCACCATCTGGGATCGAACCCCGGACCTTTATATAACTGAGTAAAATAATAAAAATAATAGAGTTTGATCATGAATGAGAAACCGAAGAACATGAAAGTTACTGCCAAAAAATGGGATCCAGATATTGAACTACATTCTGTTACCTATTTGGCACCTTTGAAAAAAAGAAGTCACATTTTACTTCCCGGCAAATTTTATGGCTTGATTTTGGAGAACGTTTTCTCCGTTATTCGACAGGAGTAGGCTACGTGCCGGCACCGGGTTTCCCCTTCTCCCTTTCTCATCTTCATCATCATCATCACTCATTCCAGATACTACACTTACACGAACACTTACACATACACTCACCTTAGTACACGACATAACTCTTCAGATACACATCATGTACAGTGTGACCCGCCGAAGTGGTGTACAACTAGAAAATGGGTCACAGTTCTGCCATCTATCCGCAGCATGCGGAACCCGAATCACGCAAGTGAAGTGGGTGGGCATTGGATACACACACACACTTCTTGTGTGTTCTTTGATATTCTAAAGGTGCATCTACACCGTTCAACGTTTCTTTCAATTTTAAGCATTCAAGCAATGCATGCAATAGTGCATGTCTTTTTCCACCAAAAATAATAGCGCATGCGGAAATTGAAAGCTACCCATCACTGGTGGGTATTTTGTGCGTTTTTCGTTCAACATTAGCATGTAGCGAGCAGCTGATAGTTTTAGGTGGCCGTGGATAAACTGAAAATTGTTTTAATTGGTGAAGGTGGACCTCTTAAGTTAAAGGTGGTGGCAAGTATACGATTAGCTTTTTTGAAGATTATCACACATGTGAGTGCCAGTGGAGTGTTCAGTCATAATTTTGAGGATCAAGTAGACCTAAATATTGGATTGATATTGATTGACGCTGCTATAACCTCGGCAGTTGCGAGCATCGTTAAATAAACCATAATTTAATACACACATACATAATTTTGTTGACTTTCTTTTTCTTCTTCTTTCTGCTTTTACATTTTCATTCATATTTACTTTCCTTTTTAGTTGCTAGTTTTATTTTATTCTTGTTTACATCTTCATTCCTTTAAGTTTCTTGTGGTTTCTTTTATCATTGCTTGCTTTATGTATCGTTTTCTGTCTCTTTCAGGTTTGTCTTGTTTGTCTGGATGTTTCTTTCCTCTGCCTTTATTTATGTTTTTCTAATTTAATTCTTTTTAAATTTCCTTTCGTTTGTTTTTATCTTTCTTTTTTGTTTTTAATTTCTTCCATATTTTTCTCGTATTTTTTTCATTTTAATTTCATTTACCTATTTAATTTGAATTTATTTGTGTATCTTTACCTGATGCATCTCGAATGACATATTTTATTACTTTAATGCTAATCGCTCCGAAATTTCGACTCTCTTCCAGTTATTTTTATTTGTCTTTTTTATCTGTCTGTGTCTTCCTTTTAAACTTGTTTCTCTTCATATTTTATTCCTGTTTTTCTTCATTCTACCTTTTTTCTCTATAGTAGGCCTACTTTTTTCCTTCGTATAATATTCTTTCATTCATCATTGTTTTTGTGGCAAAAGTTTATAGATACCAATACCGTCTACCTTGCTTTCGTTGGTACGCGTCTCACAACCAGCGCACCGTTCATATCTGCTAACTAAAGTGGCTATTAATTTTTTTAACGTGCAGTTAAGAATCTAGTTTATTAAGAAGGTTACTCACTAGGGCCTGTTAATAGAGAATCGTGTGCTAATTAATTATGGTGACCCGGAATTGTGTCTTGAAAGGGAGGCTTCTCCGTATTATAATTGTAGACTTGGCTTTATGATGTCCAGAAGGGAATGAACTCTAGTTCGCCAAACTGCGGTCCGGAGATTTGCTCCAGTTCGTCCCTACAACCTTGTATGTAAAAAATGAGGAGTAATGGAGCAGGTCTTTTAATAGTTTTATAACTTGTGTCGTTTGAAGAAAGGAACTCTTGAGTAATTGCGGTTCATCCACCTCTCAAAAGAATTTTACGACACTTCAACATCTTAAATTTATGTTTTGTGTACGTATCCAGCCATTACCGATTATGATACAAAAAGCATTAAATAATTTCTTTTATTATTGAATTGTTTGTGTTTATTTGTTGAATGACATTGAACCCTTCATCAGTAATATCCGCTAATTGTCTGTGGACTGAAGGATCAGTGTGTTTAAGTGTCTGTCCGACAGTTCCGAGGTTTGTTTCTCATCTTGCCTCATATATTTATTCTTTTCTGTCTCAAATTCTTGTTCTCCTCTTCCTCCCTCATTTCATCCTATTCTCTTCTTTCTCCCTTATTCACAAGCTTATCGACCTTAACGTTTTTGATTTTCTCATCCCTTCCTGTCTTCTTAGTCCCTTGTTCATCATCCTTCTTACATTTCTCGTTGTTCTTTGTTTTGTCTTATCCACCTGTTCTATGTTTCCATTTAGTTCTTTTCAGTCTTTCTCTTTCTTTCTGTCTTATCCTTTGTCTTCTTTTTGCTTCTTTCTTTTCCTTCTGCTTGCTTTTCTTCTCTGTTTTATTCATCTGTTTGTTTCTCTTCCCTTTCTTTTTCCTCCGCTTCTTTCTCTTGTCTTTATCTCTGCTTCTTTCTTTTCTTTTTTTTTCCTCTGTGCCGCTTGTTCTTGTTTCTTTTTACTCTTTGCTTCTTTCTCTCTTTCCTTTTCCTCTGTGACACTTTCTCTTCTCTTTCTTTTTGTTCTGTGCCGCTTGTTCTTTCTTTTTACTCTTTGCTTCTTTCTCTCTTTCCTTTCCTTCTGCGATAATTTCTGTTTTCTTTTGTTTTCTTCTGTGCCGCTTGTTCTTTTTTCTTTCTCCTCTTTGCTTCTTTCTCTCTTTCCTTTTTCTCTGTGATACTTTCTCTTCTCTTTCTTTTTCTTCTGTGCCGCTTGTTCTTTCTTTTTCCTCTTTGCTTCTTTCTCTCTTTCCTTTTTCTCTGTGATACTTTCTCTTCTCTTTCTTTTTCATCTGTGCCGCTTATTCTTCTTTCTTTTTACTCTTTGCTTCTTTCTCTCTTTCCTTTCCTTCTGCGATAATTTCTGTTTTCTTTCGTTTTCTTCTGTGCCGCTTGTTCTTCTTTCTTTTTCCTCTTTGCTTCTTTCTCTCTTTCCTTTTTCTCTGTGATACTTTTTCTTCTCTTTCCTTTTTCTTCTCTTTCCTTTTTCTTCTGTGCCGCTTGTTCTTTCTTTTCCCTCCTTGCTTCTTTCTCTTTCTTTTTCCTCTGTGATACTTTCTCTTCTCTTTCTTTTTCATCTGTGCCGCTTATTCTTCTTTCTTTTTACTCTTTGCTTCTTTTTCTCTTTCCTTTTGTCTGTGATACTTTTTCTTCTCTTTCTTTTTCTTCTGTGCCGCTTGTTCTTTCTTTTTCCTCTTTGCTTCTTTCTCTCTTTTTTTTCTTCTGTGATACTTCCTCTTCTCTTTCTTTTTTCCTCTGTGCCGCTAGTTCTTTCTTTTTACTCTTTACTTCTTTTCTCTTTCATTTTCTTCTGTGATACTTTCTCTTCTCTTTCTTTTTCCTCTGTGCCCCTTGTTCTTCTTTCTTTTCACTCTATGCTTCTTTCTCTATTTCATTTTCTTCTGTGATACTTTCTCTTCTCTTTCTTTTTTCTCTGTGCCGTTTGTTCTTCTTTCTTTTTCCTCTTTGCTTCTCTCTCTCTTTCCTTTTCCTCTGTGATGCTTTCTCTTCTCTTTCTTTTTTCTCTGTCCCACTTGTTCTTCTTTTCTTTTCCTCTGTGCTTCTTTCTCTTTTTCATTTTCGTCTGTTCTGCGTGTTCATCTTTCTTTTTCCTCTTTGGTTCTTCCTCTACTCTTTTTCTTTTCTCTTCTCTTTTTTCCTCTGCTTCTACCTCTTCTCTTTTTTCTCTGCTTCTTTCTTTACTTACTTTTCCTTTCTGCTTACTCTTCTCTTTCTTTTTCCTCTCTGCTTTTCCTTTCCCTTTCTCCTTCTTATTTTTCCCCTTTTCGCTATCTATATCTCTCTTTATTCTCATGCTCTCTCCTGCGTTCGTCTGTCTGAATCTCATTCTATTTTCTTCATATCGTTATTGTTCGTTTTACCTTTCTTATCATTCTTTTCTTCCAGATAAGTAAAATAATACCTTCGCGATTCGATTATAATAAAATTCACTTAACGATTTTTCTGTGGAAAGCTCCAGTTCTGATACATACGAGAATGCGAAAGGTCTGAAGTAATGCAGTGTCTTCTATGAATCTTCTTGCTGCAGTTTGTAGATCATGATCCTCTTCTTGACGAATTCAGTTCTGGTGGTTTATTATTCTTCCTTCTCCATAAGTTCCGCAGCACAAACTGGAGGAAAGCTAAAGTTGATAAAGCGTCGGGAGCCATCAATCAGTGATTCAGTCTGAGGCCTGCCGTCGTTCGCCTTGGTTACGCATTATTCGAAGGACTGGTAGCTCGAAGCTGCTGCACTGGTTTTTCTACGGACGGGCTCGGCTTATGGATGCTTAGTGCCTCACTGCATGTCAGAGGTGACCAAACTACGGCTCACATGTCGCATGCGGCTGTAATGCTTTTCACGCGGCTTTGTTCATTCGTCCTATATTCGTTGCTGCCAGAGCTAACAGCAACTGAGTTTGCAGGCCAGTTGTGTCTTATACAATGTGAGGCTATGGAACGGACGATTTTCAGATTCGTGTCTTCTCGGCTGTTGTCGGGTACTTTAATTATTACATGCAACAATTTATTCTACGTTCGATTGCATTTTTTATAATGGATCGTTAGACGGGTGAACAACATGATTTTGCTACTAAGGCACATTATAAAAATAATGATAGTTTCATTGCTGGACAACTGCTATTTCGACGTCATTACAATATCCACCGCAATGATCCGATACCATCACCCCATGCAATAAAAATCTGGATTCAGAACTTTGAAGTAACTGGTTCTGCGTTAAAGAAGAAGTCTTCAGGTAAGCAAAGATCAGTACGTACCCCGGAAAACATCAACTCCGTAAGAGTTGCTATGATCCGTAATCCTTCAAGTTCTGCCCGTCGTCATGCAATTTCATTGGCTTGTCAAACATCAGTATACGAAGAATTCTTCATAAAGACCTACACATACATCCATACAAAATTCAAGTAGTGCAGACATTAAAAGATGCTGATAAAGCAAACTGCATGGCTTTTTGCCAAAAATTTTTGGATCTAAATGTTAACGAAGACATTGTCCACATACGCTGATGAGTGATGAAGCTCATTTTCATTCTCTCTGGATAAGTCGATAAACAATACTGATCACCAACTAACTCTTATGAAATGCATGAGGAACCATTACACAGTGTCAAAGTCACTGTTTGGTGGAGTGCAATAGCGTCATTTGCAATCATTGGTCCTTATTTCTTTGAGGACGATAATGGGACATCTGTTACTGTAACATCACAGCGATGTGTTCGAATGATTAAAGAATTTTTGTCTCCACGAATTGCCAATAATCCTCTCATCAATAGAGACACGTAGTTTCAACAGAATGGCGAGACCAGTCACACGGACAGACTTAGGCCTAGACTTGAAGAATATGTGCAACGAAATGCGTTCCATCTGCGGGATGTAGTGTTCAGAATATAAGAATTTCATGAGGTACATTAAATGCTATTGTGTATACTTTAAATGTAAAGTGAAAGTTTCTTTTCAAATTAATCAGTGTAATAATATTACTAAAGTTTCAAAATCGCCCGTTTCATTGGCTCTCCTTATATTATTCGTGGCTGGATGGATGGATGGATTGATTGATGGATGGATGCATGAATGAATGAATGAATGAATGAGTAGTTTCCACGTGGATGGTGGGAAGGTGATTTAGGTCACCACTTTGATATGGGTGAGATATAGCTGGTCAATTTTTCTTGGAGCCCTTAAATCAGGGGAATGGCCAGGGGCGGCCCGTCCTTATGTGCTACAGTGCTACAGCACAATGATAATTTTTGCTCAAATAATGTATTTGCAATACCACCATAGTATCTAATCTGCCATTAGACAATTTTCCGTGGTTATGTTCATGACGCGTTATAGAGTGTTTAGTCTTCGCTCTTAGCTCTTTGGTGCCTCAGGGAGTACAATGTGCTACTCAAAACTCTAAAAGAGAATGTAGACAATTAATGCGCATGTGCGAAGCTGAAATCACTGCCCTGATTGGCTATTTTTACGCGGGGAAGTGCTGTAGTCAGCTTCAGCACAACACAGCTTGGAGATTGCAAAAGTAAAGCGTAACGAGAGAATGCTTGTTTGTGGAAGAACTCGGAACTATTTACAATGTAGGCCTATTTGGTAATTCAAGTGTCCGACTGCTGCTGCCGTCTACCTGGTTTTTGAGGTTCCTCCTGAATCAGTCAGCAAGCGACGAAGAATGGAATCCCAGAAAACTGAAGCCAAGGAAGTATGTGACCGTATAATTCAGAAAACTACTCACCGTTTCCAGTCATTAAGCTATCTACATGCAACAAAATTGTTAAACAGCAAATTTTCTGGCAATTTTTGGATAGCCTAATTTTCCTGAACGCGAACTTGAAGTTGCTGTCAACAGCTATACTGTACTGAACAAAAGAGTGTTAAAGACACAACTTTGAGTTCTATACGGAACACCTGCCTTCCGGAATACAGATGGAGCTGTTCAATTGTTACGATACATAGCCTCCAACAATTCACAGGATCCATTCTGTGAAGTAACACTGTCAATAGAAAAGAGTATGATATCCAAGTTGAAGGGTTTAACACAGGGTAATTGACAGGTCCTACAGTAGGAAGGAACGTCGTATGGATTTCATATTTCGTCACTAGGCGAGTCTCAAATTAAGATAAATGCGTATAAGTGTATACAGTAGGCCAATATAGAAATTGTAGCACACTCATTATTTTGACCACCAGCCGCTACTGGGAATGGCTCTTCAAATCTATACAAGCCTTGCAACTTTACTCCTCCTCCTAAGAAAATCATGCTAAGAATGTTTTATCTCACTTGAAAATCCATCACTTTGACCCCGCGAATCTCGAATACATTAGCAAGCAAGATAACCACTACACAACCGAAGACGAAGTCAATATGATGTACTCACAATGCAATTAAAAAAAAATAAAATAAAATGCATTAAATCCGTGGCACGACAGTCCATGAAGGGCCATAGTCGACCAGTCGACTGAATCCTCAGAGGTTAACGATCATCCCACTAGAATGGGAGGTATCGTGTGGTCAGACGTTATAGCTGGTTTGCGTAATCGGATTTCGCTACATATCGTAGCTCCCAAAATTCATCACGATGCTGTGTGGTCACCAGGCCCCTAGACTGGCCGAAATTTCATGAGAAAATTCCTTCTTCATAAGGACTCGAACCAGCGCGGATTCAGTAACGCGAGTCCTAGACATGAGGTCTTAGACCGCGTCGCAACGGCGCGGGACCAATGAAATTAAGCTTAGTTGAATAATTATGAAAAAAACTGGAAATATTGTACCTTCATTTAACTTACAAACATTCCCTGAACTTCGTAAATAGATTCTGACTACATGAAGAAGTTATTCAGGAGTAATTGCTAGAAGTTCTCTGCGAATACTGCCTCTTAATCCAAGTGTATAGAGATTTGTTGCATACACTTTCTTTTCAGAATACTCCCATAAATAAGTTACATGTGATCAGATCGCGTCAACATGTTGGTCGCAAAACACGACTTATCATTTTTCTGAGAAGTGAGTTTCATCTTATACGCTATATCGTTCAGTTACTCTTTACCACACGGAAATTCTGAACTACATTCAGTAAATCTTAACTTTATTAAACCGTTTCCGAATTGCATACCTACTCAGTATTTTGACACTAAGAAACATGCGACAAAGTGTTCAGTGACAAATTCTTGCTGATGAACACTAGGGTGCTATGCATAGGCATTTCGCTAGCCCGCGCTACGAGCGTGCTAAACTAGCCCCGGCTATCGACTGATTACTTGTACAGGAAAGTTTATTTGATACATTGGTGAAAATTGCAACAATAAAACATAAAATTGTTGCTGTGTCTAACGACAGATCTGCCTCTCCATGTTAATTAAAAATTAAATTTGGCCAATTATGTTTAAAAAAATATATAAAAATGAAGTGTGCAGACAGTTTTTTGTTCCTCCTGTAAAGTTTGTTTTTCTTGAGATACGAAGTTTTCATTCTTAGCCGACGCAGGCCCGCTTTCTTCAACCTTTGTTAAATTATAACAATATGTTATTCCATTTTAACTTTAAACTTAACAATTGAAGCATTTCTTCAACTACTGTTAGTATTAACAGACTGTTAAAACCCATGTTAAGTTAACTGCCCAATTTCATGCAATTAAATCATTTAACTCTCTGTTAGCATAGACGTATTCAATATGGCTGGTGTGTTAGATGCTGAACTTTTATATCTGGATTATTTAGAAAATGATATCCATGAATACATAAACAGAGCGGATAATTTCAGTGATTTGACAGAACAAGACTTCATACAAAGGTATAGGCTATTTTCTGCCAAGCCTCACATTGCGCTTTCAGTATAGATTCGTTTGTTTGTTTTTTTTTTCTCAATAATTGGTTTATACTGCGAAATTATTTAGGCTTCTCTCGAACGGAGAGTTAGTCCCACAATTTCTTTTTGTTCCAGTGTTTTCCATTTCACAACACCAATACGCCGCTTCACGACACTATGATACACTCGACGGAAAGAAGCATAAATCAAATCCGAGAGAATAGAAAGACTTCTTTTCTCTTTGAATCAAACGAGAATCGCAATTGTCACAGTTCAGAAAACAGAATTGAGCCTACACTTAGTTATAGGTTATGGTTAAACTATAGAATCTCTGATCCTAACAGAGAGTTAACAAACAGTATGTTAAAATGTGAAATATAAAGTTGAAGAAACGCAATATTTTAACAGCAATTTATATTTTTAACTTCCAGTTAATTAACACTATGTTAGGTGCATTTTAACAAAGGTTGAAGAAACCGGGCCGTAATGTTTTTTTTTTTTTAATTCTCTGACGCCAACGACTAATACGAGCCACTTTAAATTTAACGGTCACTCATCGGCAGAGATATAATAAAAGATATGTGAATGGATGTATAGTTGCATGGAGGGATGAATGGTTATTCATTGACTTGAAACATTGTGTGTGTATGTAGCCTATGTATTTATTCACAATACCCGATGGCAGTGGTAACTAATTACACTCAATAATGATAATAATAAACACAATTACTAAAAATATAATTAATAATAAATTAATAATAATTAATATAATAATAATAATAATAATAATAATAATAATAATAAAAGGGAGCATCCTAAATTAAATGAAGCACGATCACTTAAAATAACATTTAAAGTAAATCTAACTTGTATCTTAACCTTAAGTTCGAACTAAAACCCACGGGTATGATATGTTCATACCTGCACAAGTACCTTTCAACATTACACTCATTTCGCTGACAACTCACTGCACTGGAACTACAACACATTTCACTGATTCTATCCTGATTTCACTAACACTTCAAAAATATTTCACTGTTCAAATATTTTGCACTGCCACTATAAACTACGAAGATTCACTGACAGAAACACACTTCACTTACACAACACACTTCACTGACACAACACACTTCTTCACTGATACAACACTTTAATAACAAAATATCAATTACATCCTTTAAATAATTTGTTTGTAATATACTTCGTAGATAATCAAAAACATTAACATGTTCGAAGTAATTATAAAATAAGGAATTAATACTGTCAGTAATCCAAAATTCATGCTTCCAAGAGCTGCTGTTAAAATATTTATTACGAAAATGAATTAAATGTTTGGCGTGCGCTTAGGAAATGATGCATTTGGGCACCCCTGATAATGCAGCCACTGCCGTTATGGACCGACCGAGCGACCTGACTGGACTGGCTACTATCTCTTGTATACAATTGAATTTTCTCTTTTGTCCTGGTGTTGACACAATGGTATACAAGACATTGAAGACAAACCGTCAGCTCCCAACCAGACTGGACAAGAATAAATTTTTCGGAAATGAAAATAAAAAACGATAGAAAAGAAGAACAAATCAAATTCATGAAAGGTGGAAGAAAAGCGGAGGAGGTGAAAGAAGAGGAAGATGATAAAAAGAGAAAACTTTGTAGGCCTGCTGGTGGAGGAAAGAAAAACATATCAATAATGAAAATAAAATGCTGGGAACAAACCTTGTAAGTTGAAGTACGGCAGGACGCAGTTCCGGTAATCAGATACGTGTACAACAGGGTGTAAAACTGGCTGCTTTCCCTAGAAAATTGACATGTCTTTCGTCGTTATATTTTCATAATGTTTGCGAAAAGTTGTACAGGCACATCATTTTATTTTTACTAACATTTTTAATATTAACCTGGCTATACCTTTGGATTAACGGTCGAGAACCGGAAACACAGTTTGCTATCCCTCTTCCACGACTGGAGGTCGATGTTACTGGCGTAAAATACAAACAAATCACTTTAATAGATACAGGAGGGAAGAAAAGTAGTTCATCCATTTACTAAACTAGGAAATATCGCGATTTTGAGTTTGATAATTTTATTAGGTTTTTGCTTAATCAAAATACAATACAGTATTAACAATAAGTGTTTTTACTCACGAACTGAGTTATCCATGCGAACGTATTCATTATGCAGTGCATATTATACTGTCTACAGCATATTAGTGTACAATATAGAGAATGAAGTTAAATTGAATAATAATCATAATATGGATATTTAAACACATTTTTGAAAATGGTGGCCGTTCATTTCGATACAGGCTACAGTTCTTTTGTGCATATTATCGCACTATAGTCTATTGCATCTAATTCCAATTAGAAGTTTCGTCCTTCGTACTAGTAATCCATGTTGAAATAATTCTGTACCTACTCTATAAAAGATTATCTTACGTACTGTAAGTTCAATCTTCACTTCTGTCCGATCCGAACAGATAAAATTACTCAGGCAACATGCTATCTACTGTCCATCCAAGTGGTTATGTCGCAGGATCATATGAAGGGTGGAAATCACATCACAGTTAATTACTTAACGAGGCCCTTTTATTTAAGTTATTTTAAACAGTTGTATAATATTACATAGACGTCCAATTCCTAACAGAAATCAATGTTTTCAGAAAAGAGCTATGACAACCCAGCCACTAGCTTTTACAGAGGGGCGAGCAGAAGCAGGTGGAGGAAGTTGGGATGCGACAGTACCTTTGCGAAAATATGATTCAATATTGAAAGCTCTTTCGTCACTAGAAACGCGAACATATTTCTGGAACTTATTATACTCACAAACGCAGTACTGTTTACTATATGCGGCCTTGGTTCTGTGTGGAGGACAGTTGGAACTTCATTAGTAGAAGGGGTGGGAGTGAAGTACATTAAAAAACTCAGGTACAATAAAAATTAAAGTAAAAATAAAATAATGTCCCTGTACATGAATGTGAAGATTTTTAAGTTATCATATCGTCGTCGTCATCGTCATCATCATTATCGGCTTAACATCAGTGCCTACTCAAAATTTAATACCATGGGAAAAAACATTCTTAATATGCTTGTAACAGACATGGTAAAATCTAGTCTTAATTCGACAGTGTTTTCATTCAATTGATTAAAAAATATAACATGCAAAGACAATATAATTATTACAGTATTAAACACATATTGAAAATCATGTTTAAACCATACATGTTTCAGGACGTGCGGTCCTATCTTCAGTGGTCATCTGTAAGGAGAATAATCTCTTAATATAATGTTCCTAAACAATTACAGTGTTGAAATTGAAGTTTAAAAATGTGTTTAAATTTGAAGGTACAGGTCAAACTGTAAACATTCCAGAATCCATAGAGATTTATAAAGACAAAATTACAAATAAAAATAATTTAAATGATAAAGCTCTAATTGACAATAACATTCTCATTGATCTGTGTATTGCTTTTCAATTTGACCAGCGTAGTCATAACACACGCCGCATTCAGTCACCTACCCATACCGGCATCGCGTCTCAGCGAACATCAGCTGATTAGTCGTAAGTATTCATTCTGTACTATGGCCGTTTTCAATTTTATACACATTATTAAACTTCAGTTTCAACATTGTAATTTTTAGTAACATTATATTAAGAAATTATTCTCCTTATAGATGACCACTGAAGATAGGACCACAAGTCCTGAAACCTGTGTGGTTACACATGATACTCAATGTGTGTTTTAGTACTGTAATAATTATATTGCCTTTGTATGTTGCATTTTTTAATCAAAACCATTCTTTACTACGGTACTACTGATTAAAATAGGTTAAAATATTACTAATGAACTATTAAGTTACTTAAGGTACTCATCTACCTTCAATTGTTAATTTTCCTTTAAAAATATTTTTTTTATTATTTTTATCTGAAAGCTTGAACTTTCTAGTTTTTCAAAAATATATCTGTTTCATCTCTATGATGTTTGGTTAATTAATTAACTGTGCTTTTATTGACCGGAAACACCCTTTCTTTAAACCGGAAGTGCAGTTTTGCAAGTGTCAATCCGTCAAATTCTGTCAATTTTATATATTTTTCATGTAATAACAGTTCAAATTCGGCGGTAGAGTTTGACTGTATTATTTTTCATACAGTCAGGAAGCTGTGTGTTTGGTTACAATTTTTCATACCCTCAGGATGTCTATGATTTTTCTCCATGTTCGGTTTTACAATATTTTACAACACTAATGTTAACACAAAATGCATTGAGAATGGGGATATTTTCATTATTCTGGCACTAAAATGAAGCTGATTAACGTAGCTAAGTGTCAAACTACAAACAGTGCCCTACTTCTTAAGAAAGTTAATTTAAAACTCCAAGATCTTAAATTTTTATTTTTATGTTTGAAATTAAAAATAAACTGACACTTTTCCTTGATAGGATAACATAGGGAGAAAGATTAGGAGTGGGACAATTAAGGAAATTTTGTTTCAACATAAAAGCAGTGGGTCAAGGACTAAAACAAATCTCAGTTTTGGCTTTAAAAAAAATTGTCCCCTTGCTCTCCGAAAAATATTTGAGGGGTTTATTTTGTAAGGAAATCCTTAATTATGTGTCAAGTAATGAGGGGAAAAAGAGCTTTTCAAATTTGGATAAAAACTGCAAACATTTTTATCCCAAGAATAGATAAATATCTTAAATTAAATAAATAACGACTTCACTGTATTAATATTTAAATATCATATCCATCATTCTCTGAATTCTAGTGAGTTTCCGCGCTATCTTTTGGTTCCCTGTTATGATGGGGTGTGTTCATGACTGGTAGGGCCTAATATTGTATCGAAAAGGACGTGTGTTGAGAATGTGCTAGGATTAAATTTCAGAATATACACCCTTTTCAATACAGCACTATCGGTTATTATATTATATTGTTATAATATTTTTGTTTTATTGAGTGCAATTAATTTTTCCTTTATTATTATTATTATTATTATTATTATTATTATTATTATTATTATTATATTATTAGCATCATCTTGTTGGATAAATTGCTAAGTTATATTAACTTTATTTTCTTGGCAACCTATGATTTCAGAGTGACTTCTTACTCGGTAGTGTTTTCTGGAAAACATATTACACTTGTACTGCATTGCACAGAAAATCCTTAAAGAAAAGTAAGCAATATTTTTGCACTCTGTACGTATTAGTACATAAACCTTTGTTGGTATGATGTTAATCGATGAAGCGATATCAGGTGGATTCATACAGTCACAGATGAATAGGCAGAGAAGAAGGACGTTAACATTTCATAATTGTTGACCGTGGCAGTTAATTCTCATGAAAACGGGTTCTGTGTTTTTAATCAAGGACGTTGTATGAAATGTAGAGTTTTAAAAGTAGGAAATAAATTGTTTTCAGTGGTGAGTTAGCAAGAATTTAAAGGAAGCAGTCACGGTTGAAAAGAAAACATCCATACACTTTTCTGAACATAAATTATTTGTATTAACAGCCAACATTCGTCTTGTACAATTTCATCAAAGGAGACGATACTAACGACAATTTTAGTTGTTTTACACACCCTCAGGAATTAGCTGATCAGGATGTTACACACAGTATATTGATCGTTTGTGGTCATGATTCCAGAAAATAGTTATCATCTTGAAAAATTGTAAAACTTTCTTTAAAACTCTAGAAGTGTTAAAACTAAAAAGAAATGATAATATAGCTTATTAACAGACTGTACCGTTTGGACACTGATGTTACTCTTAGAGTGAACACCTAGTGCATGATGAAAGTTGAAGGATCATGGAGAATCGGACTATGCACTCTAAGAGTCTCATTTTCTACAGTCCTACGCGGTGATAAAAGTTATAGAATCATGAAGATTAGTGTCGTGTCACGTATTTGTGTCCTAAGTGTCTTGACTTTTTACAGCCTTGTCTCATAATGAAAAGTGAAAAATCACTGATCGTATCAACCTACTTATGTTATAGAGACTGATTTTTCTTCATCCCCAACTGACGATGAAAGGTAGCAGAATCACGGAAAGTCGAATCATACATTTGTGTCTGACTTGCCTACATGCTTAACCGATGATGAAAGATGGATAACGGAGAGCCGTGTCAAGCATTTTGTGTTTTAAGACCATGTCTTGTCTACAGACCTATCAGATGGTGAAAGCTGAAGTATCACGCAGAGCAAAATCAAGTATTAGTGCTTTAATATTCTGACTTGTGCACAGCCCTATCAGATGGTGAAACGTGAAGGAAGATCACGGAGAGTTGTATCAATTGTTTTAAGATTCTAACTTATCTACAGACCTAGCAGATGGTGAAAGGCGATGTAAGTATCACGAAGAGCCGTATCAAGTATTAATTAGTGTTTTAAGGTGTGACTTGTTTACAGACCTATCAGATGGTGAAAGGTGAAGGAAGTATCACGAAGAGCCGTATCAAGTATTAGTGTTTTAAGGTTGTGACTTGTTTACGAGCCTATCAGATGGTGAAAGGTGAAGTATCACGAAGAGCCGTATCAAGTACTGCTGTTTTAAGAGTCTGACTTACCTACAGGCCTATCAGATGGTGAAAGGTGAATTAAGTGTCACGAAGAGCCGTATCAAGTATAAGTGTTTTAAGGTTGTGACTTGTTTACAGACCTATCAGATAGTAAAATATGAAGGAAGTATCACGGACAGCCGTATCAAGTATTAGTGCTTTAAGGTTGTGACTTGTCTACAGACCTATCAGATGGTGAAAGGTGAAACAAGTGTCACGGAGAGCCGTATCAAGTATTAGTGCTTTAAGGTTTGACTTGTTTACAGATCTATCTGATGGTGAAAGGTGAAATAAGTGCCACGAAGAGCCGTATCAAGTATTAGTTTTTTAAGGTTGTGACTTGTTTACAAACCTATCAGATGGTAAAATATGAAGAATATCACGGAGAGCCGTATCAAGTGTTAGTGCTTTAATGTTGTGACTTGTCTACAGACCTATCAGATGGTGAAAGGTGAAATAAGTGTCACGGAGAGCCGTATCAAGTATTAGTGCTTTAAGGTTGTGACTTGTTTACAGACCTATCAGATGGTGAAAGGTGAAATAAGTGCCACGAAGAGCCGTATCAAGTATTAGTGTTTTGAGGTTGTGACTTGTCTACATACAAGGTGAAGGAAGGAAGTATCACGGAGAGTCGTATCAAGTACTGCTGTTTTAAGAGTCTGACTTACCTACAGGCCTATCAGATGGTGAAAGGTGAAATAAGTGTCACGAAGAGCCGTATCAAGTATAAGTGTTTTAAGGTTGTGACTTGTTTACAGACCTATCAGATAGTAAAATATGAAGGAAGTATCACGGACAGCCGTATCAAGTATTAGTGCTTTAAGGTTGTGACTTGTCTACAGACCTATCAGATGGTGAAAGGTGAAATAAGTGTCACGGAGAGCCGTATCAAGTATTAGTGCTTTAAGGTTTGACTTGTTTACAGACCTATCAGATGGTGAAAGGTGAAATAAGTGCCACGAAGAGCCGTATCAAGTATTAGTTTTTTAAGGTTGTGACTTGTTTACAAACCTATCAGATGGTAAAATATGAAGAATATCACGGAGAGCCGTATCAAGTGTTAGTGCTTTAATGTTGTGACTTGTCTACAGACCTATCAGATGGTGAAAGGTGAAATAAGTGTCACGGAGAGCCGTATCAAGTATTAGTGCTTTCAGGTTGTGACTTGTTTACAGACCTATCAGATGGTGAAAGGTGAAATAAGTGCCACGAAGAGCCGTATCAAGTATTAGTGTTTTAAGGTTGTGACTTGCCTACATACAAGGTGAAGGAAGGAAGTATCACGGAGAGTCGTATCAAGTACTGCTGTTTTATGATTCTGACTTACCTACAGGCCTATCAGATGGTGAAAGTTGAAATATCACGGGGACCCGTGTAAAGCACTTATGTTTTATCTACAGCCTATTAGATAACCACGGATAGCTGTGTCAAACACGTACTTTTACGCTTGTGACTTGTCTACAGGCCTATCCAGGGATGAAATTTGAAGGTTCGCTGAGATTCGAATCCTGTAGACGCCACTTGTGTTCTAAGAGTCTGATTTTTGTGCATGTTTAGAGCTTATTTAGGAAGCTGCTTCTCATGCATTAGGGTTCGTATTTAGATCTAATTTTTATGTTTAACCATTCCTTCAATTTGCCTTCCAGTGAACGACTTTTCAAGCAAGCATTCGACCTGATGATTTTGTACGGTTTCCTTGTAAGCAGTGAAGTGATCATGATAGTTAAACATTTTGTACTTTGACGTTGCTAGGGAATTGTTGAATGTAAAGTGACAAATAATTGGCAAATTGTTAAAGAAATGAAAACAGACTATTGTAGTTTCATGCCATGGGTATCAAAAGTAGAAGCATTTTCTTTGCTATACAATGTTGTTAACTTATCACTCCTTATGATTGATGGGTAACTTTTGTTTTTATAAAACATTGTCTGAGAAGAAGAGGAGTTCGTAATGTAGAGTTCATTAAACTGCGTTTGTTTTTGTTTGAGACTGTACCGTCATTATCACAGTCATTACGATCCCCATAATGTAATGTAATTATCACCACAACACGACTGCGGTGTAGTTACATTCCTTTCTGATTCACAAGTTCATGAAAAACTCGAGACTTCTCACATCTTTTGTTATGAATTCAGTTGTGATAGTAGAACACGTTATGAATATTGAAACCTTCGTTTCTTGTACGTTTTCTTTCCTTACAAAAAGAATAGCACAAGAACAGAGAAATGCTAAGTAAGCAGATTAGAAGTTCAGATGTAGGAGCAATACAGCGGCTGGTTTGTGAAACCTTCTTCGATCTTTCTTTTCTTCTTGTACTTTCTCTTCGTTTAATTTTCCTATTTCTGCTTCTACTTCTTCGCTTTGTACATCTTCTGACGAGGTGTTCATAACCGTAGAATGATTTGATTCAAAACTATAAATTTTAACTTTTTTCGATCGGATACTAGATGGACAGTCGTTAGAAATCTAATACTATGCATGATGGCCGTTTACACATAAGACAGTACAGACCTTTACATGAGTAATTGGCAAACATTTATGCCTAAGGCAGATTCGAAATTATGCCTTACCCGTAAAACTATTACGCAAATGATCTTTTGTTAAAATTATATCATTGTGCACTTTTACAGTATATGTGACGGTCTTTATATCAGACATCTGGAGTCGAAATCGGTAAAATTGTACTACATACATACAGTCGGCATCGGTAGCGTAGTTTGTATAGCGCTGGTCTTCTCTGCTTGAGGTTGCGGGTTCGATCCCAGCCCAGGTCGATGGCATTTAAGTGTGCTTAAATGCGACAGACTCATGTCAGTAGATTTACTGGCATGTAAAAGAACTCCTGCGTGACAAAATTCCGGCACACCGTCGACGCTGATATAACCTCTGCAGTTGCGAGCGTCGTTAAATAAATCATAATTTAATTTAATTTAATTTTTCCATACATACATACATACATACATACATACATACATACATACATACATACATACATACATACATACATACATACATACATACATACATACATACATTTCCTGTGTTAACAATATTACCTACTAAAATGCATATATAACTGTGTTAGATGATAGATTTTAGTAACTTAAAAATAAAAATTTAGTGCATTATGCAACGAGCCTATAATGGTAGTAATTAAGACGCGAATATGTTTGTTTATGAAACGAGCGCAAGCTAGTTTCATAATTTTCATACGATCGTCTCAATTACCATTATAGGCATGTTTCATACGACTTTTTATGCTCGACAATATTTCTAACTTGAAATTATTCATAAGTATTCATGTTATGGTTATGTAAGTGAGGAGCGGAACTGACCTGAATTGTGAGATGTGCGCAGACGCGAAAGTATTGATTTTTCCGAGGCACGAATGTCGTTGACCTTTGTATAATCTAGAGAATAACATGAAGATTAGTCTTGATATAACCTGGAAATTGATTTAGAATTGAAAAACGAGATGACAAATTGAATTTAGTTGAATATTATTTACAATTAACGCTAATTATTATAGTAACAGAACACAACCTTCTGCGACTGTATTGGATTTCCAGCCTCCGTGACTTTTCGCTAATTGTCTTTCGATTGCATATCCGAGAATAATCGATACTTGCGGTTTTATAATGGTACAATGGTGATTTCTCATTGGCTGAACAACTCAATTATAATGAATAGGTGTACTTTAATGAGGTGCATTAAAGCGCTACTACCAGGTGTATAATTACTACATTTCGGCATGGTCGAGCATAAAAGTATTTTATAGCACTTTTAATGTTAGAATTTAGTATGTTATACCACATGAACACTTTCCCAAGTTTCACGTAAATCGTAACATAACTATAAAACACATTAGGGTTCTAGCAGAATCCTGTTACGCCCGGTATAGTTGGTAATGAATGACAATAAAATACATTGGACTAGCGCTTTAAAAAATGGAAGTTGATACAATTTGGCTGTGATAATTGTGGAGGGAAAATGACGGAGCTGAAAACAGTGTTTTAAATATTATCAGTCAAAGATGAGACGGTATAGAACAACAACAAAATGTTAATTACATCAATAGCAGAAATTCACTACAAAATTACAGGACAGTTAAAACGATATGAATGCCTCCAGCTCAGTGTTCAGTATGCGTTAAGTTCTAAAAATCTCTCAGTTTTACGGTCTTCATGGTCCTTCTTCTTACTTGCAACGTTTTGCATGTGCAAATAAAATGTCACATAAGCTGTTGCGTCTGGACCGCCTTAACAATCAGAATTGTAGGCTATGTTTGTAAAAGAATATTGATTGTCTCAGTTTCTTTTCTAAGAAACTGATGTATGGGGACCCAAGTTCGAACCGGGTAGCTCAGTTGGTAGAGCAGCTGGCTACGGACTGGAAGGTCCGGGGTTCGATCCCAGGTGGTGACACTGGAATGCTCTATCTGCAGACTTACTAAAGGCTTTACCAATAACCAAAAATGTATTTAAAAATAGGCTTAAGGACTTTATTAATAGACGGTAATACCAGGGGCGGCCCGTCCTTATGTGCTACAGTGCTACAGCACAATGATAATTTTTGCTCAAATAATGTATTTGCAATACCACCATACTATCTGATCTGCCATTTGACAATTTTCCGTGGTTATGTTCATGACGCGTTATAGAGTGTTTAGTCTTCGCTCTTAGCTCTTTGGTGCCTCAGGGGGTACAATGTGCTACTCAAAACTCTAAATGAGAATGTAGACAATTAATGCGCATGTGCGAAGCTGAAATCACTGCCCTGATTGGCTATTTTTACGCGGGGAAGTGCTGTAGTCAGCTTCAGCACAACACAGCTTGGAGATTGCAAAAGTAAAGCGTAACGAGAGAATGCTTGTTTGTGGAAGAACTCGGAACTATTTACAATGTAGGCCTATTTGGTAATTCAAGTGTCCGACTGCTGCTGCCGTCTACCTGGTTTTTGAGGTTCCTCCTGAATCAGTCAGCAAGCGACGGAGAATGGAATCCCAGAAAACTGAAGCCAAGGAAGCATGTGACCGTATAATTCAGAAAACTACTCACCGTTTCCAGTCTTTAAGCTATCTACATGCAACAAAATTGTTAAACAGCAAATTTTCTGGCAATTTTTGGATAGCCTAATTTTCCTGAACGCGAACTTGAAGTTGCTGTCAACAGCTATACTGTACTGAACAAAAGAGTGTTAAAGACACAACTTTGAGTTCTATACGGAACACCTGCCTTCCGGAATATAGATAGAGCTGTTCAATTGTTACGATACATAGCCTCCAACAATTCACAGGATCCATTCTGTGAAGTAACACTGTCAATAGAAAAGAGTATGATATCCAAGTTGAAGGGTTTAACACCAGGGTAATTGACAGGTTCTGCAGTAGGAAGGAACGTCGTATGGATTTCATATTTCGTCACTAGGCGAGTCTCAAATTAAGATAAATGCGTATAAGTGTATACAGTAGGCCAATATAGAAATTGTAGCACACTCATTATTTTGACCACCAGCCGCTACTGGGTAATACATTATGCAGACTACAGTATTTTGTGGTTTTACAAGTATAGTGAGTAAGCAGAGAAACATTGTGAATCTCCAGTGATTTATATTGGGTGTGCAGTGTGTTGTAGTGAAAGTGCAGCTTATAAGTAAATTCTGAGAGTTATAGTGACAGAAAAATAGATTTATAGTGAACGGGTGTGAGTTATAGTGATTGTCCTAAATTGCTTGTAATGGGGTCTAGACTAGCGATTTGAGCTTAATACAGTAAGTACAATTCTACGGAATAATAAGGATGTAATTGATGTTCTATTATTTGAAATGTATCAGTGAAGAAGTGTGTTGTGTCTGTGAAATGTGTTGTGTCAGTGAAGTGTGTTTGTGTCAGTGAAGTTCTATAGTTTACAGTGGTAGTGCAAATTATTTGAACAGAGAAATGTTTTTGAAATGTTAGTGAAATCAGGATAGTGTCAGTAAAATGTGTCTTAGTTCCAGTGCAGTGAGTGAATTGATAGCGAAATGAGTGTAGTGCTGAAAGGTACTTACGCAAGTATGAGCATATATCATATATACTCGTGGTTTTAAGTTATAACTTAGGGTTAAGATATAAATTAGATTTACTTTAATTAATTATGTTATATTAAGTGATTCATGTAATTTAGGATGCTCCTTGTTAATAATATTATTATATATTACTATTATTATTTTATTAATATTATGGCTGTATTTTATTATTATTGTAATTATTGAGTGTAATTAGTTACCACTGCCACCGGGTATTTACCCATTTGCAGTGTGGATAAACACACACATACATACATAGGCGGGGGGGATCTTTATTCCGTGTACAGATTGCACTCTCCAGTACTTCTAAGGCATACGATCTGCTGTCAAATTGTGATTCTACGTTGCCTATATTTTTCAGCCATTCCCACGAAGTTTGTGGTATTTAGCTAGCTTCGTACTGTTCCATTTCTTTGATCGTCGATGACATTTCCATTACAGTAATATTTTTGCTGTGTGGCTTAAAGAAAACATATCTCTATTTATCACCTATAGATCTGAAAAACAAAACCTAAATCTAGGTAGCGGTGATAAAGTGTTACGTGGCGGGCACTTGTTCTCTTACCTTCAATGGTCGCATTTTCACTTCTCCCACCTGCCCATATATAATACGCTTTCCTCGTCTTCTACTAGGAGGCAGCGTTGCCACGTCTCCGCTGGATGAAAGTCACGCACCCCAATAATTAACCGTTTATTAAATTACGTTATTAGAACGCGCAAGTTGATGATGGGGCCCGGCCAGTGAGGACATAGGATGCCCCCACCTTCCTCTCTACTTGATGTGATGAGACGTACAGCGAGTGACGTATGAGTCAAGTGAATGCCCTCCTGAGTTGAACCTGATATGCGTCATCTGCTGATCAGCAGACTTTTATCCTTGGATCGAATCCTGTCAATGGTTTCATCTCATTGCAGAGAATGGTATTTAAATACATACCGAAAGAAGTAGTAGTAGCGGTAGTAAAAGGTAAAGGTATCCCCGTAACATGCCATGAAGGCACTTGGGGGGCATGGAGGTAGAGCCCCATGCTTTCCATGACCTCGGCACTAGAATGAGGTGGTGTGGTCGGCGGTGGTATTATTATTATTATTATTATTATTATTATTATTATTATTATTATTATTTTACTTGGCAGAGTTAAGGCCTTGATACTTTCTCTTCCACTTAACCACGTCTATAACTAATACAAATAGATGTAATAATACTTACTTACTGGCTTTTAAGGAACCCAGAGGTTCATTGCCGCCCTCACATAAGCCCGCCATCGGTCCCTATCCTGAGCAAGTTTAATCCAGTCTCTACCATCATATTCCACCTCCCTCAAATCCATTTTAATATTACCTTCCCACCTACGTCTCGGCCTCCCCAAAGGTCTTTTTCCCTCTGGCCTCCCATCTAACACTCTGTATGCATTTCTAGATTCGCACATACGTGCTACATGTGCTGCCCATCTCAAACGTCTGGATTTTATGTTCCTAATTATGTCAGGTGAAGAATACATGTTTAAAATAACAATTATAATAATATATTATCCTCTGATTGAGGTTCTGGCTGTTATGCAGGGTAAAGGTTGGTAACTCTGTGATACGAGTAATATTGTGATAGTTCTTTCTGAGAATTTATTACAATTTTACTGAGAGAGAGGAAGGTGGGTTTTTTTTATTCAACGTATTGAGGGAATGTTCGTGGACAAGTTTCTGCACAAAACTGGTCCTTCTCTCGCTCAGTAAAATTGTAAAAAATTCTCAAAAATAACTCTCACAATATTACTCGTATCACATTTTACCAACCTTTACCCTATATCTGTTATCAGACAGTGCTTCTCACTTGACGATATGTGTTAGAGGAGGAACAATATGTTTGTGTCTTTTAATATTTTGTGTGTAAGTTCAAAAGTATTCGAGGTAAACTACACCCTTTCTGTATGCCTTTAATGATATCTGTATATGTGTAGAATGTTAAGATTCTTTACCGATACACGTAATATATGACATGTATTTTCTGCAGGTGCAGCATTACATCTTCGTGGTCCAGGCGCAGGACTCTGGACGGCCCAGTCTCTCCTCAACACTGACCGTTTACTTCAACGTGGTAGACCTCAACGACAACGCGCCACTTTTCGATCCCATGAGCTACAGCAATGAAGTCTTCGAGAACGTTACTGTGGGCACCAGTGTTGTCACCGTGAGCGCTACGGATCTCGATTCAGGTGAGTCAGAATTATGTCTACGCATGGCTTAGGATAATGAAACTGGGAGTTTTCTTGTGAGGTGTATGCAAATATTGAATGAGCGGATTATCTATGAAACGCGAGCTCCGAATAGAGTTAACGGGTCACGAAGCGTATGCTACCGGCCGACCGGCAACAGATTTTGCGGTTAAAGCGCGGCACTAATGTGATTGCCTAACAAAATACTACTCACTTTTATTTAAAAAAAATATATATGTATATGTACCGGAACTCGCCCATGTAATGAACGGAGACGTAGAACTGTCTACCTTCATTTTCCACAAATTTCTGCGAACATCTTTTTTTTTTTCTTTCTCTCTTAAGAAATTGAATTAATTTCTCCACGGATGTTATTCTTTAGTTCGTCCAAAGTGAGTGGATTTTATCATGTACACTTTGTCTTTTAATATTCCACAGAGATAATCGCAAGGAATCGGGGATCGATGGGGTTATATCGTCGTCGTTCAGGCAGAAGTCACTAAGTCCAAAATTGACGAAGTCCATTATTTTGGATATTTTAAGAAATAATGCGTATCTACGTGGCAACAACTTCGCTTATATGCCGATAAAATTAACTAGGAGATGTAATCAGAAGGAAAAAATAGGTTAAATTATGGCAAAACAGATTTTTAAAATTTGATTAAACTTTAAAATCGCTGTAACTCAAAACAACAAGCTTATGACTTTATCGTCGAATACTTTATGAAATGCCTACAAAGAAACATCGTCGCAGGGTCCTGCCGGAAAAACGCGAAACTACTTTCCTTCACACTTAATTGAGCAAAAAAAGTTGCAAAATATTTTGCATATATCTATCACTAAGTTCGTATCACCTCCAATTTTTTGGTCATGAAAGGGTTCCTCATGGAGCAGATTAGGTTCTTGCGGTTGGTTTGTGTATTAACATAACCATATAAGTGGAACGAAGCTCCGTCGGAGAAAATGAGATTATGATCACTTTCTAAATCATGCATTTTCTCAAAATCCTTTCATAAAGTCTAATTCTAGGTATTGGATCACTCACAGTAATTTTATACAGTTTTAATTTAAGTAACTTAGTAGCTCTTGTATAGAAGTGTAAAGGTCTATTCACAATGAAAATTAAACATAACCGTAACATAAACACAGAAGTTTGCGATCAGGTTACCAAATGGGATCATTCACAATGATTCACATAAACGCTGACATTAACATTGTCGTTAGACGATAACATGAAAGTTTGCAAACTCCAAACTTTCATGCTTATGCTTACGTGATTTGCAAACAGTACACAATCGTGGAGCGCTGAAGTATACGACAGAATATGAGGAAATGACGTCGTTGTTATATTTCCATGGTTACCAAGTATCTTTGCGGTTAGTTTATGTTCCCATCGAGAATGACAGCATGAGCAAAGTCTAGTACTGTATATACAGTCACGAGTCCACACCTGTGGAGTAACGGTCAGCGCGTCTGGCCGCGAAACCAGGTGGCCTGGGTTCGGGGCAAGTTACCTGGTTGAGGTTTTTTCCGGGGTTTTCCCTCAACCCAGTATGAGCAAATGCTGGGTAACTTTCGGTGTTGGACCCGGACTCATTTCACCGGCATTATCACCTTCATCTCATTCAGATGCTAAATAACCAAAGATGTTGATAAAGCGTTGTAAAATAACCTACTAAAATAAAAATAAAAAAATATACAGTCACGAAGCTTGAGTTATTGAGGGTACTAGGAACAATAGACTGTACCGGTACTATTTCGCATTGTCTGTAATGGAGCGATAGTAGCGGTCCTAGTAGTTAACAACTATCTATGGATGCATATTTCCTACATATTGAGCTTCGTGACTGTATATACTAGACTGTGGTATGAGCAAGTGTAAATATTGTTGTTCTCGCTCATCCGATTATTATCTTAGAAAGCATGTTGAAATGTTCAGATAGTCAATATAATATGATATAATATAATATAATATTGTTTAATAATTCAGTCTAATTGATATATCACAAATATAAAAAGTCAATGACACTTACCCATGTAAGTGATCATTGTGTACTATTCAAATATATATAGTACACAATGATCACTTACATGGGTGTCATTGACATTTTATATTCGTGATATGTCAATTAGACTGAATTAATAAAACAATATTATATTATATTATATCATCCGATTATACTAATTGTATGACAGATTGAACCAAGCCTATACAAACTAATCGCAAACTTATAAATTATTTTAAGAAATCTGTTACATAAAGAAGAAACATATTTGTCCCATCTTAAATGTTGGTCAATAATAATTCCCAAGGACTTCACAAATGCAATAATTCCTGTAAATTACTAAGATATCGGTATGTGCTGTAATTTCATCTTATAGGTATTGTTATTATAATACTGATAGGCGTATCCTATTTATTAATTTTATTTGAAAGTTATGGTTGTATGGTAATTTTTCTACTCGTATTTTTAATGTACTCTATTTGGATTGTAAGTTAACTTTCCTACACCGAAAGTTACAATTTGGTTAGGAAAAGTAATTCTAGGAACAAAACTAAAACATGGCGTATAACAAGAGTACAAATAAACGAAGGTGCTCTTTGAGTGATTTCAACAGAAATAACTGCGAATGACTGACAATAAGAAAGCCCGCAGCAGTACAATGTACTTCAAATTTAATTGTATACAGTATTGTGTAGTTACACAGTATAATGTAGTTTTGTGTTTGAAACCACTGAAATTGTTGTGCATTGTTGATTTTGAGTTATGTTACAAAAACCCATGATTATAATTTATACCTTATGACAGTAATCCTGGGAAGGGAATTTCTTTATTGTCGTAGTAAATGTTTGCATTGCGCATCTTTCGTGGGAGTTCCTTTCAGACACACAATTGCTATCGACACATTGGCAGTGAAACGTATTCAATTTGTAGCAAGACAAAATATATAAACAACACAATGAACCTCTGTTGGAAATGAACAGTGTCAGAATTAACGATCTGGAAAGACTGCAACAGATATATATATATTACCCTTCACGATCGACTCTTTTATGTCTTAGAACCGAACAACTTCAAACATTATTCCTTAGTAATGACTAATGGGAAGTTAACATCAACGGACATGTAATTGGCAATATAAAATTCTGGGTTTTATACAGCCTTTGCTCTAATGTTATTCTTCTTAAAATAGTTACTGAGAGTTCGAAAAATAAAAAAATAAAGTATTTATGCTTGTTTAAACCAAAAACATGAAATGTTAGAATCAATTCCAAATTTACCTACCTACATTAGTTTCCTTTGTTATTCCTTCTCTATCTTGCCGTTTGTCATGAGTAGATTTTGCTTATCATAATATATGTACTTGCCAAATTATTGTTTTTGCTTTCTTCTCCACCTATCTTCAAGGATTGAGGCAATTCTCTCGTTCCGGGTTCATGAAAATTTACATTTTGGTCACCTCATCTCTTCCATAATTTTTCCAACTCTCTTCTTTTGAGCTGATACAGGAACAATTATTTTTGGATACGTCTGTCATCCATTTTCAATTTCTTTTTCAGACTTCTGAATGGACTCCATACATTAACCCGAAATTTCAGTCAATTAAATTTAAATTTTTCATAATCTTTTCTCTATAAACATTTATAAGGTTGTTTTTAGAATTTCACAATTTTTTTAAATGATTAATTTGTTTTTCTATATGAGAAGCATGAAAAGGAATATGACTAATAAAATAATAGTTTATACACAGATGAGCATTTACTGGTTCGAGAACCGGAAGTACTTCGAAACTTCCCACCAACGCCGAGAGTTGGGGCTGTGATTACAGTGCCGGTCTCTTCGTATCACTTCTTCTGTACCGTAAAAATGAAAACAATTTAAGGGAGTCAGAAACAAACGGGAATAACTGCACTTCAGTTACTTTTGAGAAAATGTGATTGAAAATGTTTAAGCTTTTGTAAAGTCCGTTTAGTTTTAATTCTAATTTAAAAAAAAAAGTATCATTTTGCACTGATATTAATTCGAGCTGAACATTGAGAACCAAATCACTTTCCAAATGTTTTAAATAGACTGTCTGAAAGACCGTATGACAATACTACGACTAGACTGTTTAATTCTTTTAAAATCGCGCAGGTATACTTTTACCACAGAACTTTCAATGAATTTCCCGTCAATGAATTGTTTTAGACATGGCAGTGCATGTCTTACGAGAGCGTGAGTTATCTCAAAAGATAACATCTGCAGTGCCTGGGAAAAGTGACATAAGTCAGTTTCCACAAACCTTTTTTGATAATTTATTGACAACTTACGGAACATCTGCTCGTTTGGAAAAAGCGACATAAATATTTCTCCCATTACAATAATTCATACAGAAAAAAATCAAATCGACATAAAGCAGTGTAAGTTGTCAATAAATTATCAAAAAAGGATTTGTGGAAACTGACTTATGTCACTTTTCCCAGGCACTGCAGAAATGTCTCAGTAACTTGTAAGGACTATCTTATCGGTAATTTGCTTTTTTTTTTGTCAGATTCTGTAGACGTTTCTTCCAATTGATTTTTTCATATCCATTAACTGTTTTCCACGTTAACGGCTTCAAATGACGCTAAAATAATTCAGAATTCTGTTTCTCCAAGGCAAATTATGATATAATTACCATTTATTTCAGGTTTTCGAGAGCGGCATATAAAGTTTGAACGACCGTATAAAATCATAGTAATCAGTGGCAAAGGGATATATCTTTTAGTCAGGTCACACGTTAATATAAAATTAAAACTTTATGGAATTTACGAAAGATTAAACATTTTCAATCACGTTTTCTAAAAAATAGCTAAAGTTCTCTTAACTCCTTTGCTTCTGACTCCTTCAATTGTTTTGATTTGTACGGTACAGAACGACTGATACGAAGAGACAGGCACTGTAAATCACAGCTCCATCTCTCGGCGTTGGAAGGAAGTTTCGAAGCACCTCCGGTTCGCGAACCACTAAATGCGCATCCACGGTTTATAGCCTTTTTTAAGATTACATATTTCATTCCGTACACAATTGTGCTTGTTACGCTGTGTTTTTCCTTTACTTCTATAACATATCTATAATGGCTGAAGTACCAATCGCTGTTTGTCTTTCCTGAGAGGGATTCGAACCCGCATCCTGTGCTTGCACTAGGTATCAGGACTTTGTTTCTGACAGTCACGCTAGTGTACGTTAAAAATGTATAGAAATTCTTTAATATTCTTGACTGTATACCGATAAAGTAATGTAAGAATACGATTTTCAGCAAGAGAGGTGAAGCACAGTAGCTTGGACGTTTAACGTCCCAATTGGATATAGGAGTATTGGACTACTCGCAAGCGAGGGGATGGTTCCCAGCAACCTCATACGAAACATGCAATCAATCATTGCTTTGGCCCAACTCCCCTCTTCTTTTCTGCTCCTTCCCCACTTCGTCTTGTACACATCATGTCCGAACCTCCCATTTTCTTCGCGCGCAGTCTGAAATGTATCTCTTTTTACTTCGTCTTCTCTCCTTTACTGCTCAATCGCTGTTATGATGATGATTATGATGATGATGATGATCATCATCATAATTCTTTACGCATAACCATTTTCATATCTTGGTCTATATATCGTTTTCTTGAACGCCCAGTGCTTCTTTGTCTTTTTGTTTGTTTTTTTTTTCTAATCGGTTATTTGTCAGCACTTTATGCTTATCAAATACTAGGTTATTTAGTGTCGATGACATCGGTGATAGCGAGATGGAATTTGGCGAGATAAGACAGAGTATTCGGCGTGAATTACCTAACATTTGCCTTACAGTGGGGAAAACTTCGGGGAAAAACCAAACCAGGTAATCATTCTAAGCAGGAATCGAATCCTCGAATACAGCTCTGGAACAGGAGGGAAACCGATGTTTCTTCTCCATGTATTGGTCAACATTTTATAGGACAGTGTGGTAGGATCCGTTCTTCGGAATTTGAATATCTACTTACAGTGGTCCCTTAAAAATATACCTGAAAAGTTTGTCAATAAAACCAGGAAATATAGCAATATATTATAATGCTCAAATTATATAAAACAATTGCCTCTTGTGTTATACATAGCACATATTATGTATCCGACAACTGGAGAATGAGTAGGCTACGCCTTAAAAGAGAATTGGTAGAAACTGCAAGGCTTCATTTCCTCGGATAACTTATGTTTCAGTAAACATCCTTTAGGAAATCAAGTTGTCAATACATATTCAGCTTAAACATCTACAGCTAAACGTTTATTGTAGGAGTTGTAGAGGATGATCTTGACAATGTTTTGTTTAGAGATGACTTTGTTATTATTCATACAGCACTATGGTATGATGTGATGTGATGTGATGTGATGTGATGTGATGTGATGTGATGTGATGTGATGTGATGTGGTATGGTATATGATATGATATGATATGATATGATATGATATGATATGATATGATATGATATGATATGATATGAAGAGCTTGAGGGAAAAACGATGAATGTCACATTTCTATTAAGGATTACATAATAATCTAATTGAGTCTATAACTGCAAGATGTAGTGCTGTTTCTATAGAAAATAAAGGAAATGATTACTGTATTCGTGGTGATAATTCTCCTTTTTACCATTTTTCATAAGAACAACATTAAATTTCGCAGTAATCCATTGAATTAGATAGTGACATCAACTTTAAGAAAACTGTGACATTCATCGTTTTTCCCGCAAACTCTTCATATGATATATGATATGATATGATATGATATGATATGATATGATATGATATGATATGATATGATATGATATGATATGATATGATATGATATATGATATGATATATGATATGATATGATATATGATATGATATATGATATGATATATGATATGATATGATATGATATGATATGATATGATATGACATGATATGATATACGATATGATATGACATGATATACGATATGATATATGATATGATATGATATGATATGATATGATATGATATGATATGATATGATATGATATGATATACCTGTCAACTCTTTACATGTAATGGTGGACCTCACATTTTACATGAAATTATTATAGAAATCAGTGTTAATTTTTGTTACCTCTGAGATGATGATGATGATGATGATGATGGATTATTATTATTATTATTATTATTATTATTATTATTATTATTATTATTATTATCATTATTATTGAATACAATTACAATTTATAAAGCTTTTAATAACGAGAATTTTATTAAATGATTGTGCAATGGCACGTTTCTATTTTTCTGCTATTTTCATTCGCCATTCAGCATTATTGAGTAATCAGCTTGTGCAGCATATAAACTGCCATAACGATCGTACCAAGAAGCTTGTCTTGGACATAATAGGGACACACAATGTTAAGTGAACAAAAGAGTTAGTTTATGTGGATTGTAAACTTTTACGAAGAAAGGACATAAAACTGCGAAAAAAAACTCTTCTCTCAACATAATGCTTATTCGTTTCAGTTCCATTATTATGAATGGCGGGAAAATGACCCAATTTAATCGAACTGAGCAGTAAAATTACATTTTTTACCTTTTTTTTTCTTTTTTCTCGATCTGTTTTACGAATCACTTTAGCGTTTACGACACGACTTCGAGGTTGTAGAGAGTGGTCTCCCTAAGTACATATGAACTTGGTCTCTTTGAGATAAAAGTTTTTATGACGTCAATATCGTTGGAAATTAGGAAAATAAGGAATCCATTTGAAGTTTGGCGTTGAGATTAATTAAATCTGGTAGCTATGTTATCATTGTTTGATATTTTTTTAAGAACAAACACTAAAACAGAAATATTTACAGCTTTCTGAATGTTTTTATTTTATAAAAGCAAAAGGCTATTGGATTTTTATTTTGTTTATCGTACTTCTTTGTTTCACCATGGTAACCATTTGTTCTTGATTTGAGCATTTGAAAGGTTAATGAAATAGTGGACATAGTTTCGAAATGGCAGAGCAGGGATTTCAGGTTTTGTGTTTTATTATGTTTCTAGAAGAGCTACTCTTCCAAGACATTAGGGAATTAATTGTATTATAAAGCGCGATGTTTTCCTAAATTTGACTTTAAGATTCCATGACTCGTTATAAACATATATGCTCAAGAATCTTGGGAGGAGCGATGATAAGAAAAGTCTGGTGGTATTAAAGTCAATCAGTATAACGTTTCTCGCAGTATTTCTCTGAAAAGAGGTTTGCAAACGTTATGGACTTCTTAGGATACTATAATCTAAAAAACTCGTAATATCTTACAGTATTCATAATAAGAAGATTACTTAATATTTTACCTTCGTCAGAGCTTTGACTTCAGACTCGCTTTCTATCTATCTGTCTGTTTGTCTGTCCATCTGTCTATCCGTCACTCCATTCATTCATCCATCTCACCCAATTTATGTCTATCTATCTATCTATCTATCTATCTATCTATCTATCTATCTATCTATCTATCTATCTATCTATCTATCTATCTATCTATCTATAGCTAAATCTAATCTAATCTTATCTTATTTTTATATCTATCTGTGTCTCCCTCTGTCCTGTCTGTCTCTCTGTCCAACCTTCTGTGTGTATCTGTCTCTCTCTCTCTGTATTCTCTCTATCTCTGTCTGTCTCTCTCTATCTGTCCTTATATCTCTGCCTACCTACCTGCCCAACTCTGTCTGTTTCTATCTTATATCTGTCTGTCTCTCTCTTTGTCTGACCTTTCGCCTATCCATTCATCTTTCTTTCATGGTTATTTTAAATTTCATGTAGTTAGTCTTTCTTATTTCTTGGATAGGCATTTCATCTCTACTAGAGTTCATAGTTCTATATTATTTACTTCTTTCTTTCTCCCTCGTTTTTTCTTTGTCAAGGATTAATCTTGCTTGTTTTCTTTGGTATTTTATTTTTGTCAAAGTTTGGCTTTAGTATGCCCTCCTTTCTTGGATATCTCTGATCTTTGTAGAACTTAAATGTCTTTATCAGTTCCCTGTTTCTGAGCATTTTGAACCTTTTATGTCGAAACACAATCGACTGACATATTAATTCGCATAATATTATTATATAACACACGAAAAGTTGCTATGCGTTACAATTCCTACGAACATCACTGTCACCTTACCAGAGGTGTATAAGGAAGTACATACATCACAAGTCTCCGTCTCTTACTCCTCAGTCCTATCATGCCATGCATAGTAAGAATGAAAAATATTGGGCGTCCATTTTCCAAGTACTGGTGGGAGAAACAAACCAAGATATCAGACAAGTGCTGTAGGGCCATACTGACAGCACCTGTGAAATGAGTCAAATACATCAATGCATAATCAAATCCAAAGTGCATGCCCGTCACCCATGCACTCAAATCATATAAATTGTTTTTTGTATAACGGTTGCAATTTACAGGTCGGTCAATGTTCTCTTAGCAGAGTTTCAGAAGGATATGGGTTTGAGTCCTCGTCTCTTTTTTTTTTTTTTTTTTTTTTTCTTGAGGTCTATTGTACACCCCCATGTATGGGATGAGTTACATGCCCACCGATCCTCTACGCGCACCGACCTAATCACTTGACCCCCTTAACGACCGGTCTCTACAGCCAACAGCGTCCATGTACCACTCCTGCTTTGGCACCCCCCCCCCCCAAGGCTCCCTTAACGGTCCGAGATGGAAGTCCTCCCCCGAGAAAGTCTTCCCCGTGTTCCGTTGCGGAACATCACATGAATACAATCCATGGAGGCCGGTCGAGAGAGCCAACAGTTTCGGAGGGCCGCCTGTAGAGCGATCTGAAAACAGGAAGGGGAGGAAAGAATGTGGCAAAGATGAGTGGGATTCCAATCGCCTGATATTCATCCATAGGAGTGAGGGAAAAACCCTGAAAAAACGTCACCCAGGCAACTCGTCCCAACCGGGGATCGAACCCGGGCCCGCTGGGTTCGGAGTTAGACTTGCTAACCCCTCAGCCACAACGGTGGACGTCCTCGTCTCTTACTACTCTGCCATCTGCCGATATCCGTAATAAGAATGACAAGTAACATGGCTCCCTCGCTTTAAAACTCCCATCTGCAAGGTATAATGTACTTACTGCATCCGTCAGAAGGAATAAACGGTATGTCACAACACAGCCATAAATTACAAAGTTATGCAGTTGCTGCATGACGACTATAAAAGTCAGAATAAATAGTAATATTATAATTACAGTTATGTAGACACAAGTAATGGGTAAGTGTTAGTAGGCAGTGAATCAAAATCACAGTATACTGTGTCACAGCAACGCAGCGCAAGGGAGACGAGAATTTGCTGCTCCAAGCTATATCGACGAAGCGTGTCTTCTCAAGAAATTGTATGTCGCAAGTAGGGTTGCCAGGTCTCTCGTATATTACGTGTTCTACCGTATTTTACCCACTTTTTCGCCAGTCTCCTGTCTCACGTATTTGGTAATATTTTCTCCTGTAATTTATTTAAATGTTATATGAATAATGCTATGAAAGTTACTCTAATTAGATGCGTATTTTTTAATGTATTCTACAATAACAAATTCTCACTAATTTTCAACCTGTTTTGTTAAGGGAAATTTCAATTGTAACAGTTTTTTTAATTAATACAAAGCAAGTGGTAAGTATTAACCCTAGAATTTTACTCACTCCGCACGATTTCACTTTACTCGAGAGCCCTGATTACTTTGAATGTCCATTGTAATATTCTTCTTTCTCAATTTCATGTTCAAATTTAGAGAGGTGTTTCAGCAATATAGTAAATACTGCATAAAATGATGTTTGAATCTTAATTCATACAATATATCATGCTCAAATTTCTTATCCACATAAAAGAAACATAAAGGTAACCATAAAACACTCTCATAAGATTTTAGTGGTGATTGAAAAATATGAGTAAATTTTACTCATGATTAGTATGCACGAGTGTAGAATATCGTTAGTATTCTAGGGTTAATAGTGCTCTGAGATTCATTTTAAATTACTTTTGCGTACAGTTGTACTGTGTATATAACATGCTCCTGAAGGTAAAACATGTCGATAATGTCTTGAATGAACGATTTTGGCATTTATTTCCAAAATCTCCTGTACTTTCAGTTTGAAATTCTGGCATCCCTAGTCACATGTAAGTTCCGTGAAAGGACACGGCTTATAAAAGATTCATTTTTCGAATAATATAAGTTGCTTATCATTTCTGACGTGAACAATTAATTTCTTAATTCCATTTCAGTTTGTAAGACAGAATTTGCTTCAGTATTTTTATTGCTATTTATAGTAGATCTAAAAAAATTTATAGTAGTGGCAAAAAAAACCGGACCGACCCTTGTAGCTGATTGCAGAGCCTTGTTCACTCAGAGCACGATAGACTGGTAACTAAGACTTTTGTGGTTCGAATCCTGCCTGGGAAGGAAACGTTTTTTTGTTCCTTATTCAAATTTATTCCCAATACTTTTCGATTTCTGATAAAATTCATGTTCTGGGAATAATAAGTTAATTAAGTAGTAAAATATCGCTGCAATCGAAAAGTATTGGGAATAAATTTGAATAAGGAACAAAAAAACGTTTCCTTCCCAGGCAGGATTCGAACCACAAAAGTCTTAGTTACCAGTTCTGGAGTGAACAAGGCTCTGAAATCTGCTACAAGAGTCGATCCGGTTTTTTTGGCACTACTGTACACACAGTCTTATACCCCTTTTTTTTTCCGGAGAAGAGCCCGAAGGCTACCATCTCAGCTTATTGTGCAAGTTCCTTATATTGTGGGATGATTGTTGGAGTCCTTAGGATAAGATTCCTGTGAGTATGTGATTCATTGCTTGGTGGCATCTTATCGATTCTTATCCAATTCGGACAGAGTCCGCGTAGGCAGGGTCGCCTCTCCATCTCCCTGTGATGTTCTGCCGCCTCCTCAGATCGATGGATCTATTTTCAATTCACGTACTATGTCTTGCTGCATCTTATATTGACCTGAAGCTCGCGGCACTGTAGATACCGCGACTCACCAAGGCGCCATCTGTCCGAGGGAGCTACACTCCCTAGTCTGCCGTAGTCCGCTATGAAAGCCTCTACGCCTCCCTGGGATCTGTTCGGCTCCCCCAAACAGATGTCACCTGTAGGCGAATCATGGTACCACGTCTGCCCGATCTCCTGGTCGACCTGAAACTATTGAAGATGATAGATGAAGTTGAAGTTAATGAAGGCGAAATGAGTCCGAGGTCTAACGCCGAAAGTTACCCAACAATTCTGCTTCAAGTGGTTGAGGAGGAAATGTCTGAAAAAAAAAACCAACCTGGTAACTTTTATCCACCAGGATTGAAACAGAGACCCACTCGTTTCACGGTCAGGCATGCTAACTGTTACTCCACAGTGATGGACATCTTATACCTAACACAGCTGTACAGACAGATTGATGTAGCTTTAAGTCACAATCTACTACAGATTGTATGTTAAGTTCTTGTTGAACACTTCTAAGGAATTCCCAAACTTCTCTGTCAACAGGAATTTAGCCTGATATAAGAAATGAACAACAGAATTCTTCTATTTGGTCTACGGGCTTATCGGATAAGGAATAGTGAAGGATCAGAAATAGTCGTGTTCGAATTCTGACAATGAGGCTACTAAATTTAAGGTTTGAATGTATTTTTTTAGTCTACGTACACTAGTCGCCTGGAAACGGAAACCATAGCGGCCATTAGCTTCGTCTGTAAAACAGAGAGTGCGCATGCGCGAGCATATGCTATAATACTGTTTCTACCCACGGCAGATTCCAGGCGGGAAGTGTAAAGATTACTATGTTTGTTTTCGGCCCTACAAAATTATCTGTTATGGTTACCATTGGTTATTAATTGTGAAAAATTCGCTCCTGTGTCGGATGGATAAAAAAATTAATACTTACGTAGATCATTCGCCCAACAATGCATATATACTGTGCAGCTCCGGCCACCAAGTCACTCAAATGCGTGCGCTCCTTGTGTGATGACTAGGGCTAGGATTTTGATGACCTGTAAATCATGAAAAAATGTCCTAAAACAATGCATTTATGACCTAAAAATCTTTCAAAAATGTCCTAAATATTGATCTTACATAATTGGCTTAGTAGGAAAAGAGGTTTTGTACTACTTAATATTTAGAGTAGTAATTAAATTAAATTTTACATAATTTTTTCTATGTAGTACACTTTAATTAATTATTTTACCTCATGTTGTTTCCATGCATGACAGTTCACTTCTGCGTCGGCATGTGGACGTGAGGTCAGCAGTCAGCTGGTCGGTCTTGGCCCTTCATGGGCTGTAGCGCCATGGATTGACTTTAATTTTAGTTTCCATGTAGTCCACCACAAGGCCACTCTTATCCGAAATTAGCAGGTATAGAGGAGTCTATATTGAAGGGGTGTTTGGACTGATTCATTACATGGGGTGTACTACGTTAAAATGGCAACATTTGTGTAGAAAAATGATTAAAGTATCATACAAAATAAATGGGTATTCATGGACGAAATATGTAAAGAAAATATAAAAGGAAATAAACATTATCTTACATTAATAATGGGGATTTATGGCCAAAATTAAATGAAAATTCCTAAAAAATGACCGAATAAAATAAAAGATGCTCTTATAAGTTGAAACAGGCAAAAAATGCAAAAAAAATGCCCTAACAAATATGTCTTAAAACACTCAGTTTATCACATAACATATAAATACTAAAGCAGCTATGTTTCTGGCTTACTAGAAAAAAGATGCAATTTCATCAAAATCCTAGCCCTAGTGATGACAGTTGACTTAATATATGTGTCAATATAAATGTCGAACATGGAGTTATGCGACTAAAGGAAAATATCAGAGGAGAAAGATTCGATCCGGTGCTGGGGATTGAGCCTCGGCGTAGGTCAGTGGTTAGAGCGCCCAGTGCGTAGAATTGGGGGTCCCGGGTTCGATCCCCGACTCTGAAGCGAATTTTTCTCCGTTAATAATATTTTTTAGTGTTGATTTTGTGTCTTGCGATTCATATTGCCAGCTATTTTTAAAAATAATTACCCCTTATTTTGCGACTTTACAATGGGATTTAGTTTCTGTGATTTTGGATGGCTCTCTTTTGAAGACGTATTTGCAATTAGGCAGTGCGAACGAACACTTTTTCTGTCCTACTCCTTTACTGAGCGCAAGCATCCGAGCCGCCCATCAACAAGGAAACCCGAAAACTAGTTCCTCACTCCATGCACTGCAGTTAAAACTGCCTATTGAATTAAAATATCTCAACATCCATTATTATGTCATTTCGCCTCCCCTAACCCCACCCACCTGCTTTGACCCTTGCAGCCTTCAAGCCATGTCGTAACTGTAGTTTGGGTGTCACCAAACATTACCTAAAAAAAAAAGAACCCTCTACTTCGGCGATGTTCTGGTTCTTCACCCTTCTACAGAGAACTCTGTTATTTCACGAGGTTTGTTTCTATGAATGAGACGGACAACATCCTGGACTAGATGCAAGTGGTAGCGTTTCCGGCTATAAATTCTGATTTGAAAGTTTGTTCGCTGTGAAAAAGGTAACTACAAAAATGTAGGTGTCATTATAAACTGTAGGACGCACAAAATGAGTTTCAAATGGAGCGTGAAATATTTTAATGTACTAGTAGTCCTACATGAATAACTTTTCTTACTTACTTACTTACTGGCTTTTAAGGAACCGGAGGTTCATTGCCGCCCTCACATAAGCCCGCCACTGGTCCCTATCCTAAGCAAGATTAATCCATTCTCTATCATCACATCCCACCTCCCTCAAATCCGTTTTAATATTATTTTCCCACCTACGTCTCGGCCTCCCTAAAGGTCTTTTTCCCTCCGGCCTCCCAACTAACACTCTATATGCATTTCTGAATTCGCCCATACATGCTACATGCCCTGCCCATCTCAAAAGCCTGGATTTAATGTTCCTAATTATGTCAGGTGAAGAATAGAATGCGTGCAGTTCTGTGTTGTGTAACTGTCTCCATTCTCCTGTAACGTCATCCCTTTTAGCCCCAAATATTTTCCTAAGCACCTTATTCTCAAATACCCTTAACCTATGTTCCTCTCTCAAAGTGAGAATCCAAGTTTCACAACTATAAAGAACAACCGGTAATATAACTGTTTTATAAATTCTAACTTTCAGATTTTTTGACAGCAGACTGGATGATAAAAGCTTCTCAACCGAATAATAACAGGCATTTCCCATATTTATTCTGTGTTTCATTTCTTCCCGAGTATCATTTATATTTGTTACTGTTGCTCCAAGATATTTAAACTTCTCCACCTCTTCAAAAGATAAATTTCCAATTTTTATATTTCCATTTCGTACAATATTCTCGTCACGAGACATAATCATATACTTTGTCTTTTCGGGATTTACTTCCAAACCTATTTCTTTACTTGTTTCCAGTAAAATTCCCGTGTTTTCCCTAATCGTTTATGGATTTTTTCCTAACATATTCATTTCATCCGCATACACAAGCAGCTGATGTAACCCGTTCAATTTCAAACCCTCTCTGTTATCCTGGAGAATAACTTTTCTACTCACGTTAATTTACTGCTATTAATAGATGATGTGATTCTTTATTTATCAAATCAAAACACAAACATCTGATAATAAGAACAGTGAAAAATGTATAGTGTGAAGCATCGAAGTGTTTTCAGGCTAACTCTCTTTGTCTGAATTTAAACAAATCACAGAATATATTGTTGTCGTCGAGGACACTTAAATATAATACAAATGATTAGATATTACATTGGACACCAAATTAATATGGATAAATACGGCATTTGCTAATAGGGTATAGCAAAGGTAGAGTATTCAAATCGATTTGAGTCTCAAAGTCGATACATCTAAAATGTGGGATCGGCTCGACGGATCGTCCACACCTGTAGAGTAACGGTTAGCGCGTTTGGCCGCGAAACCAGGTGGCCCGGGTTCGATTTCCGGTCGAGGCAAGTTACCTGGTTGAGGTTTTTTTCTGGGGTTTTCCCTCAACCCAATATGAGCAAATGCTGGGTAACTTTCGGTGCTGGATCCTGGACTCATTTCACCAGCATTATCGCCTTCATCTCATTCAGACGCTAAATAACCTAAGATCTTGATAAAGCGTCGTAAAATAACCTACTAAAAATCGACCGGATCGTATTGAAATTTGCATGAAAACACGTGTCGTATTCAAAACGATCTCAATACGCTAAGCGCGTGATCGATCGTCATTTGTTTGATATGTCAGCTGTTTTACCAGCAGGGATCGCTATTGCGTATGTTAAAAAAGCATGTTGTAACAATAGTATTTTTGTATTTTTCTAAAAGCCGTTATTACCATCCTTCATTAACAGCCAGAATATTAACTTTTCATGCGTCTTGTTAAGAAAATTCAACAATGTTTATAGCTAAGGTCTACAGAGTGACCAACATGCTAACATATTTCGTCTCAGCTAGTTGAACCAACCAATTTTAGGTCTATAGGCTAAATAATTTCGGTATTAAAAATGATTTCTATTTTTTTCACCTGCGACACAAAAATATCTGTAGTGATATATATATTTTTTGTAATTCGTTAATTTTTGTGAAGATATTCTCAAAGGATACATTTTTCGAATTTAATATTCATTTTTATGTATCTTCATAAATTTGGCATGTTAGAAAATTTTTTGTGATTTTTTTTTAAATTTAATAAAAAAATATTCATAATACATACATAATTAAACGTCTGAAATGTGAATTTTATTAATCTACCTATTCTTGTTCTCAAACTTTTCTTAACTCACTTGTAAACTTTTGTCTCAATAGGGTTAAAAATACAACACCAGAAACTTTTTATGTGACGCTAGATGCAAAAAAAATTGTTTTCAGAAATAAGCAAATAAAAATTTGGTGTCAAAAAATGTCTTGTATCTTACTTTTCTAAAACTGCCCTGCTCATTTTGCCCCCTCAGACTTCTCTTTCTTTTCTTCTTTGGACATTTTCTGGATTATGGAATATTTTTGAGAATATAAACAAAAAATTGAATTTTCGATCAAATTTGGTCATACCTTACCTTAATTATTAAATTTCAAGCTAAATTATATGTTTAATGTGTACTTTAACACAAGTTACTCTCAGATATCTTGTTAATAGTAGCACAATCTAGTATATACAGTCACGAAGCTTGAGTTTATGAGGGTACTAGGAACAATAGACTGTGCAGGTACTATTTCTCATTGTCTGTAATGAAGCGATAGTAGCGATCCTAGTGGTTAGCAACTATCTTTGGATGCATATTTACTACGTATTGAGCTTCGTGACTGTATATACTAGGCTGTGGTGGTAGTGTTAACCAAAATAAAAATACATGAAAAGCACTATCATAGACAAAAACAAGTGTGACTCGTGAAAGAAAAGATGTGTATTGAACATAAAGGTTCGTTCTTTACACAAGGAAGACGTCTCTTTCTCCCCCTTTTTAGGCTTATGGTGGTAACTCTACACCCGTGACTGCTCCAGGCGGGAAGAGTGCCAACTGCTGAGGAATTCCCCGCATCCTAGCGCAGGATCTGGGGTTTCGAAACTTCCAAGAGTCAACGCTATCTCGGCAGGCCATCTAGAAAGAGGGGAACATTCCTCTTTTTTTCCCTCTTAAAACGTTTTGTTGTTTTTTGTGTCTTCTTGTAGCTGCTCATTTAATGATCTGACTCGATCCGTCCGTCCGTCTGTCCGTCTATCTGTCGTTAGTGGACAGGAATTTCAAACGAAGGAACAGAAAAGAAAGCAGATATATTTTAGAAATGAGGAGGGAAGCGATGAAGACTCAGATGTCTGATTTAGCTAACTTTACTTACCTAAGCTTTATGTTTGTGGTCTTCTGGAGACCTGCGTTGTGGAGGATGGGAAGAACTTCAGTGATAAGAGTAAGAGAAATTAACGATTTAGGAAATGAGCATCGACGGACCTCTTAGTTTTTGAAAGAAAAAAAATTAAATACTCTTTAAACCCATTATGCTGCGTGTGGCGGTATTGTATTCGTAAAGTACAGGTACCCATGCACACGCCATTGAAATGCATACGAGGCAGGCACACTTTCATGTATTCTTGATCTCGTTGCTGGAAGAGTGATTCACCAGTCAATTTTATAGGAGCCGAAATTATAACTACATGAACTTGTTGATTTCGGGCTCTACCAGTCCGAAAAGCGCTTCAGGACATTGGGCCTACTAGCTATGAGACATTTACAATTTTGTTAACAATTACAATCGACTCCCGTTAATTCGCGGTAATTAGTGGACGAACTTGCTTGAAATATCAAAAATCGCGAATTATCTATAGCAGCGTTTCTCAAACTTTTTTGAAGTGGGGACCACTTTTTTAAGTCAGAACAGTTCTGCGGACCACCTTACTCTTGTTCCCTTCGAAAGCAAATTTATCATTTTTGTAGCATATTTTAATACCAGTATACTTATATATTAAAAAAGAGTTAATTAATTATGATACTTTCGTAATTATATTTTTGTAGCCAATCAGAACTAACTTATAACTAATTCTGTGCATTGTTGATTCATCTCTTGGCTGTTAGCAGTTAGTTGTTTGAAATCCTTCTTATATGGTACACGAAGTAATTGTCCAGGTCTGTGTTAAATAGTGCCTGGCTTCGATCTGCATTGAAAAGAAAGGAACATGATGATACGCGTCATTTAGACAGTGTTAATAGTTCAGAAGCTGTGTGTGAAGAAATATATTAATTATAATGCCATTAAAGAAATATCTAAACCTAGTGGTAGCTATTCAAAGAAAAAATACTTTCGTAAATATGACAAGAGTTATTTGGAACTTGGACTTACGTGGTGTGGCAATGAGAGTGAACCAAAACCTCGGTGCGTTGTTTGTTACGAAGCGCTTTAAACGAATGTATGAAACTCGTGAAATTGAAACGGCACTTAGAGAGGAAACACGCAAGTGTAAAAATTAAATCTGATGGATTTTAATATAGGCGAAGTCTAAAATTTCTTATGTCGTCATCTTAAAAAAAAAACAAATAAAAATTAATGCACAAACATGCCCGATTTTTAACAAGTAAAGATGCATTTTGGCATGTTCTATTTGGTGTACGACGTACAGTACGTGCACATTTCAATGTGCAGACTGGGTGTCGGCAAGTTTTAAAATATTTCAAACTTGGAAAATGATTTGTAATTTTATTATAAAGTGTTGAGCCGAAACTAGCGCCATGTTTATGTGCTGCACTTGGATGACATATAGGTTCAATAAGTGGGAGAGTAGACTTTTGTCTTCGAGTGTGATGTTCATGTCGATTACAATTATGTTTTTTTATTTCTGTGGTAATAAGTTAGTAAGCTATATTTATGCAATAGTTAATACTTTAAATATGTGTAAATTAAATTTGTTGGATAATTCATATTTTTGGTCAGACAAATTTTTATTAATCTTTTATGTAATAAAATTAATGGATTAAGTACAGATGATGCTACTCTATCCCAGTTTATTATACCATACTGTTTTAATGAGTGTACTGAAGCTAAAAATGTTATTCTCAATGCTTTCTTAGTGATAAAATTTCGAAGTATTATGAATTTATCAATTGTCTTTCTTATACTTGTACACATAAAATCAGTATGTTTATCCCAAAGTAAATGCTCATCTATAATAATTCCTAAGTATTTAACTTCTATGAAAGATATTAAAGATTTATTAATTTGTCCTACAGAATAATATCTGTAATATTAATTGACAATTAATATTTGAGGAGAAAAATTCGCTCCGGCGCCGGGGATCGAACCGGGTCCTTGGTGGTCAGAGCGCTTAGTACGTAGAACCAAGGACCCGGGTTCGATCCCCGGCGCCGGAGCGAATTTTTCTCCTCAAATATTAATTGTCAATTCTATTAAAGGTGTTAGATGTGGGTAATTACAATAACTACAATTGTATATAAGTATTAAGAAATCATCATTACTATATAATAATTAAGAGAAAATATAAATGAATAATGGAGCAAAATACAATTAATGCAGTGACTTTAGTAAACAACAACTGAATAAAACTAATTTATTCATAGGCCTAATACCATGTGACTATAAACGTACATGTGTGCGCAGAAGAAGACTACCTTGGATCGCCTTCATACTTGACGATGATTATAGATACTATACAAATGACTGATCTGAATATTTGTCTCACAGGTGACAACGGCAGAATCGTGTACAGCATAAGCTCTGGTGACGACGACAACGACTTCGCAATAGCTCAGAATGGAACCATCTACACCACGCGGCTGCTGGACCGAGAGGCGAAGTCGCTGTACAATCTCGTAGTGATGGCCGCCGACCAGGCCAAGGCACCTCAGCAGCGCCTCTCCTCCACTGTGCAGGTGAGAAATGAAAATGAATTTTATAACACTGCACCGCATGTTCAAGTAATGTACAGGGTGTATTATGTCATGGCAAACAACTTAAAAGTGTATTGTAACTAAACTGCTGAGTGCTTTTATGCGGTGTTCCGTCGCTGTCAGACCCAACCCGGCGTGAAACAATGCATCACTACATCTTAGAAGTTTAATGAACAATTTTGTAAGTGATGAATGAAATACTGTCTTACGATAGAGTATTATCATGGATGAATATATAATAGGATGCGAAACTGCGGTCAGCACCATCTGACGGAAGGGGGTTCAAATAAGATGATCAGCGCCCGACGTCGTGGGTGGTGAACATTAGAACTACGTGTTGGGTAGATTACCCATCGTTCTCTATTTATCCGTTCGTTCGAGACTAACAGACAATGCTCGAGAAGACAAGATGGCAGCCAGAAACTTGCTAATGAGTGGACATAAAGTGATACTAAGTGTGTGTATAAGCGTGTATGTTAAACAGTGATGTTTATGGACGTTGTAAAAATAGTGTTGTTGAATATATTGTAAAGCAATAGTAATATAATAAATTGAAATGTCTAAGTAGTTTTTGCAGACTTTTCCATTGCGCTGTACACTAAATACCCAAAGAATACAATCCCAATTAGCTAACCTTTTGCTTCATTTTCTGTCTCTGTTTGGTTATATTTTAATTGGGTAGTGTAAAATAGATCGTCTCTTTTATCTTCCTATTGGTTCCGGTAAGAATTTTCAGTGGAAGATGTTGTGAGAAATAAAAATGTAAATGCTTTATTTTAAATTGGGCTAGTTGAGAATATCGCTGAGGGTGGGAGGGGAGGAATATTTTATGCATAGTTTAACATTTTCGTCATCAGGTGCGCTGCTAAATGCATGGAGTAATTAGTTTTTGTTTTTGTTACTTTGTGCGTTGCTAGATGTAATAAGTTCTCCACCGTCCAACAGATGGCAGCAAGATCAGTTTCTACATTAGCGCCTCTAGCATGTGTTACGGGAAACTCACTAAGTTTCGCATCCTATTATATATTCATCCATGGTATTATCTTCAGGACCACGTATGGAGATCGCGAAAATAACGACATAATAGATATAAAATAGATTTTTACTAATCTTTACCAATTACGTGATTCTGAGTAATAGGCTAATATGGGGATAAAACAATCGCGACAAATCGTGAAATAGAGTTATAATAGCGAAATATGAATACATTCGCGAATTATTACTATTGCATTGTTTTATGGCGAAGTTCATGTTCTGAGTTTTTTCGGAGTTTTTTTTTTACTTGAATTTGTTATACTAGTAGAGTCGGAAAGTACCGGAACTTCGGGTGGCAACGCCATGGTCTGTAGACAACTTCTCTGCCTTGTCCGTGTGGTATGAGACTCCGGTTCCGTTTATTATACTTTACGTATTATGCAAGATCTTTTGCACACGGTACCATCTGGGCACAGCAACATCTACGCAGCACAAACTGAATACATGTTCACTTGACGTTTAATTCGTGTATTCGCATAGTGAATATGCAGACATGTTTTCTGTTTATGGATTTTGTGACGGCAATGCACTGACTGCTGTTGAGGAATAAAGACGACATTTTGCCAATCGAAGGGTTCCATCTAGCCTTGTGTTTTCCCGTGTTTACCGGATATTAACTAAAACGGCAAGCTACGAAGTGATTCATTGAGATCGGAAAGAGAACCGGTACCTGATATGAATTTACAATTCATGGATTCTATGAGAAGTAGGGACGTCGCTAGGGGGGTGCGAAAGGGTGCGCAAGCACCCCATAAAAAATCGAAGCACCCCTTTCTGCACCCCAAAAGGCAATTTATTAAAAAATACTACGTAGGCATAAATTATTTTGAAGAACAAAAACAAACAAACAATTTCTTGGATGTGAAAAAACTACGTCCCTTAGTGTATCGTAATGGATGTGATGAGCAATAATAATAATAATAATAATAATAATAATAATAATAATAATTAGTAATATTAATAAACAGATATATAGTATGCGCGCAAGTACATGAGAACATTTTGGATTTTTTATGTACCACATTTATACAGCTCGCATCCCATTTTTAAATCTCGCACCCCATCCGCACCGCCCTCTTCTCATCCTGGCGACGTCACTGTTGAGAAGGGCAGCCTTAGCAATTTGTCTTGTGTAATTATTTTATTTTCTTACTAAATTTATACTTAATTATGACATAAACTTATTGAAACAGCCAAGATGTAGTATTTTCAGTAATGTATCATACCACAATGTTCTAAAATAGAGAAATAAGTCTATAATGCCTGAACCCATTTAAATTTCACTCATTAATAACTTCCCAACCATTACATTTCAAACTTAGGTATATCAGGTTAGTTCGATGTGGATTAAACCAAACTACATTATCCTGAAGTATTTTATAGTCCTCGTGAGACACTCTGTATATTATAGTTTAAACACAAAAACTTCGGAACAAAAGATAAACTGGTATCAAAGCATATCAAGAATGGACGAAGAAATTCTACCGAAAATATTATTAAGCTGTAGATCCAAAGGATACAGAAATGTAGCCCGATCGAAAACTAGATGCGAACGAAAAACGCCATTGGGCCTAGTCCCTCTGAAGGAAGAGGAAGAAGAAGAAAAAGGAAGAAGAGAAGGTAGAGTTGTTGAATATGCTTGTATAACGCAGATATTGATTATTAAGACTGCGACGTAGTTAACATCCATTGACCGGTTCTAATCAAAACCTTGCTGAAGAACACACTGATGTCGAAGTGCTTGTAATATAGTTCCCATCTGAGCTTCGTTTCCAACGTCTTTATTTGTCTCATTCCACGAAATGCATTTCTTTCTTTTTATTATTTTCCTCTGGTGTTGTCCGGTGTCACCCCGGGTGTGGGAGCGCTGGAGTGTTTGTCTTGAAGGTAAACACAAGAGGAGTGCAGAACACTGCTGCCAGATACTGCTCCACAGTAAGGGGTATCCAAACACTTTCGATATTAATTTTAGTTCATCATCGGCTCAGTTGCACAAAATAGTTAAATTGTTGTTATGTGTCGGTGTGATTGCGATGGTCGTGTGTTCCAATCTTGTCACTAAGATGGGCGTATATTAATGTGGTACTCCATGTTCTTTAATAGAAGCTTGAATTTGTAATGACGTCACATTATGAGAGCATCGGCATGTGTTCATTGTTCAAGATTAATATTTCCAGAAAGGGTCACTAAACTAATCCAGTGGAACATTAAAATGACTAAATGAAGTAAGAAGTTGTGAAGATTACAATAATTACGTTCCCATTATGCATTATTTAGTTATTCATTGTGCTTTCTATGATATTCTTGCTTATAGTTAAGTTTCGTTTCTTGCATTTTACATAAAATATATTCATTATTCACTTTGATTATGTAATGTAGAATTTACATCACTAATAAAAATGTTGTAAACACATTCATAACGCAACTAGTTACATAATGATACTTCTATTACGCAACTAGTTAGGTAATGATACTATTGCGTATTACTACATTTATCTTGGAACACTAATCTTCACATTTTTTATATTCCACTTCATATCTTTCGCGGAATTTCGATGTACTAAACATTCAATTGCAGAATTTGCAGCATTTTCAGTATCTGAATCCTCGTTTGAACTCATTTTAACAATGTTCGTTTATTTCTCCTAGTACTGCTATTCTTCTGTTATAAACAAAAATCTATCGTGTTCAAAACTAACAAAAAAAACATAAAGGAATCTCCTCTCACAGGAAGAAATTAATAATAATACGATCGCCTCTCCACAAAATACATTTAATTTTTTACAAAAGTATATAAAACATTCTGCAGTATATTTATCATAACTTCATGTTACAATACTCGACTGGTTATCAAACTCGTATTGTAATATGAAACGTTAAAAGGTATAGGTAAAAAGGTATCCCCGTAACATGCCATGAAGGCACTTGGGGGGCCATGCTTTCCATGACCTCGGCACTAGAATGAGGTGGTGTGGTCGGCACCACGCTCTGACCGCCTTTTACCCCCGGGAAAGACCCGGTACTCAATTTTATAGGAGGCTGAGTGAACCTCGGGGCAGTTCTGAAAGTTTGGCAACAAGAAAAAATCCTGTCACCACCTGGGATCTAACCCCGGACCTTCCAGTTCGTAGCCAGCTGCTCTACCAACTGAGCTACCCGGCGGCCAATGTGAAACGTTACGTTAAATAAATAAGTTACTTAAATAATTATTATAATCCCAAAAGGTAAAATGACTTCGTGTATAAATTGCATAGTTTAAGTGAACTTGTGTAGTTCACTGCACAAATTCATATTATAATAGTTACTCCTAAATTGCAGCAATTTTTAGTGTTGTTTTTATATTTACGAAAATATACATTTAAAAATTGCTTACATTTTAAAAAGTAAACGTATTACTATGATGACTAAGTTCGGATGAAGTAACTGTATCAGGATAGACATCCTTGCTTCATGCGTTTTGTTTGCAAACATTAACTACAGTAGTTGTCGTGTGTCCCCTTAGCCGTCAGTAGTGACGCTGTACTGTCCATTCACTGATGTTTTAGCTTTGGGTTGGGGAGCTCTCTTCCCAGCAGGTAGAGTTTTAGCTAGTGGAATTGAGTAGTATTTACTTAGTCTGAATCAAGTCAAGGTCATTTTCTACACAGCTATACAGTCTATCCTGATACAGCTACTTTATCCGAACCTTAATGATGATATTCTAAGTATATTACTTACTTGTCAAATAGCAGTACTATGAAATCAGAGCCTTGAAGAGAAAAATTTAAAACTTTATTCTTGTGTGGTCATTTACCTGCTCTTTGCAAAGGAACCTGTAAAACTATTGTCGTGACTCTCTCCCTTTCGAATTTGTCTCTATATACAGAGTGTCCCGCAGCGGAATGTCCATAGCTTACCTACGTGCTCATGGAATTATTTTGAGTGAAAAAGTTCTAATCAGCATGGGTCCGATTTAGAAAGGTATCTACAGGAAACACAATTCTAAATTAATAATTTTAATTGTGATTTAATTACAACAGTATGCAACCTCGTCGTAAGGATGTAGTTCAGTTAATTCTAACAGAATGCACGCACATGGCTCAGCTACATGACTTTGGTTTATACCCATTTAACATTCAAAGTGTCCTGGCTCTACAACCAAATGATGTTCATCTTCATATCAGACAAGGCATGTGGCTGCAGCAAGATGGTGCACCTCCACACTTTGGCAGATGTGTGACTGCATTTTTAAATCAACAGTGTTCACATCGTTGGATTGGCTAAGAAGGTCCAGTGGCTTGGCCACCAAGATCACCAGATTTGTCTCCATTAGATTACTTTCTTTGGGGTAATATGATATCAGTTGTGTATGCTGATCGGTCGAACACAAGGGTCGAACTACTCTGGAAAATGTTGAATGTTAAATGGAACTTTTAAAATAAATAAATAAATTTATCGAAGTGAAAATAAGTTTAGAAGTAAATAATATTAGTTTTTCGAAGGATTGAAATTTGAATATTCGCAAGGGAAAATGACTTAATATTGAAATATGTAAAATATGAGTATATTCCGGCCCTGATGTTAACACTTTTGTCCATTTAGAAATGTTTCTATGTTTTTCTGACTCCATGTATTAATTATTACCTTCTCTAATATCACAGTGTAGAAATTAATTATGAATAGGCCTACTTGTTTTACACGTGAACGTTGTATCTGAACATCGTCTGTGTACATACACATCTATAAATAATTACTTAAACAAACACAAATCATAGTACAAAAGAAATTATTTACATTGACTTCTTGCTTCACGAGTCTCCAAACATTTTAAATGAAAATTTTCTCCTTCTTCCTGATAAAATACATTTTCTCTTTGCCTAATGAAGCACTCTTTACCAAATCCTTCTATTAGAACACTGATATCCAAGCGCCCAGCTTTGTTTTGTTTTGGCATGTTCGCTGAACAGCAGACCTGACGTGTAAACGCCGCGCTATACTCCATATATCTCTACGCTATTGCGAGTAGCTTGCAAGCTTTAGGTAACCAAACGCAAGACTCTAGTTATAAGTTGCCAGTGTACCTAATGTTACTGCTTCTGTGCTTCAGCGTAACGTACTGGTTTACCATACAGACGATCGAGTTCTATCCTCTGCACGTCGTGATGGATTTTGTGAGTGGCAATGCAGACGTTGTAAATGTTTTTCTCGGGATATTCCCGATTCCTTACCTTCACTTCATCTATCATCTGTAATAGATAAACGTAGATTGGGGTGAAGTTACGGGAGTAGTACTGCTTTCTGATGCTGCTGTAAGAAGGTCATGGGGTGTCGGGCATTAGGATGTATCAGGTACCCGTTTAGGGATTGGGCCTGACTTTGTCAGGGCTGAGGCAAATTGGCCCATTGTCCCATCTGTCAGCATCAGATTCACTATTGTCGCCCAGGCTATCTGTAGAACTTAGACAATCGTCGCATATAACATACAGGGCTCAGAATGGGCTACTGGAACTCTAAGTACATGAAACTAGCTCGTGTTTGGCTCTCGAAAACCCAAGCCAAGCAGCGTAACGTAGCGTTAAGTAGCTGGCTTGTCCATGTTAAAGGCTAGTAAAAATATTATTCAACTATTAGTACATTTTACGATATACTTATTACAATCTATTTTCTTTATTATGTTTCTATTAGTTGCTGCGTTTTGTAGGTCAGATTTTGTTTATAGTATTTACCCACGAACAGACTTTCAAGAGGTAATTCGACCTAATTTTGAAATTTTTCTTGTCGGTAATCGACAGCTTGTGTTACAGATTTTCTTTAAGGACGACCATTTATTTTTAGTGTGAAGAGAAGTATATAATTATTTCATGTAAACCATTCACGGTGTAATTGGTGGTAGGTATGGAATATTAAAAAATTCCGTCCATTAGTTTAGCAGAAATCGCTATGTACAGGATACTAAAAAAAACATTCAGTATTTTGAGAGGTGGTATTAGTAGTCTATTCATAAAAACAATAAAACAAAGTGTAATAAACATGAGTCATAAAATTACTATCTTCTGAGACATGAATAGTTGTTAATCAGCATCATACGAGACGCTTAATGTGATTATCATTCAATTTAACGCATCCTTCTGACTCCAAGGCTCACACCTTGTTACTATTTTGTTTACTGTATGTCCGATATGATACTGTATACCTAATAAGGTCAGGTCACGGTTAGGTTAGGTCACGGTGCCTATGAGCGGGTTAGGACGACCCCTTGGCACGTCGACCATACTGAGGTCTATTGTTCACTTCGAATTTTTTATGAGATGATTGAGGATGAGGGTGTACCAGCCCACCGGCCGCATGGGACCCCTCACCCCCTCCTTACCCTCCCGCTCCAAGTTCACACTGCCAAGGTGTCCAAGCAGCACAGGATCCATTCCATGACCCTTGGAAGTGCTCTTAAGGAATTAATTCTGGCAGAGATATTTATCCAATAAGAAACAAGCAAAGAGCTCACATTAGAAAACACACATCTTACAATATCAATTTCAAAGCCCGAGTTTCATACAAAATTTAATTTTAGGACAAATGTTTATTAGATTTTTTCCTTGTTTTGATTAATATTACTACTTCTCAGAAAAATGGAAATCGCATTGAGCATTTCCTGTGACATTTTTCTTTTTTTAATTGATTTATTTTACAACGCTTTATCAACTGCTTTGAATATCTAGTGTTGGTGTGAAATGAAGATGATAATGCCAGCGAATTGAGTCCAGGGTTCAGCGCCGAAAGTTACCCAGCATTTGCTCTTAAAATGGGTTAAGGGGAAAACCCCTGAAAAAAGTCAACCAGGTAACTTGTCCCAACCAGGATTTGAACCGGGGCCCGCTCGTTTCGCGGTCAGACATGCTAATTGTTTCTCCACAATGGACCCTACGTTGTTGATGAACAAATATTAATATCACGGATTATATTAATTTTAGGACCCACGTTTAGTAGACTTTGTTTTCTTGTTATTTTTAATGAATACTATCACGTCTCAAATTATTGAATGATTTTTAACACCCTGTACCTAAAACCACTTCATTGGCATTAGGGACGGTGAAAACGTGTATATTTGTAAAGACCTGGAAATCTTTATTTTTCGTTATCATAATACTTTTTTTTATTCTTCAGGTAATGAGAAAATAAAATGGAGTGGTCAGTGCATAGAATATGAAGAACGCATGCCAGCAACAGTAACTGTAATAGTTACATAATATAAGCCACTCGAGAAAATCCTTAGGAAGGCAAACAAATGTTATGATTAATTTTGATTATAACTTTAAAATTTAAAATCGTAATGTATATAGCAATAAATTGTTTTATTAAGACTCCAGTGGAGAGAACGTTCGGAGAAACATGAAGTGTAGCGACTTCGATGCCTACTGTCCCAGGGATTCCGAAGGTCATACAGTCTTTTCACATTTTACAGAGATTGCAGAACTATGTCAGTGTCAACTAGAAGTTTACTGCAGATCTTTAATGCACTCCTTATTATCTGAAGGTTGAGTAGAAAACAGAATCACACTGAAACATAAAGACTGGTAATTTGCTCATTGAAAAGTAAGAACGCAATTATCATTTCAACTTGGACTAATCAAATGCAAAGAGGCATTGTATGCTTCTATATTTGCTTGCTAATAAACATTCCTGTTTGCAAATTATTCAACCTACAAAATTACGTACAGAACTGCAAAGTACTTTGTAGTAGTAGTAATAATTAATAATAATAATAATAATAATAATAATAATAATAATAATAATAATAATAATAATAATAATAATAATGGTGGTGGTGGTGGTGGTGATGGTAATAGTATAATATTGAACATTCTTTTTGCCATAGCAGACTGCCTAAATGACAAAGAATATGTATTTATGTATGTATGTATGTATGTATGTATGTATGCATGCATGCATGCATGCATGTATGTATGCATGTATGTATTAGCACTAGAATTGGGTATACACCCAGTGGCAGTGGTATATAATATGCAGTGATATTACAATAATTACAGCAATACAATTAAATAATCACAACAATAAATAAGATGGATAAAATAAACGTAAAATAAAGACTATGCTATAAATAACGCCTACTATAAACAAAAGTATACCTAACTTGGAGTATTTCTATTAAACTCAACTATTGTCAACTTAAGTAATTACAAGTCACCTTAATTAGGCGTACATTTCAATTTAATTAATTGCATGCCATAACTTAGATAATTACACCGCACCTACAATTAAAATATCAGTCTAATCTTATCACTTACTTAAAGCAGCTGATGTAACCCGTTCAATTCCATTCCCGCTCTGTTATCTTGGACTTTTCTAATGGCATACTCTAGAGAAAAGTTATAAAGTAAAGGTGATAGTGCATCTCCTTGCTTTAGCCCACAGTGAATTGGAAATGCATCTGACAGAAATTGACCTATACGGACTCTCGGATATTTTCCCACACGCTATTAACATCTAACTCTTCCTCAACTTCGTCGGAACTTGCTAATACGACAAACCTATTTGAAATTTCGACCTGATAATGTTACTTAGTTTCCTCGTTCTTTAATTTCGGAATATTGAATCTTCTAATATTAACTTGTTGCTCTACTCGCTTGGCTACTGATAGTCTTTCTCTTAGTACTCCAATTACCAAATGGTCAGAATTACAGTCTGACCCCCTGAAGGTTCGAATGTCTACTATACTAGTGTGTCTTCTTTTACCTATCAAGACGTGATCTATATGATTATGTGTCAATCCAACTGGAGAAGTCCAAGTATAGTTATGTATATCCTTATGGGGGAATGATGTACTTTTGACAATTAAATTTTTTGATGTGGCAAAGTTGACTAACCTAGCTTAATTATTACAGTTACGTGTAGGCTCTCTTTTCCAATAGTCGGTTTAAAAAGTCTAATCTTATCAACCTTTCTTTAAATGTTAAAAAATTAATTTTTTTTATACTGTGGCTGTAAAGCTAACAAAGGTTAAATTTGCTATTATTATATATGGTGGTATGAGAAAAATTACGATAATATAACTATATATTTTAGTTCATGCTGTATAAATGGTTGTACAATACTTCTATAGAACCTTTCAAAGCAAGAAGAGCTACATCTAAACAAATTTGCTCATGTCATAAAAATCCGCAAAACTCAAGCTTTGAGCTGTTTGGAATAAAATTAATGTAAATGACTGAATTTTAACGTGGAATAACTATTAACTGGAATGAAATAATACATTTGGTAATGCAGTAATCCACGAGACTTGTACGAGACGTGATCAAATGAAAGCCGTTCGAACCGATTTGTATATTTATTTATGAAGATTCAGCACATAAAAACTATAAACGATATAAGAATGTTAGTGCTTAAGAATAGATTCATGCAGTAGATTTCCTTGAAAAAAGTATCCATAGACATTCACCAAGGCGTCCCATTATGTTCCAAAACATAGGGCATCGTCAGCTGAATGCATTGGCGTCTCTTTGTATGGAGAAGCGCCTGATATCACCAGCAGGATACGTGAATGCAATAGATGTTTCCTTAGAAGTCTCCATAGGGATTCACACAGGCTTCGCGCTGTGTGGTGAGGCGTCTGATACTGTCAGCGAAGAAAGACCTCGAACCATTTCAGTATTGCGGCCTTCACTTCATCATCTGTGCAGAATCTTTGCTGAATCTGTGCCTTTTAGAGCTTTCTTTAAGGATTCGAAGAATGAAAGCCACTTGGTGACAAATCTGGACTGTAATGTGTATGGTCCAGAGCCTTTTGTTGTTAATATGGAAACATCGCTCGCTGGTTAATTTTGGACTGATTAGAATAACATTAGTCATGTTAACAGGCGCCAGACGTCTACACATTTTGTGTGTATAGAAGTAAATTGCTCTGCAGAAGGCGAAGCAGAATAATCGGGTTTCATTTGATATGCTTCATAAATTATTTTGTGGAACAAAAATTCAACTCCATACTTTCGTGGAATGCAGTTAAGACATAGCTACGTATAATAACAATAACTTAAGAGAAGTAATATAAAACTTGCTTATTAAGAGATGAATGTCAGTTTTCTTCTGGATGGTCGGTTACCAGAAAATGTATTGAGATTTGCTCCAACATCTTCATTCCGTATATGATCTATAAATCTACATATCTCAAAGCTCTTAAAATTCTCATTTCTGAGGACATAGAGATATGTTTTGTAGGAGCAACTCATAAATCACTGCCAAACATCAGAAAAAGAACGGCAATACTTTGTAAAACTTTAGCTGCATGTGTCTCCAAATTTTATTTCTTCAAAGTTCTACTACAAGAGAAGTTAGATGTATGTAATTTTTTTCTTAGTCCAAGTTCTCGTCTGAATGAGAAGATAGATCACATCCTAACAAGTTAAAATATGATGTAGACCCTATGGGCGACCATTTAGCATAGGCCCTATTATATTTCTACTTAGGTTTTACGAGAGATTTTGTCTTAAAATTAATTTCTTATTAAGCTATGAACATTATGATAGGCATATACAAAGTTCTCTAAAATGTCATCTGAATTTTCTATAATGTTTTATTTCTGAGTTATTGTTTAGTCAAATGTCCGAAGATAGGTCTGAACCTCACAAGTGATATAACAGTTCTTAACTTATGAGGAAACTAGGCCAGAAGATAATGGGGTAGGATGGCCAGTTCCTTCCCCTCTCCATTGTATACATCACCAATTAGCTACATGTTACACTAATCAGACTTCAAATATATACAAACAACTGTTCTTCCTCTGACACTTCGGCAAGCAAGATGTACTGCCTGATAATAGATGTACTGTACATATCAGCCTAGACCATATATAGGTACCCAGATAGGTCGGCCTTATAGGCTTTGAGGTTAACAACTTTTGTCAGGTTTACTACGCTGCCATCTAGTTGTTACATAAGGAGTCGCGTCATAATTCCCATTTGAATTGCATTAGCGACTGTACTGCCATCTCGTGTTCGTTTACGGCGGACGGGTGGCGATCCTGGCGATTGTTCTTTTCAAAGTGCTGCCGATTTTAACGTAGCGATGAGTTTCTAGGATATCAGCCAGAACCTCAGAGGCAAGAAAGAGTGTATAGTTAATTTTATATCATGGAGTGCAGTTTCACAGAAATTACTTTGCCGACAGACCTTCTACTGCCCCCTTCTAATTTGTTGTCATAACCTTATTGTGACAGAAGTCTTGTCTTCGCCTGTTAGTGACCAATCATAATCTTCGTTTAAGAAAATTAGCAGATTCCCTTCATGTCTACGTGGAGGGAGAGTTGCCATATATTTTCCGAATTCCAAGAATCCCGTCAATTAGCACGAAAATATTATTGAATGTGGCAACTGTGAGCATCGGAATGGTGGGCAGAATGGGATGTTCAGAGGTGTTTGTATAATATATCGTAAATCTGCTAAGTTTATATTCAAAGAAGCTACTGAGCAGCACACGATGATACTTGGGAATATCATGGAACTCAAGGAAATAATAACACATATGGCAACATCTATTCCTAGAGAATTCTGCGTCAGAGTGTTAAGTGCTACTTTCGATAGTTTTCAATTGTGTGTTGATAAAAATAGGAAACAGGTTGTGAGACCTTACAATAAATGAAAAATATCCCTTGTGGCCCGGTTTTATAAATACGATTAATCTAAAGATTATGTTAAACATAAGTTAAACCTAACCGTGAGGTTAACTCAACGTGCCGTATTACAGAGTCTCGGTTAAGTTAAACCGTAATGGAATACGATTAGTATTACTGCTAGGAAAGAAAAGAAGACGATCGCAGCTAATAAAATTATATTATTGATTTGAAATAGCCGACGCTCGTGGAGAATCTTCATTAAGAAACATCTTCGTTCTTCGATATCAGAGAGAGTATCGTAAAAAAAAACCTATAGGGGACCAATTCCGCGTACTTCAGTAAGCTCGTCAGACTTAACCTCAAATAGTTTCTTAACGCTGCGGCTCCCAAACACAATGCAACCAAACTAAACGTTGCATGACCATCCGCGACGTAACTACATATAGAATCAACTGAGTAATGAAATATTAGTGTGCGTATTCTGTGTTGTCTAGTATGTTTATGAAACAGAATTCAATCAAACAATACAATTATTTTTATGATTCTAGTAAAATTGGGTAATATTATTAGTGTGTTGATAAATCAGGCCCCATAGTAAATCTTACCAGGAGACTATCTGCCACACACAGTACAATGCGCAATAGGTTTATAATAGATTTATGGACACCTTCTAAATCTTCCATCGTTTTCAGTATGCCTACTATCAGAGGAAAAGTAGTGCAGCGTAACTAGTAATTGATGCAGAGATTCAATAGAATGTTTTCAAAAAGAAAAAAAGAAATCATTTATCTTTTCAAATAACCTTTAAATTCAATCCCTAAAACTCATATTTTTGCACATTATTTTTCTGTTGCATGTTGTATCCGAGTTTCAATTTTTCGAAACAGGGTTTGGACTATAAAGTCTAGCCTAATTGTGAAGATTAGGACTGTTTTAAAACTTATATTCATTTTTATTTCAAAGTGGTGCACTCTATTTCGAAAAATTCTTGGCCGCCGTGGACGTTCAGTAATATTGATCACTTACTTATCGTCAATCGTAAGTACTTGGAAAACTTCTGCAATATCCATGTGTATTGCGGGAACCGCCATCTTGCACTGTTGAGCCTTGAACTGCAGTTTAAACGGCAGAGGACTGCCGATCAAGTTAAACTAAAGTTAACTCAAGATTAACTAGTACAGTACGTTCGCCTACGGGTGAGGCCAGGAAAGCGGCATGTACTGATACGCCGCTTTGTGCTCGCAGTTGTTGAGACACGCTCGACAATCAAGGACATCAAGGTCGACAAGTTATCAGTTGTGAGCCAGATGTTGCAGTATTTAACACGTACAGTGCAGTTTCTTGACACAGTTGCTTAAATATTCAGCGTTGTGTAAAATTTGTTAACAATGCAAAACGCAAAATTCACGCTTGAACAGAGTTTTTATGTATGATGCAAATGTGAAAACAGAGTCGTGTAGAGAGGCGCGTAGGCAATTTGAAGTGAAATATTCGGATGCTCCAATTCAGGGTAGAGAAACTGTTAGACGTCTTGTTAACAAATTAAGGACAACAGGGTCGATAAATGCTACAGTTCCTAAGCGAAAACGAAGAGTATTGACGGGAGAAAAAAATTGATGAAATCAGTGCATTATTTACACGCTCTCCTAATAAATCTCTAAGACGTGTTTCACAGGAAGTTAGTGTTTCAAAAACATCAGTCTTTACTGCTGCTAAACTTTAAAATTAAAACCCTACAGAGTACAGTAGGTATAGAAAGCGGAAGCTTGCGGATAGACGATTCCCGCAAGCGACACCGCAGGCAGGCCGCTTTCCTGGCCCCATCCGTAGGCGAACTCCCTGTAGTTAAGGTTTATAATACGAAGCAAAACGAAAAAGTTGAGTTTAAACTATACATAAGGTTTAAACGGCGTTTATAATACCGGTTCCGAGCCGGATGTTTTTTAGAGTATAATGTTCTTCCCATATAATACCGGTTCCGAGCCGGATGTTTTTTTAGAGTAGAGTATAATGTTCTTCCCATTTAAGTGTTAACATAATTTTGGCACATTCTATATACTTTTCCGATATATATGTCAACACAATTTTTATAGTAGGCTAGCACATACGAGTAAAATATGTTTTGTGCGTGTATCCAGTGATACCTCTGCATTTGATGCAAAAATCTGGCTCAGGGGGAAATTTGGCAGCCCTAGAGTGATACCCATAACAGTTCTGGGAGTTACGGTAATTTTCGTCCCTCCCTTTAATCGAACGCACCTACAGGCTATAGTTCTGTAGACTGCAAGCAATGGAATGGAGCTTGTTTTTGTGTGGCACTGTGACGAAGCATTTTTCCCGCTGTGTCGGACTTGGCTTCCAGAGCTTGGCATCCCTGACACTGTCCATGAAAAGAAAGTATTCTTCCTACACCCGCAGTCATTCGAAGTCCAGGTGTTACAAAGATGATGTATGACGTAATAAAAGCAAGAAGACTGCGGAATTTCTTAGAACTCACAACATGAATACAGAGCTCTTAACAAATGAAATTATAAATGCGCTGTATGGAAGTTCATTTGGATCTAACTGCCGTATACATTCAACATTTCTCCCCTTGCTATAATTACTTAATTTTAACTGAATATTGTGATTTTTCTAGTACTCTTGTTGTACGTCATTCTCGTTGTATAAATTGTGATTTAAGTATGTTGCGTGTAGCCTCTCACTTCGAAGTTCCACAGGTTGCATATTCTCGTTTCTTCCCGGTTCTTTCTTTCTTTTTTCCATGTCGTTCACAGCCGTCGTTCGTCCATAGTAAGATCTTTCAGAGGCAACGCATTTTTAGATAGGCACATGGGGGCTTCTGTGACGTAGGATCACCACGATTCCGGATCTTTACCTACAACAGTACTTTACATACATTGATAAGGAACAGGCGAAGCAACAAACTAGGACTAGATTCGGCGATTCCAGTAAAATTTATGGTGAACAAAGTATGTATTTATTTTGTGCAGCCTTTTCCGACTGCTCCCAGCGATTGGCGAAAGACGCCCACAGAAAAATAAAGAAATATGTTTAGAGTTTGTGAACTTGGAAAAGGCTTTGACAGAGTGGATTGGAATACGCTTATGGGAACCTAAAAAAAATGGTGCAGATTGGAAAAAGAGGAGGCTATTAAATAATCTTTATATGAAATCCACGTTTCAAAGTGAGAGGATAGAAGACGAAATGTCAAAGGGAAGTCGAATGGGGATATGAGTACAGCAATAATGCCCTTTATCACTTTTTCAGAACAGGGAGGGGTGAAAATGGAAGGAAGAAGAATAAAGTGTATAAGATTTGCTGCTGACACGGCGTTATTAGCAGAAGAGGAAGTGATAGTAAGTGTTATGCTGCTGGAGATAAATGACAGCTGTGAGCTGTATGGGATGAAGATAAATACAAACAAGACGAATAACATGGTTATCGGAAGAAAAATAAAGAAGATAAATTTGTGAATTTGGAAATGAGGGAGTAGAACAATTGGATAGCTTCAAATATGTGTAGTGTAATTGTAAGTAGTTACCTCTGATTGAGGTTGTGGCTAATATATACATCTACAAGCAGTACATCTCACTTGACGACATATGTCAGAGGAAGAACATCTTAAAACTGATTAGTGTAATATGTTACTAGTCAGCGATGTATGCAATGGAGGGGGAAAGGAATTGGCCGCTCTACTCCATGTTCTCCTGGCTTAGTTTCCTCATGAGCGATGCTCTATTGCTGTCACTTATGAGGTTCAAACCTGTCTTCGGACAGTTGACTAAACAACTGTAAGTAGTAACATGAGCTGCTGCCAGGAAGTCAAAAGGAGGATAGCAATGACAAAGAAAGCTTTTAATAGAAAAAGGAGCATCATCTGCGAACCTCTGGAAAAAGAACTAAGGAAGAGACTAGTGAAATGTTTTGTGTGTAGTGTGGAATTTTATGGGGCACAAACGTGGACATTACGACAAAGTGAAGAGAAACGACTAGAAGCATTTGAAAGGTAGATATGGAGAAGAATGGAGCGTTTGAAGTAGACAGATAGAAAAAGAAGTAAGCCGTGTTGGAAAGAGTGGATGAAGAAAAAATGATTCTGAAACTGATCAGGAAGAGAAAAAGAAGTTGGTTCGGTCACTGGCTGAGAAGAAACTGCCTACTGGAAGATGCATTTTAAGAAATGATGAACGAAACAAAAGTTGGGGGAGAAGAGAATATGAGATGATAAATAATATTAAGATAGCCTACATGGATCATATGCGGAGAGTAAGAGGAAGTCAGAAAATAAGAAAGACCTGCCCTTGGGCAGAACACTAAGAATGAATGAATGAATTTGACAGAAATAGTTCCGTATTTTCTTCTTGCCATGGGTTTTTACTTTCATCTATTTCTTTTAAGCTAGATTCATATTTCGAAAGTCGAATAATTCAATGTATAGTTTGTTTCACCAGGTCATTTGATATTGTTTGTCAACCACTTTATAAATTGGAGACATAACATAGGGTCCAAAGGCGCCCTTTTTTACTTAGTTATTTAACATCGCTGTAACAACTACTAACTCTTTTAGCGTCGATGGAATTGATGATAGCGGGATGGTATTTGACTAGATGAGGCATAGAATTCGCCATAGATTACTTAACATTCGCCTTACGGTTGGGGAAAACCTCATAAAAATTAACTAGGTAATCAGCCCAAGCTACAATCGAACCCACGCCCGAGGGCAACTTCGGATTAACAGGCAAACGCGCTACCGCCTGAGCTACGACGGTGGCTTCCCTTCTACAAATGCAGGTGTATTTACACGACTCCCGAGTTTTGCATGGGAATACTTCCCTGATTTGCAGTCGTCGCAAAATTGTCTTTCGTGAAACTGCGCCTGAACTCTGACGTAAGTTCCACGTGACATTTCACTCCTCTAGCGTTGTCTGTACTGTCAGTGATGGCTCATGCTGTTATTCAGTACTATCTGAATAGTGATTTGGCGTTCATAACAGATATTTCTGAACGACAGAACAAACTAAACTGCCGATTTCAAGGACGTGTTCAGGACATAGTTAACATGTATGACGCAGTGAAATCTTTTTCCATGATGATAAATGTTTGGAAAGTGATGATGTCCCTTTGGTGGCTGAAAACGTTTGCAAGTATAATTCAAAAATAAATATATAAAAAAACAGTGATATGTAACTTGTTTTTTGTACATTTTGTTAAGCCATAAAGATTGATTATTTAAAACACTGATATAAATAAGAGTAGTAATTGGCTTAGCTGATCATTAAAATCTTAGGGCTATATTCATAGACGTTCTTAGCGCTGGCTTCCGGTAGATGATCAGCGAACTAACGTTTTTCGTATTCATAAACCAGTGTTAGCGATATGATATGATATATGATATGATATGATATGATATGATATGATATGATATGATATGATATGATATGATATGATATGATATGATATGATATGATATGATATGATATGATATGATATGATATGATATGATATGAATCCTGTACAAGTAATCAGTCGATAGCCGGGGCTAGTTTAGCGCGCTTGTAGCGAAATGTCTATGCATAGCACCCAAAATGAATTGTAAAATAATTATTATGGCCTACTTAATGTAAACAATGTAGTATTTATTACTTTAAAATAAATAAAACTGGATCTTATTGCTCACTGACATTATATAAACACAAGTAATAATGAATGTTTAGATAAAATATTGATTCATGTCAACTTTAATAAGTGTACCGTTTTTTTTTATTTGGAAATATGGTCACCCTAGATTAGACCGCATACTACAGAATAAACCTACAACTATTTCCTCCAGATTTTAAGTATAGCTTTACGTGTAATTTGCACTACTTATAAGACATATTTTCTAAATATAATTCTGTTCTCCACCAATAAGATTCATCCGTCGTTAGTTCATCTCCATGCACATCTCCTAATCACATTTTGTGCAGCATCTTCATGGCTTATATAAAGATAAAACTAAAAACACACGGTAGTAGGCCAAATATGAATAAAAATTATATAATATTTGTCTAGGACCCACTCGTGGAAAACAGGCTATGGAGTGGTACACGTGCCAAGGGTTGGAAACCGTGCTTGCTACACGATCCTGTAGTTCACTCACTCACCCGGTCGGTCGGCAAACACGGCCCCCCCGTGTAAACATCACCTCCCCGGCAGCCAAAAACACAACAAGACTCTGGAATGTTGTTCACAGACAGATGTACTACACATCTTCTACCTCATCATGTCCATTTTTTTTATTCTCTTTCTCCATTTCTAGTTTTCATTATAATACTATGACACTCCTCGGTGCTGGGAGATCCACGCGGGAAGTTCTGTGCCTCACATTAAAGAAACAAGCAGCTTCACTAATCTCGCCATGTGCAACACACGACCCCTACCAACTTTCATCAAATTAATATCCCTTGAGACGTAATCCAAAGAAGATGTGCAACAAGACAGCTAAATGATATATTTTGGCGTTCACAAACATAAAAACAAACCAAAATAAGAATTTATAATGCCATCGTGGAGAGTATGTACATATTAGCATGTACATATTATATTTCGAAGGTGTTGAAGATTAAAGAGCATTTCGTCGTTGTTCCTGCAATAAGTCAGATTTTTGCTCTATTAAATTTATTTATTTATTTATTATTTTGCTAATAATTGTAACATAAAATATGTTGTTGTTTTCTAATGCCAGGCATTTGACAATAAAGTCATTTGACCTCTTGCACTCCAATATTTTTAAAAAATATTGTCATGGTTAGCCACTGACGTACAGATTGTGATATGCTCTGAATCCATTTCTTGATTTGAGTTACACAATGGACAGTTAGGAGACTGATATATTCCAATTCTATGCAGATGCTTGGTCAAACAGTCACGGCCTGTTGCCAATCTAAATGCAGCTACAGACGATTTGCGTGGTTTTTTATTTTATTTTAGTAGGTTTTTTTACTACACTTTATCAACAGCTTAGGTTATTTAGCGTCTGAATGAGATGAAGATGATAATGCCGGTGAAATGAGTCCGGGGTCCAGCACCGAAAGTTACCCAGCATTTGCTCATATTGGGTTGAGGGAAAACTCCGGAAAAAACCTCAACCAGGTAACTTGCCCCGACCCGGAATCGAACCCGGGTCACCTGGTTTCGCGGCCAGACTCGCTAACCGTTACTCCACAGGTGTGGACGATTTGCGTGGTAAATCGGGAATATAAATAAATATAATATATATAGAAAAACTTTAGCTTGCCCCTGAAAGAGTAGAACTCATGCTCAGGGGCGGAAAAATAACTTAAATAGTGATACAGCAAATAATAAAATCTCCTATATGTAATTATATTGCTTTCTTTCGAAAATGTAAGAATTCACAATCTCCTATGTACGGCTGCCATAGGATGAATAAATGTGTTTTTTCTTCCTACTGAAAGCTTTTATATGTTGCACATAGGAATTATTGCGGGAACAACGACGATTTGATCTATTGAGTACGATTGAAAGGAAATCTTGCTTCGATGTTTTACTGAATTATACGAACTGATAGATAAACATATTGTACGGATTGCTGATGGAATGGGATTTTGAACTTAGACTAATGAAGACCATAGATCAGTGGTACTCATTACGCTTATTTTGTCTTGATATATAACGTTTTATTAACATTTTTATCTTAATAGACATTACAATAGCGTGTATTCAAATTTTGATAGCAAGTATCCAAAACATATTCTCAAGCAAGAATATAAAAACTGAAAACGTTAAAAATGTCCGTAATATCTGAACAGAATGTAATGTATTCCACTGCACACAAAAACGATTGACAACAAAAATCTCGTACCAGGTAGCATAAATTAAGTCATTTACAGATTCGGAGAATTTTAAGGAGTGCCTTCTAGCTGTACATGACACTATTTTCTAAATTCCAGATTCAAAACAGATTACAGGTGAAATAAAACAACAAATGAACCTTCTCGTATTGATATGATTTTACAGGAGAGTAGCAGAGCCCGCCCTTCAACATCAAAATACCAGTAATAAGTATTTGTTACCTCATATTGAAATAATAATAATAATAATAATAATAATAATAATAATAATAATAATACATCTTGATTACACAATTTTTAACATTATATCACTTTTGAAAATGTATTATATAACGTTCGCGTGTTGAATATTTATATTACCTTGTTAACATGTTTCGGCCTGCTATAGGCCTTTATCAGAACTGATCGTTGCTGGTCTTGGCGCCTTTTGTTTTGTTACCTGTGGGAGTGTGTTTGTGTAGTGTAATGTGGAGTCGAAGAGTGTGTGTGTCTTCTGAAATTGAGTTGTGTGTTGAGAATTTCATTTGGATGTGTTTTTGTGTGTTTGTATATTTCGTATTGTTCTACTGTGTTTAGTTTCTGGCTTTTTGGTTGGAGCTAACCACAAATATAGAGACATCAACACAGACATGGAAATTCTATACATCCAACCAAAAAGCCAGAAACTAAACGCACTAGAACAATACAAAGATGTAACTTCCGTCACGCATCTCTGAAGATGTAACTTCTGTCACGCATCTCTGAAGATGTAACTTCTGTCACGCATCTCTAATGATGTAACTTCTGTCACATCTTTTCTGAAGATGTAATTTCCTTGGCGCATCTCTGTAGACGGAACTTGTCACGCATCTCTGAAGATGTAACTTCTGTCACGCATCTCTGAAGATGTGTCACGCACCTTTTCTGAAGATATAAATTCTGTCACGCACCTCTTATTAAGATGTAACTTCCGTCACACACCGCTGAATATGTAACTTCCGTCATGCACTTCTTCTGAAGATGTAACTTCTGTCACGCACCTCTGAAGGTGTAACTTGTCACACATCTCTGAAGATGTTACTTCTGTCACGTATCTCTTCTGAAGATGTAACTTTCGTCACCCATCTCTTCTAAAGATATAACTTGTCACACACCTCTGAAGATGTAACTTGTCACACACTTCTGAAGATGGTAAAATCTGTTACGTTACTCCACGATTGTATTTCTATTATGCAGTTCTGCAGATGCAAATTCTTTCACATACCTTTGTGGATGTAACTTCTGCCACTTATTTCTTTAAATGCAACTTATTATAGGTCCACAGTATATTTAAAGAATGCATCTTCTGCCATCTCTGGAAATGCAACTTCTCTCACCTACATTTAGCTATACGTTGTTGGCTCGTGATCCACAGGTTTCCCTTCGGCGGCAGCGAGGCACAATGGACATGAGGTAGCGTATTAAATATTGCCGATCGAATTTATCGCCTGTGTAAATTAAAGTAATAGCCTGGAGAGAACGCACTCGATGGTTGAAGGAATGGTCATAAAATCCGTCTGGTTTTTGTCAGAGTCTGTACAGGCATTACCACCGCCATTACGCATTTTAATTAGAATCTAAATGTAACCGAGAGAGTGTAATTGCGTTTCGTAGTGATGCCACATTCCTCATTAACGGCCTACATTGCAGCCTTGTCGTCTCGAAGCAGTTTCGGCTCCGACAGTGTCGCCAAATCTGTCATCCTTCTGAAGTCTGCTCTATATTTTTACTTTCTCATTATCTGAAGTGTAAATCGGATTATTATGTTATGTTGTGACGTTGTAAAAAATGTCGATTTCGAGATTTCCACAAAAATTCTCTTTTCCAGCGTTCTTCATATTGAAAAGTGATTTTCTATGCTGACTGTATGTCTGTCTGTCTACAGTAATTTTTCCTAAACTATTGATTGGATTTTATTCGTGTTCAGCATTTACCAATCAATTTGTCAGATAATATTGGACCTGAGATATTGTACTGATCGTAATACATAGATTAATAGAACTGTAATTGAAACAATAATACACAGTGTCGATTTACTTCAAATTAAAGCAGAACACATTTTTTCGTGATTTTTTGCATTAGGCCTATTTAGAATAAGCCGATAAATTAAAATAGATTTGTTCCTTTGAAAAGTGATTGCTTCATAAGTAGGGACCGAATTTTTATGTACCTAATTACATATTATATTCCTTTCAACCTAACCGTACATAAATAATAAATATTTGCGAATCTTGTAATTACCATTCATATATTAAAATTTGATACTACATATTTTTACATATTTACCCCAACATTACATATTATGGCTTGATATTACATAAATCTACATATTTAGAGGTTTTATTCATTTTTACTTCTCTAAAAGGGGGAAAAAAACTTTTGCTGGGGAAGTTTACAATTTGAAATACACAGATTTAAAAAGCCTTTTTACCTACCCAAGAAAGGGTATATTCGGGACGAAACATAACGTCCTTAGTTCCAGAAAGTAGTAGAGGCACACATCGCATACCACCCACTGTAAATATGAGTGAACAAAAGGCAACCTTTCTCATACAACTACCTTGTATTGTAAAAATCACTCAGAAAGTAGCGTTGCTTTCATGCGGTGGAGTGGGACGAGGACGACATGATTTGTCTCGAACTATAATTGTTCTTCACACCTCTTAACAAGCCATTCCCATGCAATTTGTAACCTTACCCATCCTTTTCCTAATCCTTCCAGGGAAAACCCGTGTCAAGTCTGACATGAGCCGCAATAAAGTAGCCGACTTTTGAAAAGAAGCTGGAGTGAAGGAACAAACTGGAAAGATGTTGAAAGAATAAAATAAATAGCTTTTCAGATTATTGCTTGACCTCTTTACTTTAAATAAAATTATGGATTGCGATGGACGAAGCTTTCACTACAGATGGAAAAATAGTAATGTGTCAAGTGTGCGGTAAAAATGTCGGGTGCTGTATGAAATCACAACTGGAGAGTCTTATCTATCCTATACCTGCCAGATACTGATATTAAATATTTTCATGATTTTACATATTTTGGTACATATTCAGCTTATTTTTCTTACATAAATGTGTACATATTTCACACCTTGATACTACATAAAAATCCGGTCCCTATTCATAAGTATTGTTATCTATATTTATTTCCATTATTTGGCAGCGATATTTTATTAAGTTCTACCGCGTTCAGGATATAAGATTAGTCACAAAAGACCATACGACGTACATATATGTAACTCAGGCAGCCCGGAGGGTTTCTTCTTAAATGATTAACAATCACTTACTCTAAATCACTTTTGTTATGCGTTTGAGAATATTGATAAAAACAATTAGTTTCAGCCATCTGATTTGATCTGTGAAGTTAATCAATACGCAAAATTTAATTTTGTTTGCGTTTACGAGCACTATGCAGCGGTGGGCCTCGATGCCTCTGAACTTTCATTTTATATAGAAAAAAAACTGGATCGTGAAGCTGGAAAAGATTGTCATCCTATATCAAATAAAAAAGAAAAGAACGTTAGTTTTACATCCTTCACTTAGCAGTCTGATTTCAAAGTAGTGCTAGTTATTTGACAAGCAAATGACGAACGTCGGCATGTTGTACATGACATATTTGATAATTATAAAGTGATTACAGCTACAATGAATAAAATATGTTAACAAAAACAATGTAAAATGAACAAGTTAAAACAATATTACTCTCTCTGTTAAAAAATATGGTATAGAAAGATGTCATTAATTCTGTTCCAAAATATGGTATACATATGTTAAAGTTCTCAGTAATATAATGTAATTTTAATACATCTTGTAGATACTTATTTGGTTGATAAATTAATATAAGAAAAACATAAAAATTAGGTACATTTCATTCTGTGTGATGTGAAATTAACAAAAGAAAAAACAAACATTGCTTTGAGAGAGGCAAATTAACACAAAAACTGAAATAAATTATAACCCGTTTTTATACGACTGTTGTGCCATAGATGTTCTATTCAAAATATTTGACTGGCTTGGTGTTACGTTTACTGCAACAGGAACACCACAGCAGGTGCCCATTTGATTTCTGTCCATAATGAACTACTTAAATATTATAGTTTGATGCATTACAGAAGATTAGAAACATTCACAACTGCACTGTCTGATAGTCCCTTCACTTCTGAACAGAAACATTTCGTGCGCGCATGTCCAATAATCAAACTCGTTCTGTTTGTTACTATGCCATATTTTGGAAGGGAGGGAGTAAAACATATTGTAGAGAAGTTTACTTATAAAATGCATCCTTTGTAACTATAGATATGTAATAAAAATAATGCAGATATATGTCATTATTTGTTGATATTTGTTGACAATCGTTTAGAAGTTAAACACATATTCTATGATATTGATTATATTTTAAAATCATTACAACATTAATATATGCGGTGGATATTGTTAATCATATTTAGTAAGTAATAGTTTCTCTGACGCGTATCGTACTTTCGGCATGATCAGTCATACTCAACAACTGATTCACAGCAACTTATCAACTTGTTTTCGGATTAGAGTAGCCCGAAACATTGTTCATCAGAACTTGAAGCGTAGGCCTGCATTATATGATTTAACCATATGCGGAGTTTATTTATTTATTTATTTAATCTGAACTTGAAGGTGCATTACATGATTCAACCATATGTAGAGTTTATTTATTTATTTATTTATTTATTTACTTATTTATTTATTTATTTATTTATTTATTTGTTCATTTATTTACTTAATCTGAACTTGAAGGTGCATTACATGATGCAACCATATGTGGAGTTTACTTTATTTATTTATTTATTTATTTATTTATTTATTTAATCTGAACTTGAAGGTACATTACATGATTCAACCATATGTGGAGTTTATTTATTTATGCTCGACCATGTCGAAATATAGTAATTATACACCTGGTAGCAGTCCTTTAACGCATGTCATTAAAGTACACCTATTCATTAAAGTTCAGGTTTTCGATTATTCTCGGATATGCAATCGAAAGACAACGAGAGAAACGTCACGGAGGCTGGAAATCCAATACTGTCGCAGAAGGTTATGTTCTGTTACTATAATAATTAGCGTTAATTGTAAATAATATTCAAATAAATTCAATTTGTCATCTCGTTTTTTAATTCTAAATCAATTTCCAGGTTATATCAAAATTAGTTCATGTTATTCTCTAGATCACATCAAGGTCAATGACATTATTGTTCCTCGGAAAAAATCAATACTTTCGCGTCTGCGCACATCTCACAATTTACGAGCTATGCACAAGGTCACTTCCGATCTTCAGTCAGATACGAATAAAATGAATACTTCTGAATAATTTCAAGTTAGAAATATGGTCGAGCATAAAAAGTCGTATGAAACTTGCCTATAATGGTAATTAAGACGCTCGTATGAAAATTATGAAACTCGATTGCGCTCGTTTCATAAACAAACATACTCGCGTCTTAATTACTATCATTATAGGCTCGTTGCATAATGTACTATTATTTATTTATTTATTTATTTATTTATTTATTTATTTATTTATTTATTTTTATAACTGAAAGGTGTACGACATGTTTCTCGGACAGAACAACGATCGTTGCTGTCCGCGACCTGCTCGCTGACTGTTGCGTCTTTTAAGAACTGCAATGCATTCATTAGGCCTACGCATGCATGAACTTTATTCAGAGCACCTAAGAATAAGTGACATATACATCTTGTCTTGCCCTTCCTCACACGTCACATACAATGATTCCGTATTTTTCTGTTTTCGCAGGTGACCATCGTGCTGAAGGACGTGAACGACATGTCGCCGGAATTCATTACTCCGAATGAGACCTCGGTGCCGGAGAACATCCCTGTGAACACTGTGGTGATGGCGGTGAAGGCCCTGGACAGGGACGAGGGACGCAACAGCTACATCGAATACACGCTGAGCGCCTTGGAACCGGGTCTGGGCTCCATTTTCTCGCTGGGCCCCGTGGACGGGCTGCTGAGGGTTTCAGGGCGCCTGGACCGCGAGGCGAGGGCCAACTACACATTGGAGGTGACGGCTAGAGACCGCGGCGATCCCCCTCGCCAGACCAAGGAGCGCATCTTGGTCAAGGTGCTGGACGAGAATGACAACAGCCCCGTGTTCGACCCCAAGCAGTACAGCGCCTCTGTGGCCGAGAACGCCAGCATCGGTGCTAGTGTGCTCCAGGTAAGACGCCAGCGAAGTAAAATTTAAAATTCTGTACAGTTATTTCGAACTCTGTTCTCAATCATAGCGTCAATTATTTTCTCTTACATGAAGTATAGACAAAATTATGTAATTCTTTAAGTTGCAGTATACCTATCTCAGCGATATCATGCCGTTCTATTACGTGCTCTTCTTCAATTTCCTTCCAGCAACAGCAAACCTTACCTCCCCTGATATCCCTTGTCTACCTGCAATCTTACTCTATGGTCAGTCCCAGGAATCTGTAGATTAGAAAGACGAATCAAGATCTCTGCGCAAGTGGTAGGCTATGTATGTATGTATTTATTCACACTGCAGTGGGTATATACCCGGTGGCAGTGATAACTAATTACACTCAATAATGACAATAAACTTATTAATTAAAAATACAATTAATAATAATACTAATAATTAATACTAACAATAATTAATAATAATAATAACAACAACAACAGGGAATATACTAAATTAAATGAAACGATCACTTAAAATAACATTTGAAATAAATCTAATTTGTATCTTAAAATTAAGATCGAACTAAAACCCACGAGTATGATATGTTCATATCTGCACAAGTACCTTTCAAATTACACTCATTTCGCTGTCAACTCACTCACTGCAATGGAACTACGACACATTTCACTGATTCTATCCTGATTTCACTAACACTTCAAAAACATTTCACTGTTCAAATACTATGCACTGCCACTATAAACTATAAAACTTCACCGACAGGAACACGTTTCACTTACACAGCACACTTCACTGACACGACATACTTCTTCACTGATACAACACACTTCACTGACACAACATAATTCTTCACTGATACAACACTTCAATAACAACATATCATTTACACCCTTTAAATACTGTGTATAATTACCGTCTATTAGTAAGGTCCTTAAGCCTATTTTTAAATACATTTTTGGTTGTTGGTAAAGCCTTTAGTAAGTCTGCAGGTAAAGCATTCCAGTCCCTGATAGTACGATTGAGAAAAGAAAACTTTCCAGTGTCCGTCCTCTGCCTTCTTTCCCTCAATTTATATGAGTGGTCGTTCCTTGAAGAGTAATTTGGTGGCTGCAACCTATTTTTTATTTCTCTCCAGGCAGGCTCACCTCTGTATGTTTTGAACAGTGCGCATAATCGAATTCGCGTTCTCCTGTCCGTGAGTGTGTCCCATTTTAATGGTGAATTTTTCCGACAACACTTAAGAGCCCGTTTTTTAATCTTTTCCAATGTCTTAATATGTTCTAATCTGTAAGGATCCCAACATGCAGCACCATATTCCATTACTGGACGTACTAGTGATTTATATGCAATCTCTTTGGATTTATCAGAACCTTTTCTTAGTACCCTCATCACAAAGTGTAACGCTCTCCATGCTTTTCCCGCTGTGTCTGTAACGTGTTCCCCCCAGCCGAGATCGCTGCTAAATGTTATTCCGAGGTATTTACATTTGTTAACTTTCGGAATGGTTTCACCCCCTAACGTATACGATGCGATTATTTTATTTCTTTTCCTTGTAAAGCTGATGGCTTTGCTCTTTAGGGAATTTATTTTCATTTTGTTGGCTATTGCCCAATCGTTTATTCTATTGAGGTCATTCTGGAGAAGAGTAGTATCTTCATGGCTTTTTATTTCCCTGTATACCATACAATCATCCGCGAATAAGCGAACCCTAGACAAGATGTTAACTGGCAGATCATTTACAAAAGCCAAGAATAGAAGAGGCCCCAAGACACTCCCCTGCGGGACCCCGGAAGTAATTTCAATTGGGTTCGATAATTCCTCCCCTACCCGTACTCTCTGAGTGCGACAAGTTAAAAATTCCTTGATCCACTTGAGCACTCTGAAGTCAATCCCCGTTGATTGTAGTTTAACCAACAATATATCGTGTGGGACTACATCGAATGCGCGTGAAAAGTCAATAATCACTGCATCTACTTGGCTATTGGAATCTATTCCGTCTTCTAAATCCTGACATACCGTTACTAATTGACTCTCACATGAATAGTGACTAGGGGCAGTGAGTGCTCTGGATGGAGGTGTTGGTTGAACGAAGCTACCAATCGCTTGCAGGGAGGGGATCATTTCTATCTGAACTCTACAGTGTACAGCAGTGGTTGCCAAACACTACGAAATTGTGACGTAATAGAAATGCAACCCGCACACCACTATCACAAGGAGAGGGATGGAGTGGGTATCTCCTCAGGTAATGCAGTGAATGACAGTGCAGAGACGGACTGTAACCTAAAAACAAAAACAATATAACATTCTTCTACTTATTAACTACACACACTTTTTTCATGTTAACTTTTTATCCTTCTATTCATTATTTTCTGTGTTCTTAATAAAATAAAATATATTTTCTTATTTACCATAAAAAGAATGCGTAGGCTACTTTACATCAGCAGATATTTGAAATTAGAAAAACGTACCAGGCTGGTCACGAAGTTATAAATTACACTACATACGTCAAAAAACGACGAAGTATTTTACCCCGATTAAGACATAGAGAAGCCGATACTTTTTGTTTGTTTATTAATGAAATATTTAAGTTACAGGTAAGGGCGTGGTAGTCTTTATGACAAGAAGAATAATGACAACGTACATTGTTCTTTTATACTTCATTTAAAATTGTACAACAAATTAAGTATCTCATATTTTGGCCATCAGCACAAAAGAAATCCTGTTCCTCCCATGCTCCTTAAAATTAAGTTTTTACATATTTATTTTGAAAAAGACATCGAAACATATTATCCTACACACTTGTAACATTATATGTGTACGTTCCCTGCTGATATCTGTCTTTACTTCTAACGAAGTGAAGGCTGTAAACAGAGGGTATGATGCCATGGTTAGGCTTGAGTGGAGGCAGGGGCATGTGTCGCGACACATCTTTTGGCGATCACTGGTGTAGAGCATAGATGTCCAATTGTAACTCGTACGAGGTAATCCCTGGCGTAAGAAACCCGCAACGCATATTCTTTAAGGTCGTTTTTCCTATTTTATATGGAAAGTTACTGACCTTAGCAGAGCATGCTTCACGTGCAATATCTCCTGGTTCTATAGGCGTTTGGACACCCATGGTGTAGAGTCTACACTACCACGATCAATCTTACCCCTTAGCGGCCTCGAGCTGATGCTGCCCGCAATACACTTCGGCACAGATAGACACCGCTCCCATATGCATAAAATTACTCTACAGATTCGTGGGACGGACCATAGACCTGATAGGGAAGTACAAATTTAATACGTCTACATTCGACCTCATGCTAAAGAGTACAGAGCATTGAAGTCATCACAATTTCTTCGATTACTTTAATTTTTACTTTTTATTTAAATAATAAAGTAAAATTTTGTTTCAGTAATAATATCAATGTTCGGCAGTACGTATAGGTGTAAACAGTTATTTCATTCATGAAACTTGATAAATTTAATGTAAAGAGTCGACTGAGTCGACAATAATTTGTAGGGTTCAGAGCCATAGTGGGCCAAGCGCCATTTATTAAAAACGGAGAAAGCAAGGATGAAAGGTGAATGAATATCATAGTTTAATGAAGATTGACATATCATTTAGTTGTATCTTTATATTACTTGCTGTATGTTTCCATTGAATTATGGTGATAACTTCATTTTAACCCTTGTTTTATACGGTTTAGTAAATGGCGCTTGGCCCACTGTGGTTCTCAACCCTTAATTTATGTTCAGTTTTAAGGATTGCAACTGCTAACGTAATATTATAAATTACATAGAGAATGATTGTATCTAAAAATAAACCTAAACGTCTACAGTAGGACCTTCAAATGAGAAAAATGAACTCCTGTAACGTAAGAAAGTGTGTTTTAATATTATACACATTGCAATAGGTGAACATTGAAATGAAAACCTAGAAAATAATTAAGATTTAGCCTACTTTTTTGTTTTTCAGTTTGCTTATGTGTTTACGTACCAGTAAGTTACAATATATGTTTTTGTCTTCCAGTGTTTTGATATTTAACATGATTTAAGAAAAAAAAAATTTTTTATCTGCCACCAAGAGAATGTTTGCTTATCAGTTGTCAATTGTTTCACAACTAATGCCGATATAGCTCGATATCTACATGACTGATCACTGACTAGTGAGGTAGTTGAATGACTGATTGGCTAGCTGGGTGACTGAATGACTAGACTGAATGATTAACTTAATGGATGTCAATGGCTCTTAGTTCACTGACTGATTCTGTAATTGATTTAGTTAGGCTACTTGATTTTGGCTGTGTAACGAGTCTTTTAGAAATTATAGAAGGATTATTATTTCTGAAATTATGCTGAGATTCTCGCTGCATGGTGTCGGTACCACGGCGGATGTCCACCCAAAAGAAAAATGTTAATAACTTACAAACATTCATACTCGAGACGGGATTCGAATCATTGTCGTACCTTCTAATCCACGGCACAATTACTACTTAATCGTTTCGTACACAGAGGTTTAGTTGAAAGTCACTCTTCATCGCTTTTTAATTTAGTTGAAGTGTTAAACAATATCGTATATTTGAATCGATGGTTTGCATTCGGTAACGTTAATGCGTAAGTAAATTAATTATTTCAGGCCTCAGTTTGATCATATTCTGATTAGGTAACTTGAAGCGTCTTGTTAGAAGATGGAAAATGTGTAGGTAATTTTAATTGAGTTTAATTTTACAGCAGGTGTTACGATTTAATTACAGGGGTTGTATCCTGGACGTGTCTGAGTGAAAAATTGGATTCAACGGCTATAAATTTCTTTCCCCTTCGTTTATTTAGCAACAGTCTTTCAGCTACCAACGTTACGCGAGTCATCTTAATGTCTTTTGTTACGCTGAAATATGTTCTCATCACAAAATTTGATGATTAATTGAGATATTGAAGTGTATTATCATAAAGTATTATTACTTACTTACAAATGGCTTGTAAGGAACCCGAAGGTTCATTGCCGCCCTCACATAAGCCCGCCATTGGTCCCTATCCTGTGCAAGATTAATCCAGTCTCTATCATCACATCCCACCTCCCTCAAATCCATTTTAATATTATCCTCCCATCTACGTCTCGGCCTTCCCAAAGGTATATTTCCCTCCGGTGTCCCAACTAACACACTATATGCATTTCTGGATTCGCCCATACGTGCTACATGCCCTGCCCATCTCAAACGTCTGGATTTAATGTTCCTAATTATGTCAGGTGAAGAATATTTTCCTAAGAACCTTATTCTCGAGCACCCTTAATCTCTGTATCACAACCATACAGAACAACCGGTAATATAACTGTTTTATAAATTATAATTTTAAGATTTTTTCACAGCAGACTAGATGACAAAAGCTTCTCAATCGAATAATAACACGCATTTCCCATATTTATTATTATTATTGTTATTATTATTATTATTATTACTATTATTATACGGGTTACATCAGCATCTTGTCTATGAGGATGACGTGAATATGTTAGGATAAAATCCATAAACGATTAAGGAAAACACGGTAATTTTTCTTGAAGCAAGTAAAGCGACAGGTTTGGAAGTAAATCCCGAAAACACAAAGTATATGATTATGTCTCGTGACCAAAATATTGTACGAAATGGAAATATAAAAATTGGAAATTTATCCTTCAAAGAGTTGGAAAAAATTCAAATATCTTGGAGCAACAGCGAAAAATATAAGTGGCGCTAGGGAGGAAATTAAACGCAAAATAAATATGGGAATTGCCTGTTGTTATTCGGTTGAGAAGTTTATGTCATCTAGTCTGCTCTCAAAAAATCTGAAAATTAGAATTTATAAAACAGTTAGGGCCTACATTACCGGTTGTTCTGTACGGTTGTGAAACTTGGACTCTCACTTTGAGAGAGAAACAGAGATTAAGGGTGCTCGAGAATAAGGTTCTTAGGAAAATATTTGAAGCTAAGAGGGATGAAGCTACAGGAGAATAGAGACTGCACTCATTGTATTCTTCACCTGACAAAATTAGGAACATTAAATCAAGACGTTTGAGATGGGCAGGACATGTAGCACGTATGGGCGAATCCAGAAATTCATATAGAGTGTTAGTTGGGAGACCTGAGAGAAAAAGACCTTTGGCGAGACCGAGACGTAGATGAGAGGATAGTGCTAAAATGGATTTGAGGAAGATGGGATATGATGATGAAGACTGGATTAATCTTGCACAGGATAGGAACCGATGGCGGGCTTACGTGCGGGCGGCGATGAACCTCGGGGTTCCTTAAAAGCCATTTGTATGTATTATTACTATTATTATTATTATTATTAGTATTATTATTATTAGTATTATTATTTTTCTCTTCTCCTCCAGCAACTACCGGTATTTGATTTCGTGAATTGATTTCTTGGCGTAAGAAACGTCAAAGAGCTAACGTACAGCCCACTACGATGACCGTATAAGGAATGTACATATAGCTCTAACAATTATATTGCATGTTTTATTGAAGTATAATCATAACTTCCTGCTGTTAAATGCGGTCAATATACCATACTGCCGACTCCAAAAACATTAGAGAACTTACTGCCGGCCGGGTGCTCGTATGTCTCGCGTGAATTAGTGCATCGCAAGCATGGAAAGATAAAATGTATGCACTATCCCCTCCCAATGACATAGACTATACACGACATTATATTACGCTTATGATTTTCACGTCGTTATTTCGAATTGCGACTTACTAATAAACGAAGTTATTGTGAAATTACTATAAAATAGTTATTGGTTATCATCATTGATGAATTAACTTTAGTATATTGCCGTACATAATAAATTATGTTCTAATGTGGATTTATAATGGATATTATTGATTTAATCTACCTCACAGGAGGACTGTAGTTCACAATGAATTGTTCGAGCCGATATCAGAAGGAGCATAGTATCCAGGTTGCTGCCATTCGTAATGGAAAAAGCGGAGTGTGACGAATCTGTTATGATAGCTAACTGAGCTACAAAGTTCTCCACCAAATCATAATTTTTCAAATATCGTTCTTTCATGTTTATTATATGTTTATAGTACGCATAGCAATATTCTTTTTCATAATAATATTTTCCATTTGTCATTTCTAATAATAATCTGTGTGACACATCAATTTTTGGATGGTTTATACGAGGGCTGATAAAAAGAGGCTGAGACTGATTTTTTCCGTAGCTTCCTTGAGAGTTACATGTCTGTACATTGAATATTTGAAAACAATGGGGTTTTATGTATAATGACAATAGGCGGCAGTGCTATCGTATTGGTCGGTTGGTAGTAATGCTCTGTGTTGTAGATCCTACTTGCATTCGCATGCCACAAAATTGAGGTGACGCGAGAGGAGCAGTATGGAGCAATAAAATTCTGTTTTCGCATAAAGCATTCGAGTACTACATTCGTCAGTATTGGCGGCAATGAGGATGCACATCGCAAAGAAACGACCATAACTTCATCGGCATGGGTGGAGAGTGCATCAGTTGTGCTAAATTCAACATAACCTGTGTACCACATGCGTCTTTATAGCCTCAATCTTACTTTTTTGTATTGCCGTTACTAGAGGCAAAGCTGCGGAGCTTTCGATTTGAGAACTCTGAAGCAGTTCTCAAGAAATATGAGGCGATTCTCAAGGACCTGACAAAGAATGGCTTGCATCATGTGTTCGAGAACTGTAAGAAACGCTGTAACAAGTGCATTCAAGTAGAAGGGGACTACTTTGAAAAACATCATGTAAACATTGAGGTAGAGTAATAAACATCTGTGAAAAAGAAACAAAAACAGCCTACCTTTCTTGATCAGCCCTCGTAGAATATATCTGCACTTCTAACTCAGTCTTTGTCTCACAATTGGAAACCGAGAAACTGTACATGACGACGACGACGACGATGATGATGATGATGATGATGATGATACTATGTATAGTCTATTTTGTTCCTGCATATTTGATCTTATACGTAGTTCAAATCCTTGGTAATTTCCTAGAAGACAGGCAAAACCCAACATGGCTGACGAAAACTACCAAAAACGATCTGCCAACTATGAAGTTCAAATGCCACCAAACATCAAAATATCAAAGATGAAAAATAAAACATATATTCATATTTATAAAGAAGAGCAAACCCTTAAAAAATGAAAATATTTCTAATTTTCCATCTTTCATTTTTTTGGTGTTTGTTAGCATTCGAACTTCATAGTTGGCAGTACTTTTCTGGCAGTTTTGATAACTCGTTGGTTTTGATCCGCCCTTTACCCCAAGAAATCACTAAAATACACAACAAAACAATAATTTATCACTTTATGACGTCTTCAACGACAACCACTTCACTCCCAGTATATGAGAAAGGCTTCAAGGCAATCTAAACTTAAACCATGCAGGCAACAAAGAACTAAGCTAACACTTTGTCGTACAGTCAACTTCGCATAAATAAACAATGTATTTACACAAAATGAAATTCTCTTCGAACACTTATTACACCTTAACTTATACGGAATATTCAGTAAATAATTCCTTTTAAACCACAGTTTTCGACACAATTCTTATTCACCAGCGAAAGAACTAAACCAAAATCGACACAAAATGTAATGCCCTGTTCTATGTTCACACATCTTTCACAAATATCTTAAAATGACAAACTTTCAATAGCTTTAGCCATCAGACACAATATAACGCCACTTCACGACAAACAACCAAGAACAACTGACAGCAATATTACCCTTTCAAAATTAACGAAATTCTAGAAAAATTTACAACTACTGTATAACCAATCAAATCGAAAGAAAATCACGGCGACACCAGTATAAAAATCTAGAACTAACATATACAAGTCACTAAAAATCACTAACATTTAACTCTGAAATAAAAAAGTTGGTAATACTACATTCAACCAGGTGCCCGTCTTATATGAAATTACCAAATCCTTGTTTACTCGAGAAACTGCACAGATCTAGAAGATACTGACGAGGGCGACGACGACGACGACGATGATGATGATGATAGCGTAAATAGATTGTTCCCGCTTATTTGACCTTGTATGTAGATCAAATTCTTGTTTACCCGTAATTGTACTCATAATAATTTGGTATATCATTCGCAGGTCTCTGCTACTGATGTGGACGAAGGCGCGAATGGTCGAGTGCGTTACGCAATTTCTTCTGGCGACGACAACCGCGACTTCAGCATCAGTGAGGACACAGGGGTAGTTCGCGTAGCCAAGAACCTCAACTACGAACGCAAGAGCCGGTACATCCTAACAGTGCGAGCCGAGGACTGCGCCGGAGGTCTGCTCCTCCTCAACACGGGCGAGGACTCCAGCGTCCGCTTCGACACGGCGTCCATCGTCATCACTGTCGCCGACATCAATGACAATCCACCCACCTTCTTGGACTCGCCATACCTCGCATACGTCATGGAGAACGTTGTACCCCCACCGAACGGCTATGTCCTCACCGTGAGAGCATACGACGCCGATACTCCGCCCTACAACGGACAGGTCCGCTACTTCCTCAAGGAGGGTGATGCAGATCTCTTCAGAATCAACGCCTCAACTGGAGAGATCACTCTGCTCAGAGCTCTGGACCGCGAGGCGCAGGCCGAGTACATCCTCACTCTAGTCGCCATGGACACCGGTGAGTACACAGAAACATTTTACTGCATGCTTTTTTATATAAGACCTTATCCTGTCAAAAATAGTTTTGAAACCCCAACAGCTTTTATTGGCAGATGAATTACGTGGAAGAATTTAACATCGGAAAATAATTTCACATTTACTGCTAGTAGGCAGGTTTCAAGAAAACGTTTTAGACATTCGAACACATTTCATGAATGTATGATGTATGGTTAAGCAAATTTCTGAAAACCTTTTTGGGATCCAAATAATTCTGATGAAAGATACGTTATAGGGAAGCATTTTTACATTCGGGTATATTAGATAAGTGCTAGGAAAGCATGATTTCTTGCAAACTAGCATATTTGATTACTAATATCATGAAAGTGTTAAAACAATTAAATGATTTTACTATTATACTCGGTTTCTGGTACACCTCAGTTAACTGTCAGTTACTTAACTGCACTTATAAATTTGACTGCACTGTTAACTTTCATGTGTTTCCGAAAAGTTAAATTTAGATTTATCAGATCTTGTAACTAACAGTTGAGGTAACTTTAAGTTCAGTATCTCTTGTTGTCCATAGATGTCTCCACCTGCACTGGTAGGAGCAAGGCTTTTTAATTATGGAACCGTGTGATAAACGATAGTGTACATATACACTTCCATCTCAATCGTAATATGATTAAAAAGGTAATAGTTGTTGATATTTGGCGTGATCATCGAGGTAAATAATACTAGTGGAGAGAGAGCTAGATGTAATTTCTGCTACAAAACTACAACCGCAGTCAGCTGTGGTAGTTATGGCACCCATATTGGTAATGTAAAAATATGTTACATTCGTCCATATGAATGCTTTCGGGTGTTCAAATGGACTTTTCGGAGACCGAAATACCATTGGCATTGGTAGAGCACCCAAGAATAAAATATTCATTGACTGACGACATAGAATCTGAAGTTTATGACGAAAATGAAGCTTAAGATATTCGAAATTGTTTTTACAAACACACATTATTATCCTAATATGTCATAGAAAGTAGAACATTTACCGTAAGTTACGTAAATAAAACGCCAAATTTGTTAAATTATACCGATAATATAGTAAATTAATTAATTCCGGTTTATATTATTATTTAATATCGGTTATTATACTTTACGAAACAGTAATGCAGTACCGCCGCATGTTGGTATTTGTTCGAATCAGTATTAACAGCCAGGTAACAACAGGCTGAGGCACAGTTATCAGTTGAAGCACAGATAACTGTAAATATGACGATAACTGTTGTTTTCGGAAACTCGTTTCAAACATATCAGCTCGTTAAATCTTAGATAACTCTGTATGTACAGGTAACTGTCTTTCCAGAAACCGGGCATTATTATTATTAGATTGGTGCTATTGAAATATTTTGAGCAAAACACTTTCATATATCGATATCACGGATGAATTTCGGATATTCGAATATTTTTACTAATGTATGGTGCCTTGGTATGTTCCCCCCTTGCCAGCTGACCTGAATGACCTGAGACAAGAATCGAAGCAACACTGGAGTCAATAACCGAGGACATGCTTGCACGAGTCTGAATCCGGACAGAACTAGAGTACCATCTCGACATTTGCCCTGACACCAACGGCGGTCACATTGAACAATTTTAGTGTAAAAAAAAAAAAAAAAAAAAAAAAAAAACTTGGATAGGTAATATGTTGTTTCGAGTCAATAAAGTTCACTTTTGAAAAAATCAGTTTGCACCATCCTTTTTAATCACGGTGTATTTGAACGTGTGTGATATTATGTGACCAGTAACGAAAATTTTGAGACTTGCTTTGATAGATTCCAGGCAGATAGCAACAGTGAATCTCGTCCACTGATTATTTGACCTAGGCATTTTAATGTGTATGCCAATCCTTGTATAGTGGGGTCATTGCAATTTTGAGCAATTTAGCTTCGCAGAGGAGGGGTATGTGTTCTCCGCACCATAAAGTTCTGGCAGTGCCCAATTAATAGCGGATGCCCCGCCACATGGAGGCGTTGCTGCTTGAGGCGTATTCTCACATTGCCTTTCCACGGCCGCAAGAGCGACCTGGCTGCTTAGTATTCGAATCAGATGTTTAAAGAAGAACGTATTCTCTCCTTTTATGTGTTTACTATTAGTTTATCATAGAGCAGTTAATAGACATGAGCTCTTGTGTCTGTAGAAATATGTAAAGATCGAGTACGTATATGGAAGCGCATTTATATCTCTGGTGTTTTCACCCAATTAGTTTTGAACGTATAGATCAGCTTTCCGACGTTTGGTTTAGACGGTGATAATTTTTATTGTAGAAACGTGATCTTCAATTATTTTTAACAATAGAAAACTGTTGAGTCTTTTGTTTTACGTTTATTTATAGAATGAACGGGAGTGGAGAAGTATAAAATGTAAATTCCGTGTTTCTTAAGTCTCCATAACTCTGGAATCATTTCTCAGTTGAGTAGTACTAATGTTATAATATAACAATAAACTTTTATCAACAGTACAAAGTTAACTAGTTCAGTATTGTTAGCATATTTAATTCTTGTATTAGATGGCTCTAATTTTTATTTGGGATTGTTGCTTTCTATTTTCTAACAATCATAATTTTAATGATTATAATCCTATTTTGTCCCACCAGGAGAATACTGGGATGGTACCAATTATAAGAACCACGACCCGCTTCCTTCCCGATTCTACAATCCTTCATAATACCATTTAGTTGTCTTCTTCTCACCTTCCGCCAGCTATCAGTCAGAGAAGTATAGCAACTGGCTGAATGTGCATCTTTCTATCGAGAGGAAAGTGCATTAGAGGCAAACCGCTGAAGAGTGGGGAAAAATACCTGACAAGAAAAACAATTTTATTTTATTGTGAAGGTAGAATACTATTATTCAAAAGAATTAAAATCGCTCTTCTCGTAAAGTTTTTCGGATGGTATGAATAGTAAGAGAAGGGTAACATTTTCATGCGCTGTTATGGTACTCATATGGGATTATGGTGCCGTCTACCGCTTACCTTCCTGCACAAGAGGAATAAAATGATAATGCCGTTCCAGTACTGGTTCGATGATCGTTCACCTCTGCCGAGGCATGTGGACGTGGGACCTGAAGTCTGATCGGCCTTTGGATAGGTTTTCAGCATAACAATTAGCGTAAAGATTATTTAGGAAAATCCCGAACGGTCACCAGATACAATAGTTCATCTTCGAATACAAGCGGGAAGACTGTCTTTCTTCGAATAGCACCCTATGCTAGCTACTCTCGTTGTAAGGCAGTTATTTCCAACTGGCCAACCTATGACGTCGGAGCGCGTTTCCCCTCTCGGAGCAGAGCTTAGTAGAGCACGTGAGGGTGGGTAATATTGTGTCTCCGCTATTTAAACATCTCCATCCCTTTCACTTCCCCTACTCAAGGAGATCGAGAGCAGAGACGTGTGACGTTACAGTACCAGCAGTTGGAAATGCCTGTCGTAAGGCATCCACTGCCTAGCATACGCTGACCAGACGTCCCCGATTTCCGGGGACAGTCCCGGTTTTGAGTTGCTGTCCCCGGGGAGCAAATGTCTCCTTTTTGTCCCCGGAAATTAATTTTGTCCCCAGAAATTTTGATTTTGTTTCAATGACATTTTACACATGAATATTTAAGTATCGTGATGGAACTGCTCTGATTCATGCACATTTCTGAACGGTTCTCAGTATGAGACAGAAGTACCAGCAAGCACAGTATGAGATAATCTGCACTCTTTGAGAAGAGCATACGATATCCCGTTTTGTCTTCATTCGCGTTGCGTGGAAGCATTAGAACTGCCGCAGCGTCCATTTTTAAGTAGTTCAAAAAATGAAAAGTTTTGTGACAAACCAACAGGTCAAAATTGGTGTGATATTTTTCTACATTTCAAAAAAAAAAATCTATTCCATTTGAAAATCTTCTCAAAATAGTGTCATTAATCATGCGTCTTTCAGTCAGTAATTTGTCAGTTGAAAGACTTTTCTCTACAATGAACTCAGTCTGGACTGATGAAAAGTCAAGACTGAAACTTGAAACAGCTTTGTTACATGTGAAAACTTTCATTTCTCATGTGAAGAACTTAGTGTGAAGCTGTATGGGAATGAATAGATCCTTAAAAAGATATATTCTTCAGACCACTACTTGTAAAATGTGTGTGTTAGAATTCACTGTGTATACAATATCATATGAAAGACTTCGATACATGCGTCAGTACTGAAATTGAATTCTTAGTGGCCATAATTATGTATAGAAGTTATGTGCGTTTATTCATTTAATTCAGAAAGTTAAGATACTCTACAAATTTAGTGTGCAAAGTTCTATAATTGTATCTACAGTTACATGTAATTTGTGCAACATTTCAACTGATAGTGACGAGATAAGTGTTTGTGGTTTTTCTTGAAATTGCCGATGTCCCCTGTTGGATCATAAAAATCTAGTCAGCCTAGCCTAGCACAGGGACACACTTCCACATACTAGCGGATAACGCTTATTGAAGGTCTCCGACTAGGACTGGTGAACAGTCCTGAACGTTTAGGAAGAAAAAACTAGAATGAAATGAGGAGTTTTGATGGAATGAAATTTGCAATGTTGACTAGAAATTGACAGGTACAAAACTTTGCTATAGTGCATATCTTTACGTAGAACTACTTGTGGGTGCAATCACCTGTCGACAGGTACATAGCTTTATGTTACTGCATATTTTTAAGTAGAAATATGTATTACGGTTCTAGAAATAAAACAGAGATTACAAGGATAACAGGAAGGCAAGAAAAACAAGGGGAAATACAAAGAAAATAAGGAGAACAAGGGGGTGCAAGGAAGAAAAGGGGAATGTAAATAGAACAAAGGGAAGACAAAGGAGAATAAGGCGAAGACAATGAGAATAATAGAAACACAAGGAGAATAAGAAAAGATGATAACGAAGGGAATGGAAGTAGAACAAAGGAAAGATAAGGAGAACAAGGGGAAGAAGAAAAGACTAAGAGGAATACGAGGATAATAATGGGAAGACGATAACGAGGGGAAGGCGAGAAGAAGAAGGAACCCAGAATTTGCAAAATGATTATGATATGCTTTGATATGCGAGTGTTTTGGATTAAGAGCACGTTTTCGAAACGAATTATGCTCGTAAGCCAAGGTTTTACTGTATTGTAAAAGTGTTATGGTACGAGTGATTATGTAGTAAGAACCGTCGAGTTGGCCATATTCCCACAATAGAGGTCCTGGGCACATATTTTCCCGTTAGAGTGTAAAGGAACTAACAATATGCTAGTCTGACGAAAATTTTCAAAATCTAATTAAATATTTGTATCCTATATTTGGTAATGTAAGCCTATGTACTCTGGACCCCTATTGCTGGAATATTGCCTATCAGATGGTTACTACATAATTACCATGTAATGTTATATTCGTTACTCCATGATACAGTTGATGTAAATAAGTACAGGGACATCATTTTATTTTTACTAACATTTTTTATATTAACTTGGCTATACATTTAGAGAACCGGAAATACAGTTTCCATGACTGTCGTTCGATGATACTGGCGTAAAACACAAACAAATCACTCTACTAGGTATAGGAGGTAAGAAAAGTAGTTCATCCATTTACCTAAACTAGGAAATATCGCGATTTTGAGTTTGATAATTATCATTAGGTTTTTGTTTAGTACTGTATTAAGAATAAGTGTTTTTACTACAAATTGAGTTATCATTATGCAGTGTATATTATACTGTCTACAGTATATTAGCGTACATTATAGAGAAAGAAGTTAAATTGAAAAATAATCTTAATATGAATATTTAAACACTTTTTTGAAAATGGTGGCAGTTCATTTCGATACAGGCTTCAGTTCTTTTGTGCATATTATCGCACTATAGATTATTGCATCTAATTCCAATTGCCAGTTTCGTCCTTCGTACTAGTAACTCATGTTGAAATAATTCTGTACCTACTCTATAAAAGAATACCTTACGTACTGTAAATTCAATCTTCACTTCTGCCCGATCCGAAAAGATAAAATTATTCAGACATGCTATCTACTGTCCGTCCAAGTGGTTATGCCGCAGGATTGTAGAAAGTGGGGAAATCACGTGACAGTTAATTACTTAACGAGGCCCTTTTATTTAAGTTATTTTAAACAGTTGTATAATATTACGTAAACGTCCAATTCCTAACAGAAATTAATGTTTTCAGAAAAGAGCTAAGACAGCCCAGCTTTTACAGAGGGGCCAACAGAAGCAGGTGGATACGTAGGCAAACGGACGACAGTAGCCCTACCTGTGCGAAAATATGATTCAATATTGAAAGCTCTTTCGTCACTGGAAAACACGAACATATTTCTGGAACGTACTACACTCACTAACTCAGTGCTGTTTACTATATGCGGCCTTGATTCTGTGTGGAGTACAGTTGAAACTTCATTAGTAGAAGGGATGGGAGTGAAGTACATTAAAAAACTCAGGTACAATACAAATTGAAGTAAAAATAAAATGATGTCCCTGTATATGTTTTACTGTTATAAATGTCAAATAGCTTTTTTTGAACAAAAGTGAACATTTCGCTCACATTTCCAAACAAAACCGGATATTTCCAAAAGATTTTTTTCTATAAAATGCACACAAAATAACTAAAATCATTATTATTGATACCATTAGAACAACAGATGTAACACGCACGACACATAATATTATCACAGTCTAGTATATACAGTCACGAAGCTTGAGTTGTGAGGGTGCTAAGAACAATAGACTGTGTCGGTACTATTTCGCATTGTCTGTAATGAGGCGATATTAGCGATCCTAGTGGTTAGCAACTATCTATGGATGCATATTTACTACGTATTGAGCTTCGTGACTGTATATACTACATTGTGATATTATCGTTCACTTTGGAGTACAGTAAAGGCTCGATACAGTTTTTTCTACTTCCTGAAAAAAAATACTATTTTGGAAATTACAGGTTTTCTTCGCATCTTCCACAACTATAGGTACTAAGAGTGGTCATCGTGGTGAATTTGTTTTGGCTTGCATTTAACTGTAACGTTCCGCTATTCTGACATGACCAAGAATCATTTAGGTTCAATTTCTACACAGAAACGAATATTGAAAGAAGAGTGACATTCATTTCAAGATGAAAATCTTTTAATTTTAAAGAACTTTCAGTATCAGAGACTTCTGGTTTCTAGCAGTTTTATTATTTTAAATCTGGTTCTAAATTTGAAAAATACTTATTTTATAGCCCTACCTCTCTTATAAGGCTTTATTGTGGTAGTGCATTGCGAGTGTCATACATTGCACCGTAGTGTTATATACATTTTCATTACATTACAAGTTTCATAGCAGTTAAACATTTTATGTGAATGTAATTATTGAAAGGACGTAGGATTGAGAAAGAAAGTATGAAAGTTTTAACGTCAGTAAAACATCAAAACAGATTCTATGTAAGAGTAGTTAAATGTGTGAATTTGACATTTTTTTTTGCAACTACGTTGCTTAGCAACACAACGGGACATCGTCATTTGTTTCACTTCTAAAATAAGTGACTGCAAAAGACTTCCCTAGGGTAATTATTAGAGATTCATTAAATGAACTTGAATGATAAATGTTCCGGTCTTTATATGTACACAGTACCACTAGTTGTTATGCTTCATCTAGCACTAAACTGATCCTAAATATTCTTCCAATTTAAATTGTCACCATTCTCTTTCTTCATACAGATTAATTTTACAATCGTCGTCTATACGAAATAATTATTAGTTTCTCAGTTCCATCAACATATTTCTTGCGGAAAGATAATTGTCGTTATATTATATCCATAGAAATGATTATAGTGTATGTGTTGATAAAGCAGAACGCTTATTAAGTGGTAGAATTGCATCAAGTGCGAACCAACATTTATGAGCGTTGTATATGAGGCCTAACTAACAGATAAGTTGCTATGGTTCGTTGCCATTTCTCCGACGGGAATTGAACTAGGGTGCGCCTGAACGATACAGCGCAGAATTAAACTGTAAAACGTAAGTAACTTATATACAGGGTGTAACTGAATGATTTTTTCAAAAATTGTGGAAAAACCTGGTATGATACATATAATAATTCAAATAATGGACTTAAATTAATAAAAAATTGTTTGACATAAATTATCTATCAACGAAAATAAAAATATAATTATTCCATTCTCATTATCTGAAAAATGTTACAAATCTCCTACATCTGTACAGGGTTGTTTCCGATCTCTGATAACGAATATGAATGATATCATGTGCGTCATTAACCACAACGACAGCTGAATTGCAGCGAGAGGTGACAGACCAGTAGTGAGTGATTTCATAATCAGAGTGCACGGTGTATCACAGTAGCAATGTCCAAGAAAATCGAGCCTTTTTTTTTGAGGGGTACATAACAACCCTTTCCGATGCCAAGTACAGTTAAGTGAAAATCATTGGAGCCTGCAAAAAACATAGTTTCGTTATTTCCAAGAAAGGCATCTTGTGTGTACCTAATAAGACAGGCAAAGCTCGGATGGGATTAATTCCAGAGTGGAAAAAGCAAGAAAATCCACCCCTGTCACAAGTCGGCGCACCACCACGAGATGATACAAATTAATTCCATTCGATATTTACCAATCTTATTAAGTACACAGAAGATGCCTTTCTTGGAAATAACGAAACCTAGTTTATTGCAGGCTTCTTTTATTTTCATTTAACAGTACTTGGCATCGGAAAGTGTTGTTATGTATCCCTCTCTTAAAGGCTCGATTTTGTTGGGAATTTCTGCTGTGAGTCGCCGTGCATTTTGACTATGAGATCACTAACTACTGGTCTGTCACCTCGCGCCACAGTTCAGCTGTCATGTGACTCTGACGCACATGATGTCATTCAAATTCGTTATCAGAGATCGAAAACAACTCTGCATTATATACTTCTTAATTTAAAATCAAGAATCCGCCACTGAGCATGAGTTCTACTCTTTCAGAGGTGAGCTAAAATTGTATCAGTGTATGCTATATTTTATGTTACAAGTATTAGCAAAATAAAATAAAAATATAGAGGGTGATATGATGAAGATTTTTCACAAGGAATTGGGATATCTAGCATTTTGTGACTCGTGAGCCATTCCATGGAGGAGCCTGTCTCAAAATGTAAATAAAGTTAGAGCAGTGGTGTCTACTTGTATTAGCTTTGTCAGTTCCTGTTGATCGCCGAGTTAGGGAAGCTGGAACCTTGACCTGCACGCTCCCCTGACCTCTTCCCTCCTGACTTTTTTCCTATGGGAGTACGTGAAGACTATTTTGTACTCAACACCGGTAGAAACAGTAAATTATCTTACTGAGCGCATCTTTATAGCATCTTTACTGCATTCGATACCATAAGAGGGGAGCGGAGAATCTTCCAGAGAGTAAAACAAAACATGGTTCGTCGTTACACGCTATGTGACGAAGTTGGCGGTCGTCACTTTGAACATTTATTGTAAATGTGGAAGCCAATAAAGTTCTTCAAACTACTCTGATGCTTTATTTTGCCTACTGAATAAGTAGAAAGTTCGCCACCACAAAAACAGGAAAACCAACATCTCACAGTGCTGTAGATACTCCAATTCTCATTCCCGGTCATGGGTTCCTAGATGATAAATCTTCACCATATCACCCTCTATATCCCCCATATTTTAAAAAAAGTCATTCAGTTAAACGCTGTACATTTTTCTTAAACGATGAGAATAGGGCCTATACCAGTGGTCGTCAGCACTTGCTGAAATGTGCAAAGGGTAAGCGGAGTCGTCCCGTGTGCACCGTTGTGCAGCAGGAAGAGGTAAAGAGCATACCCGCTAGCAGCTACGAGTGCACCATGGTGCACTGTGTTCTCCACGAGTAAGGGACGCTAGCCCCAGGGTGCTCTGCGCTGACAACCCCTGGTCTACACGATTAATGTGCAAGAATATGAAAGCGACGATTACGTTGTAAGGGCAGAAGATCGTATCTTCAGTATGTGAACAGTGCTTTTGATATATTTCTGAGAATTGGAACTTTGTTAGTTCAGAGCAGGTAATATAATAATAATAATAATAATAATAATAATAATAATAATAATTATTATTATTATTATTATTATTATTATTATTATTATTATTGTTGATGTTGTTGTTGTTGTTGTTATTATTATTGTATGTGAACAGTGCTTTTGAAATATTTCTGAGAATTGGAACTTTATTAGTTCAGAGCAGGTAATAAAATTATTATTATTATTGTTATTATTATATTATTATTATTATTATTATTATTATTATTATTATTATTATTATTATTATTATTATTATTATTATTATTATTATTGTACCCGATGATGAAGTGGGTACCATACTTGACGCTAAATCCGATACTTGCGAACTGAAATCCTTGGGAGGGCGGTAAAATTCCTTAGTACAGCTTTATTTGGAATGTTAGTAAAACTGGAAGGCTCGTGTTGTATATTTACGATAGTACATGTAAAATAATACCACAGTCTAGTATATACAGTCACGAAGCTCGAGTTGATGAGGGTGCTAGGAACAATAGATTGTGCCGGTACTATTTCGCATTGTCTGTAATGAGGTGATAGTAGCGATCCTAGTGGTTAGCAACTATCTATGGATGCATATTTACTACGTATTGAGCTTCGTGACTGTATATACTATACTGTGATACTACTATTCTTATTGAGAGAGCTCCAGTCTAAATCAACTGGCCATACATTGTCCATATAAAAATTTAGATCTTGAGGTTGTACATGGGGTCCGTATGGGCAGACTAAGTGCGTGGAGTTTGACGTTCTGCATATAATAATTTATTATTATTATTATTATTATTATTATTATTATTATTATTATTATTATTATTGTACCCGATGATGAAGTGGGTACCATACTTGACGCTAAATCCGATACTTGCGAACTGAAATCCTTGGGAGGGCGGTAAAATTCCTTAGTATAGCTTTATTTGGAATGTTAGTAAAACTGGAAGGCTCGTGTTGTATATTTACGATAGTACATGTAAAATAATACCACAGTCTAGTATATACAGTCACGAAGCTCGAGTTGATGAGGGTACTAGGAACAATAGACTGTGCCGGTACTATTTCGCATTGTCTGTAATGAGGTGATAGTAGCGATCCTAGTGGTTAGCAACTATCTATGGATGCATATTTACTACGTATTGCGCTTCGTGACTGTATATACTATACTGTGATACTACTCTTCTTATTGAGAGAGCTCCAGTCTAAATCAACTGGCCATACATTGTCCATATAAAAATTTAGATCTTGAGGTTGTACATGGGGTCCGTATGGGCAGACTAAGTGCGTGGAGTTTGACGTTCTGCATATAATAATTTATTATTATTATTATTATTATTATTATTATTATTATTATTATTATTATTATTATTATTATTATTATTGTACCCGATGATGAAGTGGGTACCATACTTGACGCTAAATCCGATACTTGCGAACTGAAATCCATGGGAGGGCGGTAAAATTCCTTAGTACAGCTTTATTTGGAATGTTAGTAAAACTGGAAGGCTCGTGTTGTATATTTACGATAGTACATGTAAAATAATACCACAGTCTAGTATATACAGTCACGAAGCTCGAGTTGATGAGGGTGCTAGGAACAATAGACTGTGCCGGTACTATTTCGCATTGTCTGTAATGAGGTGATAGTAGCGATCCTAGTGGTTAGCAACTATCTATGGATGCATATTTACTACGTATTGAGCTTCGTGACTGTATATAATATACTGTGATACTACTCTTCTTATTGAGAGAGCTCCAGTCTAAATCAACTGGCCATACATTGTCCATATAAAAATTTAGATCTTGAGGTTGTACATGGGGTCCGTATGGGCAGACTAAGTGCGTGGAGTTTGACGTTCTGCATATAATAATTTATTATTATTATTATTATTATTATTATTATTATTACTATTATTCAACAATTAATGTGCATAGCTAAAGTGGTTTTAGGGTGAAAGCCTTGCTATCGGTATGGATGACATTTTTTTAAATGGAAGTTACTATACAGAATCCCTTCATATTGAAAGGCAATAGATACACAGGATAAAATACGCTGTTGTCACGTCAGACGACGGAGGAAAAATGAGAGAGAAAGTAAATTCTAGACTCACCCCACAAATTTCAGCAGCGGTGTTACCAGATTTGAGGAAATATTCTAAAATTAGGTTAAAGAACAGGGAAAATTAGAAGATTTGAAAAAAAAAAACCGTATTTTTTATGGACGTTTGGCTTTCTTTTGAATTCATGGAATAAATGTGCAATAAAAAACTGAAGACTATATATTTTCTATGTTTGATATAGGCCTACACTTGTAAATAATTTTATTCTCGAGTCTATTTGCAATAAAATATTATGTTATTTATGAGATTCATCTTTCTCAGGCCAATCAGAATGCAAGTTATCGACAAATCAGAACACGAGCATTAATAGCACGTAGGGCAATTGAATCAAATTATTGCCACCTCACCAATACCAATTAATCTTTCTTGTTTTTTTTAAATTGAGGTCTTTACTTACAAAAATCTGTCACCCATTTCTAACTTGCTGTTACTTACGACTAATCACTGTTTGTTTTGACGTAGAACTTATGTAATACGTTTCAAATAAGTTGACACATTCCGATAGAATGTGTGTTTTCATTACATTTAATTTTACGAATAAAGAAACGTGACAGTTTACAATGAAGTTGCAGGCTTTAATTTGCATTGTGCTTGTATATTCCTAGCTTAATTCCAATATTTAACTATACAATTTTAACTAAAAGTGAACGTCCGTTTACGTCTGATTAATCTCAATATGTTAGGTTAGGTTGCTCTTGTTAGTCACAGAATGAAGCTTGTGTTATAAAATATAGGGAACGGATTTCTAGTTCCTTACCTATTTTGTTTGCTACGTCCTAGATGTATGTTATTCAGATATCTCTACGTTTCATGCATATAGGATCCCACTATTAAAATTCTATAGAACCAAAAACGCCTAAAAGAACAATAAAATCTTATAAATGCCTAAAAACTGTGTTTGTGTCTGAAAAGCGCCGTTTTAGTATTTTGTGTATATTTAAAATAAAAATACCGGTACTAAAAATGCAAAAATGCCCCCAAAAAATACAAAAAATGTTATTTACATTGCAAAAAAAAATCTCTTACAAACACCGGCCTACAAAGCTCGTTCCATATTGGTCTCAGAAGGGAAGAGAAGAAGATTTTACCTAATTTCTTGGAACCGAAGTTCTTTTGGAAAGGTCCATCTAGGATAAAAGGCTTTGTAGGTTGTTCAGGTTAGGCTAGAACTTACAAATTAGTTTTCCTGTCATTACATCCCCGTTATGAGAAATGAAACTGCCCAATAAGCATTCAGTGTCTTTCACTGATAGAATTTGAATCTTCACTTTAGTAATACTCATTATCAGCACCAGTTCTTTTTACTTATATATTCTCCACCCAAAATGGAATATTTGCTAAAATTAAAATTATTAATTGTTAATGTTATATAAACTCCTAAATGTCCTAAATTGGATTTTATAAAGCCCCAAATCTCTCTTTTTTAGCTACTGGAAATTCGTTCCCTAGTTATAAAACAGTATTGGAGTAATATGGAAGTTCTATAGGTATTATAATGAACTACAGCAGTTTTACGTCTTTCACAATCATCCATTTTGTTCTATTACCCAGTATTTCCTGCACCAATCCAAAATTCGCAGACATGTTGAAGAAATTTGGGGAAATCTTACATGTTTGGCTGAGGAAATTTTCGAGTTTCTAGCTGGAAATTCTGTTCGCCAGTATGTTTTGCACTCTGCCAACGTTAACATGTAGTTCTCCACTGTTATTTCTCGCTAAAGGAGGAGTAAACACAGCAAACCAATTTGAAGAATACTAATGAGATCAACTACAATCACTTTCTATTGCGAAATATTATGATCTGTGGTATTATAGTAGTTTTAAAACGGCAAAATTAGCATTGCTGTATAAATACATTTCAGAGGACAATAATCAACTTCCCCTATGATGTACACAGCGAGAAGATAAATTAGAAAAGTTCACTGATTGGCCCAAAAAATTTCACACAGGAAACAGGTTTCGCTCGGTTAAAATACAGACAGGCTTTCACTGTTAGAGATCGAACACGACTGCCGAGGAAATAGTGTGTACATTTCCCCGGGATTGAGAGAGGGAAGTGACGTCAAGGCTAGAACTGTAGTATACAGCTGACTTCCATTCGGTGCATCTGAGTCTAATTTATGGCAATCCAGTGCACATTCCAGCAGTGAATCTTCATTTATGATACGTATATTACGAAGAATTAATATAAAATGTGTCGTGCTATATTTTCAGCGGTCGGCAGTTCCAGCACAGCCGTACACATCAGTGTGAACGGAGCTTTCGAGGTCTTGCTGAGAGCTGAAACAAATGTTAATCCTAGCGCAGGCAGCGAACAGCATCAATGTTGTGGCGTGCTCAAATTTTTTAAATATTAAAATTATACAAACATAGATAGCCCGAGTATTCGTAGAAGGTCACTGCTGATGATGAATCTATGTTTGTTTGGACACGGTCTCCAGCGGCGGCCAGTAATGCATCACAACGTGATCTGAAAGCCAACGGCAGGTACAGCACGCAACGAGTGGGTGGAGGGACACGATTCCTCGGGCCGAAGAGGTTATTATTACATCTCTCTGTTTAATTGTGCTACATTTATTCCATGAGAACCGACTCTAATTAATGATTTTCGCAGAGCTTATACACGGTAACAAAGATTTCTGCACTCTGTGGGTAGTCAAGGAGGGCAAAAAGGTCGACAGAACCGCATCTGTAAGCTTTGAAAATGAAGTGGATGAAAACAGTACCGCGGTAGTCAAGGTTGTGAGAATTAGTAGTTGATAGTTACTGGCCCATTTTACACAGTCCCAATCCAGTCAGACAAACAGTTCCTATCTTGACTCTAGTAGTAGGTATCTTACTAACAAACTTGGAGGATTCGAGTTCGATTTCCGGCAGGAAAGTGAAAATTCATTTATCTGTCTTAGAACCTGGGTGTATGTCTCTTGTATGTCTCTATATGTAGGTATTACATTATAAAGCCATTCTTAAGGTATGCAACAACCAGGAAACTTTCAGCGCATTGATCTAGGTTCTAAGAGTTTGGGGCTTCGAACTCTGGGTTCGGGCTCGTCAGTATATCATTTTTTTTATTTTAGTAGGTTGTTTTACGACGCTTTATCAACAGCTTAGGTTATTTAGCGTCTGAATGAGATGAAGGCGATAATGCCGGTGAAATGAATCCGGGGTCCAGCACCGAAAGTTACCCAGCATTTGCTCATATTGGGTTGAGGGAAAACCCCGGAAAAAACCTCAACCAGGTAACTTGCCCCGACCGGGAATCGAACCCGGGTCACCTGCTTTCGCGGCCAGACTCGCTAACCGTTACTCCACAGGTGTGGACTCGTCAGTATATGATGGGACGTTATCTGCAGGGTCCAGGTAGGATGGCACGCCTATCAACGTCGGATTCACAAATGCCACCCGGGTTATCAGCGGGATTTAGACAATCATCGCATAGATAGAAATAGATAGAGATCATGCTGGAGACATTCAAAAAATGTATATCGACCTCTTAAATATACGACAAGAAGATTCATTTATATAAGGTTTTTATTTTTATTTTATTGGGTTATTTTACGACGCTGTATCAACATCTAGGTTATTTAGCGTCTGAATGAAATTTAATAAAGGTGATAATGCCGGCGAAATGAGTCCGGGGTCCAGCATCGAAAGTTACCCAGCATTTTCTCGTATTGGGTTGAGGGAAAACCCCGGTAAAAATCTCGACCAGGTAACTTGCCCCGACCGGTATTCGAACCCGGGCCACCTGGTTTCGCGGCCAGACGCGCTGACCGTTACTCCACAGGTAATATAAGAAGGTAATCTATTATAAAGTCTTATTGCAACCGTATAAAAACTGTTTTGAGTGATACTAAATTTATTTTTATTAGGTTAAATAATATTTCTATTACGCGTAGAATAATCAAGAAGATAACAATTGGTAGTTGAATTTAAAACTTTTTTCTTCGTATAAAGAAGGCAGCTCAAAACATATAACGATGTCAAAGTAAGTATACCCAACTTAATAATAAGTGGTTTACAATGCTATCTTAAGGGAGCTCCACTAATAATCCTACAGCTCTTTTGCAAAATAAGTCAAGCTGTGATTCCCCCATAACAGAGTCTCATAATTAAGGTGACTTTGAGTAAAAGCGTAATAAATCTACAAATAATAGGGCGTACAATGAACCTAAACGACCTAAGTGGAAGGATCCATCTCAGCTCCAGTCCTCGTGAAATTGATCGATTAGTCAATCAATATTACTCGACCGAGGCCAGTGGCGTCCTGCAGCCCGGAGCGCCACTTGTACTGCTCCTGTGTTCGTATAGCGTCATCGCCATAGACGGCCGCGGCTCCACTCGCCTCGGTCGAGTAATACCTAAGTTTCCCGGTAGTCTAATGGCTTCCGTGATTCTATTTGAATCTTAGGTATTCAGCTTCGATCCTGGCCGAAAGCGATTGACTTTTAAGCGGAAAGAGCCAAAAGTGCGACTTTCAACATATGAGAAAGTAAGTAGTTGCCCACACATAGATTTCCCTCATGTAAATGATCCATTTGTTCATGAGTAAATATCAATAAGGACAAAATATATGTCCAGGCCCGCCTTTAGTACGTTACGAACTCACAGTAACAGATGTCACTCCGTTAACGAATATTGATACTTCTATTGGAGGTGAGAGGGAATACATAGATTGATAATGCCACTGGTAGACAGATCCATATAACTTATATAATGAAACTGACGACGTATTACTACGAGGTGAATAAACTGAATATTAATAATATTGATTAAACAGAGACCAAATAAAAAGAGGTACGGTAATAATTGAGGTGCTGGGTGCAAGAAGGGCATTTTAGAGGATGAGCTCTTTTTGAGTAAAACGCTTTATTGTGGTCTATGATCTGTTATGAATATGATCACCAAGTTGTAGTTCAACATTGTGATCATAGAGGTCAGGAATACCCAAAATGTAAAGGCGTGCATAGATAACATTATTACGGTTTGAATTTTCAACATCAATTTTATAAAAACGTGCATCTGAGAGAAGTGCCTTTCTTGCACTCAACCCCTCAATTTAGTTGTCAAATGCTTGGTGCAACGAACCAACCAACAAACCACCTTTCGGTAACAAATACATCTGTGTCATGCTTGTAACGAAAATCGGCGTATTTCAATCATCTTCAGGTAAACAGTGTTTTGTGGTATACTCTAATGTAAATGATCTACAAAAATGTAGCTCCCAGTAAAAATAAAACACAAAAGGAAATTTGGTCCGTTCTACTGGTGCTTCAGTAACATTACATACCTTGGCTATACTAGACACACTTTAACTATGGTCCGTCCCAGGAATCTGTAGAGTAAAAAGATGAAATAAGACATGTGGGTATGTGGGAGGGCTGGGACCAATGACCGCTCTGGGAGGAGGCATTGGTTGAACGAAGCTACCAATCGCATACAGGAAAAGGATCATTTCTATCTGAACTCTCTACTATACCGGGGACAGAACAACTAGAGGCTTCAGTGACGTCACTACAGAAGAGCCCACACACAGCAGAATTGTTCGTGGCACTACAAACTGAAAACGTTGACCATCTACTTTCACTGATCCAGCTGCGCTCTCACAATACAATAACGTTTGTTCAGAAAATGTTTTGCAGCTTAATGGTACCGTATACCTGCTAGTGCGGGAGGAGGGGGTGGTCGGACAGTAAAAGTAACCGTCTCCAAGCTTCTAGATGTTCTGTCCCCAGTATACTGTAGACATCTTACCCCTTAGCGGCCTCGAGCTGATGCTGCCCGCAATACACTCCGGCACAGGTAGACTCCGCCCCAATATGTGCCAAGTCACTCTACAGATTTCGGGGACAGACCATAGATATTCTCTACAGAGTCTGCATAATTATTTTGAGTTTAACGCTTACAGTTCCGCACCATAGTTGCGTGACTTTTAAGACGTCATGCCTTGAGCTTGCTATAACAAATTTAGGAAGCTACAGTTGTAACAAATCCAGTTTTGTAAGCCAACTATGGGGAGAACATCGTGCTGGCCACAGGTACCTCTATATTCTTTAGATGATCGTTTACCTCTGCTGAGGAATGCAGACATGAGGCCTGCAGTTTGTTTCTCGGCCTGCGTTGGGCTGTCGTAATAAACAAGAAATTCCGTACTCCACCTGTCATTTAAATTCAGTAATATGCATAGAAGTTGGAGGACAGAATATTTGTGTGTGGTCTACAGGTTTTTTAGTTGTTGAAAGATGGAAGTATGGCGTTTATATTGCGATCTATTATTTAACCTTTAGTTTACAGTCTCTTTATGGCTTTGGACTGTTTCATTACGATAAAAATTTACTTAAAGATTGATATGCAATTTGAGAAAAAAAAACCTTTCGAACAACAACAGATTGCACTGTCATATTCGGGAGTCCACTTAAAGCGAATATGAACCTTTAAAATGTAAAATTATGCACAATTTTTGTATCACGCAGTTCAGAATCGAATTCTTAATGCACTTTTTTTTTAATCTAAAAATAAAAGGACAATAATTTGTAATCATTTTTAACGTTCTGATACACCCTTAGCCAGAGGAATGGAAACTGCATCAACGTAGCCACCGCTATGTGGCGTAGGAGTTCACTTTATTAAGACACTCACAAGTGGCCTAAGCTCTTTATATTTCTGTCATGAATCTTTCTTGTCTCCCACACGAGCGTCTTACATCATCTCTTATTTCCACATTTATTACAATCAGCCAGTCATTTAACTCAAACCTGTTCGCTAACCCCTGTTCTTCAAACTGTGGTTCGTGATTACGAGTGTTGTTAATATTTGACCGAAACAAATTGTTACGTCCACTGTATAAAGATACACCATTAGTCCAACGGCTGCAACGTCTACATTTCCACATCAGGCATGCGACTTGGAACCCTACAAGTCGAATTCGAATTAAAGTCATTTCTACCAACTTAAAAATCAGACGATTCAGTTGTAGATCTGAGTGGGACTCGTGATTCGAGACTAAGCTCGGGTCTGGATTCGAATCCCACTTTGAATGTTTTCTCATTGGGTGTTTTTCCCCGAACATTTTCTCAACTGTAATCCTGGACCTCATCTAGCCAATATATCATTTCGTTAACAATAATTCCAGTGACCATAGATAACTGAGTGGTTGATAACGCGTCGTTAAATAACATTAAATATAATAGTAAATCAGTAAACGTACAGAACGAATTACATACAAATCACAACTGATCCAGATAAAATTATGGAATAATGTACGTTCGAATATTAAATAGAAAAATGTGAAGGAGCAATAAATCAATATTCAGTTGCAGTAAATTTCCTGGATAGTAAATCCATATAACAAAGTATATGATTATGTCTCGTGACGAGAATATTGTACGAAATGGGAATATAAAAGTTGGAGATTTATCTTTCGAAGAGGTGAAAAAATTCAAATATTTTGGAGCAACAATAACAAAATATAAATGACACTCGGGAGGAAATTAAACACAGAATAAATATGGGAAATGCCTGTTAATATTCGGTTGAGAAGCTTTTGTCATCTAGTCTGCTATCAAAAAATCTGAAAGCTAGAATTTATAAAACAGTTATACTACCAGTTGTTCTGTATGGTTGTGATACTTTGATTCTCACATTGAGAAAGGAACAGAGATTAAGGGTGTTTGAGAATAAGGTTCTTAGGAAATTTGGGGATAAGAGGGGTGAAGTTACAGGAGAATGGAGAAAGTTACACAATGCAGTACTGCACGCATTGTATTCTTCACCTGACATAATTAGGAACATTAAATCCAGACGTTTGAGATGGGCAGGGCATATAGCACATATGGGCGAATCCAGAAATGCATATAGTGTGTTAGTTGGGAGACAAGAGAGAAAAAGATCTTTGGGGAGGCCGAGACGTAGATGGGAGGATAATATTAAAATGAATTTTAGGGAGATGGGATATGATGATAGATAGTGGTTTTAATCTTGCACAGGATGGCGGGCTTATGTGAGGGCGGCAATGAACCTGCGGGTTCCTTAAAAGTCATTTGTAAGTAAGTAAATCTATATATATTCACAGTGGATTATGTTAAATTGTATGGTCCAGTGTAAATGAATACGGTACAGCTTTAGAGCGAATTGTGTAATAACTTACGGATGAACAGTAAATCAGTACATGTAAATAATGAAAAACCAATACAGGGTGAATTATTAAATTAGAATCTATAAATTAGTAAATCGGTACAAACTGAACCTGTAAGACTGTTTCGTCAAGTAAAAATTCAGTAAGACTTAAAGAAAATTACGTAATAATTCACAGATGAATAGTTTCTGGTTGGTTACCGTAAAATGGGGAAACATTAGCAGGTTTTTTCATGTTTTTTTTTTTTTTTTTTCGAGTTTCCCAAATCCACATACAAGAATTCCTATTATAATACAATGCAAACCATCCTTTGATTTCCTCATTAATTATTTCTCTTCCATTTTTTTAGCAATTAGTTTTTTTTTTTTTAACCTGTCAATGTTACCCCGTGAACATGTAACTATGACAAGTTCATTTCAAAGGTTTATTTGAAAAAATAATATGCTTACTATATGTAACTGTGGCACTTAAATACGTTTTTAAAATATATTTTACAATTTTTGCTAATTAAGAATTCGCAATTAGTGAGTTGTAATATAGTATACATACCCAATGAAAATACTGAAGTCATTACAAAATTACAAATATTTAAAAAATAAATGAACACGAAGTTATGAAATTACATGAAATAATAACTGATGCCATTACAAAATGACAGCACAAAGTTTTGAAATTACAACTTTTCCAAAAATAAATGAACTCAAAATAATAAAATTCCTAGGACATTGGATAGGACGAGATGGACCCCTGAATTGGACTCCACGTTCTCCAGGCCGCTGGATTTATTTACTTTTTGGTGCTAAATGAAGGACAGGGTTTACACCACTAAAGTGCGGGACCTTCGAGACCTCCGTGCCCGGATTGTGGAAGCCATTGTTACCATCTCTCCGAGCATGTTGGAGCGGACCTGGACGGAAATAGAATACAGACTAGACATCCATCGTTTCACCAAGTTTCATGGAAGTTTGTGATTCTTAGTTACAAACTTAATCCCTCGTATGACTTATGTTTGTGAATAAAATTCTCTTATCTTTATTTCTTTTGTATTGGAAGCAAGATAAAAATATTGCATTTCGGTGTAGAAACCACGTATTTTAATGCTCTGATATTATTATACTCGTATTTAAGTAATAGCAAATCCATATAATAGAAATCGCATCATTATATCAAATTACACTTCAAAATATTGTATCTCTGAAACGATTCCGTAATTTTAAAAGGTTATTAATATTTTCTCTACCAACTCTGTAACATCTAGAATTTCATTAAAAAAACTTTTTAATCGCCCGTATACCACAAGGACATGCACTTTTTCTTTTACTTGGTTATTTAACGATGTTATGTTATGTTTTATTTAATGACGCTCGCAACTGCATAGGTTATATCAGCGTCGCCGGATGTGCCGGAATTTTGTCCCGCAGGAGTTCTTTTACATGCCAGTAAATCTACTGACACGAGCCTGTCGCATTGAAGCACACTTAAATGCCATCGACCTGGCCCGGGATCGAACCCGCAACCTTAGGCACAGAAGGCCAGCACTATACCAACTCGCCAACCAGGTCGACTTATTTAACGACGCTGTATCAACTACGAGCTTATTTAGCGTCGATGAGATTGGTGATAGATGGTATTTGGTGAGATGAGGCCGAGGATTCGCCATAGATTACCTGGAATTCACCTTACGGTTGGGGAAAACCTCGGAAAAAACCCAACCAGGTAATCAACCCAAGCGGAGATCGAACCCGCGTCCGAGCGCAACTTCAGACCGGCAGGCAAGCGCCTTAACCGACTGAGCAACGCCTGTGGCTGACATGCACGTAATGGAAGGCGGTCGAACCAAAACCAAACAACACAAGTACCATATTTTCTGACTGCAGATAACAAAAAAAATGGGACGTGTGAAGAATGTTGGAGGAGTGAAGAGGAGAAAGCGGAAGTACCCAGAGAAAACTCCTCAAAACCTTGGCTTCATCCACTACGATTGAACTCGAGCTCGCTGCATAACAGTCCCACGCGCTGGGCGGCATAATATTAGAATCTATATTAATAATAAATCTGTAAGCGAAATTTTTCTGGTAATTTTCGATTTTCCAAAAATAATTGGTGTTAACATGTATAATTAATCATCCTGAAACCAAAATCGCTTTTTTTGAAATTTTTGTTTGTATGTTTGTCTGTCTGTCTGTCTGTCTGGATGTTTGTTACCTTTTCACGCGATAATGGCTGAACGGATTTCGATGAAAATTGGAACATAAATTAAGTTCGTTTTTACTTAGATTTTAGGCTATGTGGCATTCAAAACACTTTATTTAAAAGGGGGGTTATAAGGGGGCCTGAATTAAATAACCGAAATATCTCGCTTTTTATTGATTTTTGTGAAAAATGTTACATAACAAACGTTTCTTTAAAAATGATTTCCTATAAGTTTTATTCCAGGCAAAATTTTGACGGAACTGATATTTAAATCTGTCTGTCTGTCTGTCTGTCCGGATGTTTGTTACCTTTTCACACCATAATGGCTGAACGGATTTCGATGAAAATTGGAATATAAATTAAGTTCGTTGTAACTTAGATTTTAGGCTATATGACATTCAAAATACTTTATTTAAAAGGGGGGTTATAAGGTGGCCTGAATTAAATAAACCGAAATATCTCGGTTATTATTGATTTTTGTGAAAAATGTTACATGACAAAAGTTTCTTTAAAAATGATTTGCGATAAGTTTTATGCCAGACAAAATTTTGATAGGACTGATAATTAAGGATATACAAGAGTTTTAAATTAACAATACAACACATTTCTACCGCCGCTTCAGATTATAGTGTAGTTGTTCAAAACCGGCCTGCTGATATACCCACACATTCTAAACATGCGACATGTCCACAGATGTTAAAGCGTGAATAAAATAAACTTGACAACAAAAAAATGCACAGTAAGGTTAACATAAAAATGATCTTCATACACAATCAACTCTATTAATTTGGAGTGATTTATTAAAGGATACATTCAAGACTAATTTAGGAAAATGTTAAATGAATTATCTTTGCACCAAATGAGTGGTCTCTGAACCAAAATGATAGCATTTTAATTATTTAAATAGAATTTGAATTAGGTAGCAAATTAAACGATTTATTCTTCTATCAAACACGAATGTTCCCTGGACCCAATATTCTATTTTAATTATGTACCTAATTACTTTATATTTATTTCTAATAAGTGCAGCGGAGCGCACGGGTATAGCTAGTGTAGAATAAAGTAGTAGTAAATCTTTTCGGTATACATTTTCGGAGTGAGCTATATATGAATACATACTGAAGTAATAAACCTGCGTATGCCACTTTCTTCGGTCTAGCCGACATCTTTCTTGATGGAAGAAATGCAATCCGTGAGTTGGTATACATCCCTCCGTGATGTTTGTGGCCTTGATACACGCGTGCGGGGGACATCCAGTGCGTTGACATGAACCCATGAAGATGGTCTGGCTTGAATTCACATGGAGAGATATCGAACCTCCTTTCCATTCGGTCGTCAATCTGTCAGCGAGGTCATATGACTGACTGCCTAGTGATTCCAGTCACTCTGCAGGATGCTGACAGCACGTACTAACAAGATGCTGAGGGTCGAGCACTCACTCGTCACATAGTTTATCCTTTTGGATTAGGCCACCAGCGTTACTAAGGCGTTGATTTTTTAATTTAACTGTTTATGTATTTTAACCTATATTATGATGCGTGTTTGTGAGATCAAAGCCTTGAATTATATTGTGTATTTAACGAGCCTCGCTTTTATAATCCCGCAGAAGTTAACTACGTAATTTATTTATTAACCTAGTTATTAAGGTCCCGGGTTCGATACACGGCCCCGGAACAATTTTTCCCTCGAAATTATTCAAATCAACTTTACAGGGAGTTATACCTGAAAGCTTGATTTGCATAATTCAATTCGATTTATTTGGCCATTAGACATACAGTTTTAGGCTTCGTCAGAGTACATTGAAAAATATATAAATACATTTTAAAAAACACTAATAAAAGAAACAGTAAAATTTAAATAATACAATGAAAACAAGAAATAATTTGAAACTTTTAAATTACAGGAAATTAACTAAATTGCAATTCAATTTATTTATTAAAATACAATTTCATACAAATTTGTGTTGAACTCAGCAACAGAATAAAAAGGATTATTTAATAACCAATTGTAAAATCTAGTTTTTATAAGCTATAGATTGGTAATTTATAATATTGACTGGGGAGCTTATTATATAATTTCATCCCCATAATTAAAAAGTTTGTGTTGCCCTTGTGTAATCTACAATATGGAATATTAATTTGTTCACTATTTCTAATTTCATGATCATGTATATTGGCCACTAATGAGTAATTGTCGATATTTTGTCGAGTGTAAAGTACTAGATCATATATATATATATATATATATATATATATATATATATATACAAATTTATGATTGTTAAAATCCGTGATTGTCTGAAAAGTGGCCGACAATGTTCCAGATAGTTTGATTTACATAAAATTCTAATGGCTTTCTTTTGTAAAATCAAGACGCTTCCAATTTTGGTTCCATTTCCCCAGAAAATCAGGGCATATTGGATTATCGAGTGAAAGAAAATACACGTCACTGTTCGTTAACAGAAAACCACAATTTAAGTCACACAGAGGTAGTGTGCACTCAATGTTGGTTGCTTGACGGCTGTCAGCCCACTTTGGAGTCTGTGAATATAGAGGAATAATTGGATCGGTGTCTGGTAGAGTTCCCGGGTAGCTCAGTTGGTAGAGCGTTGGTACGTTTAACCAAAGGTCCCGGGTTCGATATCCGGCCCCGGAACAATTTTTCCCTCGAAATTATTCTAGTTATTAATTAATTTTGTTCTATCAGATATGACATTCGCAAGGTCATAGTCACCATTACATTCTATTGTATTATTTATTTGGCTATTATTTAAGGGGGTTCGGAACCTCAAAAATTACGAAATTTGGAATTTTATTTTATGTCTCATTGTATGTCTATTCTACAGACTTCAGGAATTACAATTATATATGACACTTACTGTTTTGAAAATTGAAAAGTATTTTTTCATATTTTTTATTTATGTTCCATCTGTCAATTGATGTTTCTTGTCAACTTTTAAGTTTTCCAAAAATTACATTTTTTTAACATATCACTCATAATCTCAGCTTCTACCTAAGACACAAAGCTCAAAATTTTACCACATATTCTCCATAAGTATTTCCTACTTTTAACATAGGGAAATGTATCTATGTTGGATAGTTTAGAAATAAAAAAATTCTCTCCTTTTCTCTTTCCAAAATTCAGTTTCATAATAAAATTTTTAAACTATAAAGATTTTATAGTAACTAAACGTAATTATGTCTAAATGATCAACAGGCTTCCAGTAATATGTGGCAAAAGTTTCAGTTTTCTACAAATGAAGGTTTCTGAGAAAATGGATCATGAACTTTCCATTTAAAGGGCTTATATGATGAAATTTAACATTGTGGAGATATGCGATTCCGAACTCCTTTAACTTATCCAGGAAGCTGATTATTTTATCTATTTATGTCACATTTTAATCGGTTTTTCATACATTCCTTCATTTTCCCGTAGACATTGATTAATTACTTGTTTACTATTTATTTTACGAAATTATGCAAATTATATGACATTTGTTAATTTGTGACACCATGGTTTGTTTCTTTCATTTTAATTACGCTTTTATTGATCAATAATTAGTATATTATCATTACACCCAGACTGTTTTATTAAAATTTCCGTACGGTTAAACATATTTCTGACGTATAGGCCTACCCAATATGTACGGGATAACTTCATAACATAGGCTAATTACAATAAGGATAATTAAAAAATTATGACGTAACAATTTTATTATGGAAGCTGACCGAGAGAGTTGGCTCAGACGGTAGCGTTTGAGACTCATATTCGGGAAGTCCCGGGTTCAAACCCCTGTGTCTGGCCAACCTGACTGGGATTTTTTATGGTTTCCCTCAGTCACAAAGTCAAATGCCGGATTGGAAATTTACATACCATGATTCATCACCACCTCAATCACCGGTATCATAAACATTAATCAAAATCTAAAATCAGTTACATGAACACCAGCCATAAAAACACAAAAAAAACATACTCGACAATAGCAAAAACGGCCTACTGGCATTACCCAGAGATCCTAAACACGCGATATAACCACAGATGTTAAAGCGTGTATAAATAGACTTACTTACTTACTTACAACTTACAAATGGCTTTTAAGGAACCCGAAGGTTCATTGCCGCCCTCACATAAGCCCGCCATCGGTCCCTATCCTGTGCAAGATTAAGCCAGTCTCTATCATCATACCCCACCTCCCTCAAATCCATTTTAATATTATCCTCCCATCTACGTCTCGGCCTCCCTAAAGGTCTTTTTCCCTCCGGTCTCCCAAATAACACCCTTTGCTGTGGTCGTGCCAGAGAATCAGTCCTATTCCGAGGCTTACTGTAGGAATTCGTAACAAGCTGTTTTTTACGGTGAAGGGTTGTTAGCCCTTCGCCCAACCCCCAAGCTGGAGGACCACCCCTTATCGGCTGTCCACGACTGCTTATTCAATATATTCGCAGCTACCCTCCATATCTGGGCTTAATAAAAAAAATTGAAGTTATGTTGGAAAGACTGGGTAAAGAAAGAATAACGTTGAAACTGATCAGGAAGAGAAAAAGAAATTGGCTGAGTCACTGGATAAGAAGAAACTGTCTAATGAAGGATGTACCGGAAAGTATGGTGAACGGGAGAAAAGTTCGGGGCTGAGGAAGATAACAGATGATAGACAACATGAAAGTATATTGAGCGTATTCGGAGACTAAGAGGAAGGCGAAAAATAGGAAAGATTCGAGAATGCTGGGTTTGCAGTGCCATTGGGCAGAAAATTATGAATGAATCAATAAATGTAGGGAAATTTGAACCAAGTATCTGATTAATTTCTACGACGTTAGGCAGTAGACTAGATTGTCCGCATGTTGTTAGTACAAAGGTGTCGTTAATAGTACATTATGCAACGAGCCTATAATGGTAGTAATTAAGACGCGAGTATGTTTATGAAACGAGCGCAAGCGAGTTTCATAATTTTTATACGAGCATCTTAATTACCATTATAGACAAGTTTCATACGACTTTTTATTCTCGACCATATTTCTAACTTGAAATTATTCATAAGTATTCATGTTATTCTTATCTGACTGGGGAGCGGAACTGACCTTGTGCAATATCTCGTAAATTGTGAGATGTGCGCAGACGCGAAAGTATTGATTTTGTCCTAGAAACAAATGTCATTGACCTTGATATAATCTAAGGAGTAAAATAAAGATTAATCTTAATATAACCTTGAAATTGATTTAGACATTGAAAAACGAGATGACAAATTGAATTTATTTGAATATTATTTCCAATTAACGCTAATTATTATAGTAACAGAACATAACCTTCTGCGACAGTATTGGATTTCCAGCCTCCGTGACGTTTCGCTAGTTGTCTTTCGATTGCATATCCGAGAATAATCGATACTTGCGCTTTCATATTGCTACAATGGTGTCTTCTGATTGGTGGAACACCTGAACTTTAATGAATAGGTGTACTTTAATGAGGTCCATTAAAGGGCTGCTACCAGGTGTATAATTACTACATTTCGGCATGGTCGAGCATAAAAAATTATAGCTGTTCGCCTACACTTATATTCCCGATATATTCGATTCATCCTTCAAAACCTACAGTTTTGTATTGTTCCCTTTAAAATATCGCTTTTCGACGTCTCAAAATTCTACTCTTAAAATTATTCTAGTACTTCCAGAAATCTACTTAAATTTAGCACCTTTCCCTTTAGGTTCCATCTCTCGCTGTTCCTGGGTTTACGGATCATACAAACTTAGAATTATTGAAAGCAATTCTGGTTATTCTCTTTATTTCCCATTATTAGTTCAACATCCTATACCTCACCTAAAATTTTTGTGAATAATATTTCTCCCAAATACTCCTCAATTTCCTGCCCCCATTTTGGGAATTACCTATGAATCAAATCATGCAGATTTGAATTCGTTAATGGTGACGTCATAAATTCCCTTAAGAAAGTTACAACGAACCCTCCTAATACGGCAAAATTTATGCCAACGCAGTGAGAGAGATTCTGCAAGACACAGCTGTCCTATTTCCACCTAGCTATAAAACACGAAGCTGTTACATTTACAGCTCTTAGCTTGTGCAGTGCATTATCGCGTTATTTCTCAACGCTTCTGTAGAATGCTTGGGCAAAAAACTTACAGTACGTACAGAGAGGTGGGTTCACACAGAGCCGATCTTCGTATACCGTTATACATATTATAGGCGACTCCTGTTCGACGCTCTACAGAGATGATATTTGTCTGCCTTTCATATCTTTTATTTGTTGCTCATTGTCTTGTGCCATGCTAACCACACGACACGATACTGTCTTAACTAGAATTTTTCGCCCTAGCAGTTGAAGAAATTTAGGGGTTTAAACATCTACTTTTTAAGGGAGTGGGTAGTGATTAGTGCTAAAAAAATCCGATTTATTTTATTTTGTATTTTAAAAAAGTACAAACACGCTCTTTAAAACAATATATATATATATATATATATATATATATATATATATAACATTGTATCTCTGCAGATAAGCCCTTTAAATGGCCTTTTTAAGTTTAACAGCGCATATAATTCATATATCTATTTTCCTTTAATGCAATTTTCCGTACGTGATATTTTTCGAACTTAGGTTAAGTGTATTTTTCTCTGAAACTATTGAATCTATTTACATGAAATTTGTACAGTATTTTCAGCAGCCTGTGTGCTACAAAGTAGAGCTACGGGTTTATGAATATCACACACATAAAGTGAGGGAAAAAGAACATGTATGCATTGAAAAAATTGCAAAAATTGTTAATCAAAATTCAATATTTTTACTGTTTCACTAAGGGTGAAATATTTAACTAAATTTTGCTTTAGAGTTTACAGTATACATTACCTGATAACTTAAAAAAATACAAGGTATATGAGGGAAGACTGTTGCTAGTAATGTGCACGTGAAGACTGAGGCACATTTAGCAAAGTGGGAAAACAGGTTATCAGTTAGGGTCTTTCGTTTGAACTTGATAAGAAACTAATTAATTATCTTTTATATCACTGAATTGAGAATGATTTGTTGTATAACCGTGTAAATTTTTATTCCAATCTGAACAGTAGAAACGTAGAAATATTGAACTAAACTTTTGTACTGAAATTCTTTAATCGCATAGGCACATATTTTATTATTCTATTGATATTATTTGATTCACAAAAGAAAAACTGTTATATTTTTTAAAACTAGAAAGTTCAAGCATTGTGGGTTCCTATCACCACGGCATGGCGCGTCCTCAGGTTGCGGATAGAGGAGACGGCCTTCAGATATGGAGGGTAGCTGCGAAGATATTGAATAAGCAGTCGTGGACAGCCGATAGGGGATGGTCCTCCAACTTAGAGGTTGGGCGAAGGGTTAACAACCCATCATCGTAAAAAACAGCTTGTTACGAAGCCAAACATAAGCCTCTGAATGGGACTGATTCTCCAGCATGACCACAGCGAAGGAATAAGGTTATGAGATTTGGTTGTGAAACTTGGACTCTCACTTTGAGAGAGGAACAGAGATTAAGGTGTTTGAGAATGTGGTTCATAGGAAAATATTTGGGGCTAAGAGGGATGAAGCAACAGGAGAATGAAGAAAGTTACACAATGCAGAACTGCACGCATTGTGTTCAACACCTGACATAATTAGGAACATTGAATCCAGACGTTTGAGATGGGCAGGGTATGTAGCACGTATGAGCGAATTCAGAAATGCATATAGAGTGTTAGTTGAAAGGCCGGAGGAAATAAGACCTTTGGGGAGGCCGAGACGTAGATGTGAGGATAATATGAAAATGGATTTGAGGGAAGTGGGATATGATGCTATGGACTGGATTAATCTTGCTCAGGATAGGTACCGATGGCGGGCTTAGCTATGTGAGGGGCGGCAATGAACCTCCGGGTTCCAAAAAAAAAGCATTTTGAAGGGAAATTGAAAAAAAAAAAGTAGATAAGTACCTTAATAGGACGGTTCGATTCCTGTACTTCATGTTTACTAATTTGTGACGTTTGCTAGTGAGTGGATTCTTTACTCGATGTACAAACTCATACTGAAGCATAGTGAATAGTCAGTAAACTTAGGCCTACAACGGCACCGTTTTAAAACGTCATTTTATGAAAGGCTGTCTGCATCTGTGTTCTATGCGTGTTGGATTCCACTCATGAAAATATCGCATTTTTCCCATTCATGATCTCTCCTTGTAAAGACGAGAATCTTGAAAGTTCATGATGGTGATTTTGAATAAGGATCGCCTCCTACTTAAATACGGGGTTGTGAAGAAGTGTCATTAATAAAAGCAACTATGTATATCTTGTGTGCTCTATAATTTAATTTTGACTAAAATACCTCTGTCTGTCTAAGCTACTTGTTTCTAGACGCCTCACAGTTTGGCATTCGGGCGACGGAAAAATTTTATGCGATCGAAATAAATCACTAAAATGGATGGTCGGAGAGAAATTTATAATTCTGTAGACAAGACTGTCTTCAGCTTGGCATCCTTCCATCACAGTGTGGTGATAGAAGAATATTCGTGTCCAGAATATATTTAGAAAAGCGGCTCGCAAAACTTTTTTGAACCACGGACCACTTACTGCGTGGGTTTGATTGGAAGGCCACCCAAATTCTAAACTGTTGGGATTAAATCTTACTAAGAAACGGAAAATGAGTGATAGTTTTTCGTTTTACATTTCTAAAGAGTACAAGTCTGAATTAGGCCTATGTGTTCTCTGGTACTGTACATATACCCTTTTCCCTATAAGAAAAATTCTAATGTAAACACAAGCACGTGGCTGTCATACCCGTGATTGGCTTCCAGTCGAAACACTCACACGCCCAGGAAAATATAGGTTCTTATTTGAAAACCACAACCTTGTATTATTTGAAAATATAAATTGAATTCTAGTTATTAAATACGACGAAACATATAACTTCACTCGTATGTAAAACGCTATTTAAAAGAAAAGCTACTTTTATATTTTATTTACGTTGTAAGCGGATGAATACTAAGAGTAATACCAAGGTAGTCTGTTCTTGTAATACTCTGGCGTCACTTGACCTTGTTCTCTTAAGCACGTGATAGTATGACTTCTGCATCCTCAATGTGTGAAGAGAAAGAAATAGTGTTGAATGTATATAGTATGTTAAGTGAGTTGAATCCAATTAATTAATTATAAAATAATAGTTTCCTAAGCAAATGAATGCATAGTAGTGAGGTTAGGTCTACTTTGACGAGTAACGGGAAATGTTTAACATGAAACAGAATGTGCAATGTACAATGTACTTACTGAGAATCTCTGGCCAAACTGCGGCGGCCAATCAAGTCTCACTTCAGTCACGTGTCATTCTTTACTGTAGGATTATTCTTACAACGAAAAGATAATAGATGACGATTATTATTATTATTATTATTATTATTATTATTATTATTATTATTATTGATAAAGTAGTATTGGATGGAGAGGGTTCGATTCCCGCTTGGGCTGATTACCTGGTTGGGTTTTTTCCGAGGTTTTCCCCAACCGTAAGGTAAGGTAATCTATGGCGAATCCTCGGCCTCATCTCGCCAAATACTAATTCGCTATCACCAATCCCATCGACGCTAAATAACCTCGTAGTTGATACAGCGTCGTTAAAACCAACTAAAAAAAATTGAATGGGATAGAATTTCTGGAGTAGGCACTACAACCCAGCACTGCGACCTTTCACAATCTGTTGCGCTAACACAAGCTAAGCGCATTCCCAATCCACATTGGCTGACTACACTAACTTCCGCTACGTACCCAAGTTTCGAGCAGGCACTCCCCCTCGTCCCCAGGCCAGCCCTCCCCGTCCGTTGTCAGCAGGCGTTCAGGGAATGCTACGGAATGATGACGAAATGGAGAAATGTTGACGGAATGATGTACTGTATGTGCCTAATATAGGGAAACGAGAAAACCCAGAGAAAACTCCCAACAGCGACCTTGTCCGCCACAAGTGTTCCTGACCGGGACTCGAAATCGGATCGCCTGCATAATAGGCTGAAGGTCTGACCATTCTGCCACCACAAGGGTGAGAAAATAGTATAGTTTGCATCAATTTTACTGAAACTCTCGACACCTTACAAACACACTACATAACAATTGCGCGTCACTCGGAAGACGTCAATTCTATAGTCAAATTCTTACCATGGTCTCTCCAAGATATCTCTCTTATGAATATATCGCAGCTAAGATACTTTGTCTTAATTATTGAAGATCTTGTGGCAGGTATAGCGCACAGACGAACATATTATATATTTAACATTTAATTTAAATCTATAACTTCTCCGAAACTAGTCATAGTTCATACACATATCTAATTTCATTTTCTCTATAATCGTTTTCATTTCCGATGTTTTCTCCAGTCCAATGTGGTTGTCGCATTTTTGCACATTTACATTGAAAGTTTAGAAGTTGAGCAGCAAAATGCGACAAATGCGACTGTGGCTTAAACCCTGCTTCTTGGTAGTTTTGTGATAAGCTACTTTAAAATCGGTGTGTATCAAGCTGTGTGTACGTAGCGACACAAATTATAACTTATCTTATGTGCTGCACGTACCATAAAGTGTGTTATTTTCTAACTTGGCTCTTAATAATGTGCCTGTTCTGTCCTCCATCTAGTTTGAGATATTGCAATTCCTCTTTCAGATATGACCTTCTACATGTGAAATGCAAAAATGCATACAATAACGAGAAAGAGATGGAAATTAAAGTAAAAGGATAACAGTCGACTATTTAACAGTGCTGGAACTTGTATTGCCTGGCTATAAGACTAGTTCAGATGTAGAAATAGAGCCGCTTTACAGTGCAACAACGGGATAAAACCGGATGCATTCAGTCAAGCGCGTCATAAAATTCAGATGTGACACGTGAGCCGTGCATTGTGAATTGTGAGACTCTCGTTTATACTGTACAATAATGCGGTAAGAATAAGGCGTTGATGCAACAATAACATAGCAATAGTGGAATAAACCTGTTAAGGGGAAAAAATACTCTGTGAAATTGTGTTCCCCAGATTCGTTGTCCATAATAAATTCTTCCAGAGCGACCTCTCTTCTCTTTGGATTGTCCACCTCAGATTTGTTTAACATTTTTGGTTAGTTTCTCTATAACAATTTATTTCATAAGTTGGTGTTTTGGTTGGTTGCATTTTTTAATGGTTGGTCGATCGGTTGGTTGATCTGCTGATCATCGACCTCTCTTCTCTTTGCATTGTCCGTCTCCAATTTGTTCAACGTTTTTGGTTAGTTTCTCTATAACAATTTATATTATAAGTGAGTGTTTTGGTTGGTTGCATTTTTAATGGTTGGTCGATCGATTGGATACCATCCACACCTTCTCTCTTTAAATTGTCCATCTCAAATTTGAATTTCATAAGTGAGTGTTTTGGTTGGTTGCATTTTTTAATGGTTGGTTGCATTTTTTAATGGTTGGTTGGTCGGTTGGATGATCTATTGATCATCGGTCTCTCTTCTCTTTGGATTGTCCGTCTCAAATTTGTTCAACGGCTTTGGTTAGTTTCTCTATAACAATTTATTTCATAAGTGAGTGTTTGTGGAATAACGATCAGCGCGTCTGGCAGCGAAACCAGGTGGCCCGGGTTCGAATCCCGGTCGGGGCAAGTTACCTGGTTGAGGTTTTTTCCGGGGTTTTCCCTCAACCCAATACGAGCAAATGCTGGGTAACTTTCGGTGCTGGACCCCGGACTCATTTCACCGGCATTATCACCTTCATATCATTCAGACGCTAAATAACCTAGATGTTGATATAGCGTCGTAAAATAACCCAATAAAATAAATTAAGTGAGTGTTTTGGTTTGTTGCATTTTTTTTCATGGTTGGTCGGTCAGTTGGATCATCTGCTGATCATCGACGTCTCTTCTCTTTGGACTGTCTGTCTCAAATTTGTTCAACGTTTTTGGTTAGTTTCTCTGTAACAATTTATTTCATAAGTGAGTATTTTGGTTGGTTACAATTTTTAATGGTTGGTTGGTCGGTTAGATGATCTACTGATCATCGACCTCTTTTCACTTTGGATTGTCCATCTCAAATTTGTATTTCATAAATGAGTGTTTCGGTCGGTTGCATTTCTTAATGGTTGGTCGGTCGGTTGGATAATCTGCTGATCACCGACCTCTCTTCTCTTTGGATTGTCCGTCTCAAATTTGTTCACCGTTTTGTGTTACTTTCTCCATAACAATTTATTTCATAAGTGGGTGTTTTGGTTGGTCGGTCAGTTGGATGAGCTACTGATCTGTCAGTCTATCGATGTGTTGGTTATTATTATTATTATTATTATTATTATTATTATTATTATTATTATTATTATTTCCGGTTTCGGAATGACAGTTGATATGGTATTGTCGATGTCTGCAGTACCGAGTAATTCATGTAGTATTACGTTACATGCAGCCGCTAAGAGAATAAACTTGTGTGGCTGAGCTATACAGTATCACAATTTCAAGTATGATGTACTCACTGTCTAGCGTCTCGATCCGCCGAGATTTACAGTACGGTGCACCACGAGGATTTTAATGCAATGCAACTGATGTAGCATTGGCCTAAGGTAGCGACTTGTTGCAGGCTTATTTTATACCACAACATTTACCTTAAAAGTAACCTGCCTATCCTACACGCAATATCAGTAAAATATAGTTAGCAGTGACAGCTAAGCGCAAAGTTATTAAGGCCATCGGAGACATGTGGATGGAACTGAAATAATCCTTATGTACACCGACAGCAGAGTAGTTTTATGCCGCCATTCAGCCAACTTTCCTTATACAAACAAAATAATAACAAAAAAGAAAAGAATAAAGAAGTCAGAACATCTTTGTACCTCTTCCACACCAAGTCTGATCCTATTACCGGATTTTTACAAACTTGCTGCGAAATGAAACTCACTAAACTCCTTACGTAAGTCAATAAGTCACGGGCGAGTACTTGTATTTCACCTGCAGCATATATGTATATCTAGATATATAGGTATGCTAATAGACGTGTAGGTAGGTGTAGACAGACACAGTAGGCGGATGGATGATATTCGATGTATGTGAATATTTAGGTATTTATATTATATATGTATGTCTCGCGCCGTAGCGTAGTGGTTTAAGGCATCCTGCCTAGTTCTCGCGTTACGGAATGCGCGCTGGTTGGAGTTCTTATGGGGGAAGAAATTTCTCATGAAATCTCTGCCAGTGTATGGGACCGGTGCCCACCCAGCATCGTGATTCACTTGGGGAGCTACGATAGGTAGCAAAATCCGGTTGCGAAAGCCAGTTATAGCGGCTGCGGGGATCATGCTAACCACACGATACCTCCATTGTGGTTGGATGATCGTCCACCTCTGCTTTGGCATGTGAACGTGAGGCCAACAGCCGGATGGTCTGGGCCCTTCAAGGGTTGTGTCTCCACGGATTATTATTTATTATTGTGTATGTATGTAGGCCTATGCATGTATCTATGTATGTATGTATGTATGTATGTATGTATGTATGTATGTATACATAGTCAATCCGGATATAGTGAACCTCTGCGGACTTGCATATTTCGTTCACTATATCCGAAGTGTCTTTCCCCTAACCTTAAATGACAGGGATGAATGAAATTGTGAACAAGAAAATAAAATACTTTACAGTAATTAAAATATTTCATTCTTGTGGAATGGATTACGCTGTATAGGCCTACTGTTACTCACGGTTACTTAAATTATACTGTCGACTCACGTCCGCGTCCGAAAGACCACGTTCAATGTCACTTACAATATTCGCCTTATCTCCCAAAGAAAACACTTTACAATTCGACATTTTTATATAGTACATTCATTGTTCGAACACTAGAAACAGACTGATCATCAGGTAGAAATGACAAATGCTGTTACGGTGTGACTGCGTACTCAGCCTTGGAATTTTCCAGGTCACTTAATGGAAACTGGGAGGGGATTGATGGAGTTTGAAAGCCATCGAAATCTTACCTTCATTTATGCTCTGGACATAATGTCCATCCCCTTTTAATAAAGGAAGCCAATTTCATTTTACATTGTTCGATGCTATTCGTCATAATGGAAATGTTTCTGAGAACAAAAGGCAACCCTTTGACAGTGGAGGATTAGAAATAACAATAGAGTAGTGTGCCTGAGAACGGAATCGCAACCCTTCAATGGTGGAGTGAGGCAAAGTCGTCACGTGTTGCCTGGATTTACAGTACAGCTCATTGTCTAAGAATCACTAATCCTACCTTTGTCCTTTGACTAAAGAAGTAAGAAACTTAGAATGTTGTTCTCAACACATTCTTTCAATTTTATACAAGAAGGTCTGACTTCATGTAAGAATTTGTCAGGATACAACTCTGTAACTTCAGTTTTTAATGTTCACTATAACCGAAGCGAGGGTTCACTATAAACGGAAATATTAATGTACTTTTTAATGTATGCGGGTTGGGACCAACGATGTAGGGTCACTATAGCCGAATGTTCACTATAACAGAGTTCACTATATCCAGAGTTGACTGTATTTATATATAGGATGGAAGTAATAGGGGAGGGTCGGCTAGTATCGGACAGTGCGTTTCTTTCATCTACCACCATATGGTAGTACCTGAATGACATGGTTACGTTTCTCTATGCGGCATCACAGAAACGTAACCATGTCAATCAAGTACTATCATCGTGTGGTAGATGAAAGAAACTCACTGTCCGATATTATCCGATATCCGATACTACCCGACTCTCCCCTATAAACTCATCACAGAAGTACCAACAATCAGGAAATTAAACAAGATATAGGATTATACAAATCTGGTTTTCAGATATAGCTCTCTGTAAAGCTTACTTGAATAATTTCAATAGAAAAATTGTTTCAGGGCTGGGTATCGAACCCGGGACCTTTGGCATAGTGCAGAGCCAGATTTGTATAATACACGGTACTGTTCAATAAAAAAAACACACACACAAAATTAAGTCACACAGAAAGTGTGCACTCAATGCTGGACTCTGACGTTCTGTAAACGCACTTGAGGTGTGTGGATATAACGGGAGTATTTGAGCCAGGACCTGGTACAGTTCCTGGATAGCTCAGTCGGTAGAGCGTTGGCGCGACCAGCCAAAGGCCTTTTTCTCTTAAAAGCTTCCTTTGCCATTGCTATTCTCCTTTTGACTTCCTTGCTGCAGCTCATGTTACTGCTTACAGTACACCCCAAGTATTTAAAGCTGTCCACTTGCTCTACTGCCTCATTTAGAATTCGCAAGTTTATCTTCTTTATTTTTCTTCCTATGACCATGCTCTTCTTCGTATTTGCATTTATCTTCATCCCATACTGGTCACAGCTGTCATTTAGCTCCAGTAGCATATCCCTTAGTATCATCTCCTCTTCTGCTAACAACGCCATATCATCAGCAAATCTTATGCACTTTATTCTTCTTTCTCGTACTATCACTCCTCCCATGTTCTGAAAACAGTTCTTTACTAAATCCTCCAAGTAGATGTTGAACAGGGTAGGTGATAAAGGACATCCTTGACGTAATTCTCTCCCAGTTTCACTTCCTTCTGAGGCAGAAATCTATGAGCGAATATAAAACATTGAAAATAAATTCACGTGATGTCACACGTTATAATGCGCTGATTGTCGTGGAAAATCCTCCTTTTCAGACCAAATGTCCTGCTTTTCACCTTTTTTAATCCGGTAACCTTGAGATGAACATATTTAAGAATAAGAACTACTGTTTTCAGATGAATCTAATTCAATATAATAAAATGTTTAAAGCTCAATCAATAAGATTTATCTATTTTGCAATTATTTTATTTGCTACTAGCCGTACCCGTGCGCTCCTCTGCACCTGATAGAAATAAATATAATGTAATTACATAATTAAAATAGGACGTTTGATCCAGGGAACATTCGTGTTTGATACAAGAATAAATCGTTTAATACGTTACTTAATTTAAATTGTATTTAAATTATTAAAATGGGACCATTTTCGTCCAGAGACCACTCATTTGATGCAATGACAATTCCTTTATGTTTCTTATTTGTTATTACATGCAACCATAGTTTAATAAATGTACAAAATAGCCTATTATGTTTTCTGTGCATAAGAAGTTATTTTAATCTTACCTGTCCTCGATTCACTCAGAAGTTACTGTAATAACATTATAGCATTATGTCCATCTAGAGAAACTACACTTTCCAATGGTGAAATAACAATTAATTATACAAATCGGTTAATTTAACATCCGTTATTACTTCATACAAAGACAGAAACATTATCTGTAGGATATCTTTCATAGCTTTCGATTGTTGCTGTCCAAGGCCCCTTATAGACGAGGTCATTTGTTTTTTAATTCATTACACTGCCTTAGATGGCAGTTATTTTAATTTTAAAACTCATTTATCTCATTAAATATCAGTCCTATCAAAATTTTTCTAGGAATAAAACTTATCGCAAATTATTTTTAAAGAAACTTTTGTTATGTAACATTTTTCACAAAAATCAATAATAAGCGAGATATTTCGATTTATTTAATTCAGGCCCCCTTATAACCCCCCTTTTAAATAATGTATTTTGAATGTCATATAGCCTAAAATCTAAGTTACAACAAACTTAATTTATATTCCAATTTTCATCGATATCCGTTCAGCCATTATCGCGTTAAAAGGTAACAAACATACAGACAGACAGATATACAAACAAAAATTTCAAAAAAGCGATTTTCGGTTTCAGGGTGGTTAATTATATATGTTATTACCAATTATTTTTGGAAAATCGAAAATTACCAGAAAAATTTTGGCTACAGATTTATTATTAGTATAGATAACATTTTAGATGGAATATTAACGGTTTCGCCTTTTTTTGGCATCATCAGATATTGTTAAAAAGAACGAAATCTAAAACTTTAACCATTAGAATGTACATAATAAATATGCATGACAAGAATAGTGGATTTTTCATGAGTACTATGTAACCACATCTTGTTGATGAAAAGATTTAAATTTGAATTGATTTCCAGAAAATATAAATTTAGGAGCTATAGACACGACTTCTGGTGCATATAACTCATGTTACAATACATTTTGTTGGAGAAAACAATTGTTACAAAATAATTATAATAATTGACAAGAGCTGTGTATATTATATCTTGCATTAAGTTAATAACTTACTTACTTACTTACCTACTTACTTACTTACTTATTTACTGGCTTTTAAGGAACCCGGAGGTTCATTGCCGCCCTCACATAAGCCCGCCATTGGTCCCTATCCTGAGCAAGATTATTCCATTCTCTATCATCATATCCCACCTCCCTCAAATCCATTTTAATATTATCTTCTCATCCACGTCTCGGCCTCCCTAAAGGTCTTTTTCCCTCCGTCCTCCCAACTAATACTCTATATGCATTTCTGGATTCGCCCATACGTGATACATGCACTGCCCATCTCAAACGTCTGGATTTAATGTTCTTAATTATGTCAGGTGAAGAATACAATGCGTGCAGTTCTGTGTTGTGTAACTTTCTCCATTCTCCTATAACTTCATCCCTCTTAGCCCTAAATATTTTCCTAAGCACCTTATTCTCAAACACCCTTAACCTATGTTTCTATCTCAAAGTGAGAGTCCAAGTTTCACAACCATAAAGAACAATCGGTAATATAACTGTTTTATAATTTCTAACTTTCAGATTTTTTGACAGCAGACTGGATGATAAAAGCTTCTCAACCGAATAATAACAGGCATTTCCCATATTTATTCTGTGTTTAATTTTCTCCCGAGTATCATTTATATTTGTTACTGTTGCTCCCAGGTAGGATATTTGAATTTTTCCATCTCTTCAAAGGATACATTTCCAATTTTTACATTTCCATTTCGTACAATATTCTCGTCACGAGACATAATCATATACTTTGTCTTTTCGGGATTGACTTCCAAACCTATTGTTTTACTTGCTTCAAGTAAAATCCTCGTACTTTCCCTAATCGTTTGTGGATTTTCTCCTAACATATTCACGTCATCAGCATAGACAAGCAGCTGATATAACCCGTTCAATTCCAAACTCTCTCTGTTATCCTAGACTTTCCTAATGGCATACTCTAGAGCAGCCGTGGCGAAAAGGCCATGGTGCGCCGAGCCACTGTGTAAGCTGCAACGTGCATAGCACCTATGGAGGGAGGCGGACAACCGAAGGGGAAGTTAATGTTTAGGACGTGTAACGAAGAAAGAAATGAACAAGAAAACACAGGACACATTATCACAACCTAAAATTAACTGTCTTCAGAATGTCTCTGCGACAAAGTTTCAAAATCAGGAATTATGTCACTTACTGCAAATCGAAGTTGATCACGAAGGTATTTGTCTGTCAGTCGTGATCTAAATTTGATTTTTACTATTTTCATTGTTGAAAATAATTTTTCACAAACGTAAGTTACAGCGAACATGGCTTCAACAGAGCAAGCGAAAGAACGAAGCTTCAAATATTTATTTTTTTCCAAAGATTTGAAAAGTTCAATATCTGTCAAGTCCTTACATCTAGCTTTCATTTAACGTCACATTGTAAATCTGTGAGTTTAAATTGAAAATCTAACCGCATTATTCATACATCTGCTGTAAAGAATCGACGTACAGAGATGATAATGATGATGATAATAATAATAATAATAATAATAATAATAATAATAATAATAATAATAATAATAATAAAACTTAAACTTTTAATGTTTCATCAGTAACGTGTAGTAACTTACGCCGTTTTATGTTATACAACCGTTTTCCTAGTAATATTTGTGAACAAATCATACATTTAATATTTTCATTATATTGTAAGCAAAAGAATTCATCCTCCCATCCTACTTGAAACTTTCGTTTTTTTTATAGAGGTACATGGTTTCGAGAGAGATATTGCGACGATACGTCACTCGCAGGTCAGAGACAAATACAAATAGAACGGAGTTTGACTACAGTGAGTAAGAGGGTTGGGGTTGTAGGTAGGAAGCGAGAGAAAAGCACTGCGAGCCACAATGTGCTCGTGAGTCGCATTTTCGCGCGGCTGCTCTAGAGCAAAGTTAAAAAGTAAAGGTGATAGTGCATCTCCTTGCTTTAGCCCGCAGTGAATTGGAAACGCATCTGACAGAAACTGACATGAGCGAATATAAAATATTGAAAATAAATTCACGTGATGTCACACGTTATAATGCGCAGATTTTCGTGGAAAATCCTCCTTTTTCAGACCAAATGTCCTGCTTTTCACTTTTTTTTTTAATCCGGTAACCTTGAGATGAACATATTTAAGAATAAGAACTATTGTGATGGAGAAGAAGATTGATAACGGCAGTGATTGTGGTAAGGATTGCTACTATTAATTTTTCTATATAGGCCTACAATTGTGTGATGATTGCGAAAAATATTTGGGTGTGATGGTGTTAAAGATGTGGAAGACGATTATACACACAATGCTTTGCGAACACCCGCTCTTGCCTCGCTGTGATGTAGAGGATTGGAGACTTCATGGCGTGTTATGATAACAAGTCCTGACCCGCTGACACCAGAAAGAGTCGTGCAGTCGTTGTTACTGCAGCGGTCATTGAGAGCTAGGTTTACGCTCTCTCTTACATACAGGTTGCCCAAAAAGTCTTCGACAGACGACTGTCAGCTGTTTACCGTCAGGTCGCAACTTTGAAATTGTAGTGCAGTCGGTAATATTGTAGGGGTCACTGCAAACCAGGCGTAAAGGTCTTTTATACAGGATACAAAAAATAATCTTTGATATAACTGCTTGTCAGACATCTGATACCGTATCGTAACAATGGAACCAACGTGTCGTCGTTATTCAAACGGTTATGTGATCGAGATTTAATGCTCTTTTACAGTTCAGATACGGTGTCCAAAATGTCGCTGATATGATTGTTTTAAGGTACTTAATATCATGTTACAACATTGAAATCGTCGTGTTATTGTTTTACTACTTTGGTCATAAAACGAGATATGTTTTTCTTTTCGTACAGAATGTTCAGGAAGTCAAGATACAGATCAAAACTTCTCAACAATTTCCTGTAACTGTTATTTTAGCAGTCGCTGACAGGGAAACCTTGAAGATCAAGTCGGAAATCCACTTAAAAGTATATTATATTGAATAATTTTGCGACTTAAAGAACGTAGAACTTTACACTCTTTGTCTTTACTCTTTCGAATTCTGCACACTTCAACACCAAATTACCTTTCGTCTCGTTTCTCTTATCTATACTCTAACCACGACGTAAATACCAGATCACTTATCTGTGGCGCGTTAAGTATACCTCTTCATAGAACATCTCGTTATTCATCATCTTTTACAGTATCCACCTCGCGACAATGGAATTCCTTGTCACAGGTTGCAAGACAACAAACACTTTTAAAAACAGAAAGGATAACCTTCTTAGTAATTCACTCCAATCATACTGACTTAAACTATCACTGACTACACTGTTACTTCTTCCTTTAGACATATCCTGATAGTGCTGTATTTTCAAAATTGTCTCATAATAATCTCTTTCTATTATCTAACATTATTTGAAATATATTAACATTCTATGTATTTTAGCTTAATTCTGCTACATAGTTTGTATTTCAGTGTTTAATTAATAGTTCATAATATTTTGTTGTTTAATTCGTAAATAATTCTTGTATATATGTACAGTAGCTCCTATCTAAATCAAATTGTTGAATTCTTTGTAAGTTCATACTTATGTATATATACTTTTTGCTGGTTGAGTGAAAGAGAAGGCCTTACGGCCTTAACTCTGCCAGCTAAAATAAATCATTATTATTATTATTATTATTATTATTATTATTATTATTATTATTATTATTAAAAAGTGAGTGCCAAAAATGTACAAAAGAAGACACGTAAGGAGAAATGCTGGAAAGGTAAAACGTGTTGCAAAAATGTTTCAGGACATACTAACACAAAATATAAAATATGTTTGAACTATTCCGCTAATATATTTTTTTTATATCGGTACTTCATTATATTCGCTAAGTTACGCTAGACAAGATAACTAAGATGCGACACATCTTATGTTACATTAAAAGTAGATTGGTGTCACACAGGGTTGCCAGGTATCCCGATTTAGATGGAGTTCTCCCGATTTCCCTATTGGAATCCCGATTAAAGACATTGAGATTGCAAGTCTAGTTTTTCAGGTAAAGCTCCCTGTGAAGGATACTTGAATAATTTCGTGGGAAAAATTGTTCCGGGCCGGGTATCGATCCCGGAACCTCTGGTTGAACGTACCAGCGCACTGTGTGCACTCGAGGTAAGTTTCTGGCGTCTTATCAGCCCACTCGAGTTGTGTGGATATAAAGGGAAAAATTGAGACCGTGTCGGGTGGAGTTCCTGGGTAGCTTAGTTGGTAGAGCGCTGGTGATTTCAACCAGAGGTCTCGGGATCGATATTCGGCCCCGACACAATTTTTTCCTTGAAATTATTCACAGTTGAGATCGGTAAATATCCCGGTTTTACAGATATTAGAGCATATTTAAACAAATTAGCCTATATGTATTTCCATTTCTCCAGTATTTTGATTTATACGATAACTCAAATGGCAACACTGTTAAAAAGGTAACCCAACTGATGGCCATAAGCCAACGATACTCGCAGGACGAGTTCTGTCACAGGATTACTGAATCCGTTTCAATACCTATTCATTCGCTGCTGTAGCAGTTAGTAAACAGTGCGTATTTTAAGTGCTTTCAGTGGCAAAAAACAATAGCATATTTGATATTACATTTTACGCTTATGACGGACATAATATATGACATGTGTATGTAGTTTAGTGAACAATTTAAAAAAATGGACTGACAAGCAAACGTTCTGATGAGGGCAGATAAAAAAGTTAATTTTTTTTCTTTCACCATGTTAATAATGTCAAAAGAAGTGCTTATACAAATTTTGGCAGCTCGACCGCAATTATGAGGGCCATAAAAATATGTTCTATAGGGACCGTTAACTGAAAAAGACACAATTTCATGGGACAAATTTATTGCAACATACACAGCAATTGTTGAGCAATTTTTCAACATATTTTCCATTAGGATTGAGACATTTCTCATATCATGGGTTCGACAGAGAGAGGTGCAGACGGAGCCAAACGCTGGTTCCGATTTGAGACGGCTGACTTCTATGACACAAAAATTGATCCCATGGTATGACAAATGTCTCAATTCCAGTGGGGGATAAGTTGAAAAATAGCGCAACAATGGCTGTATCTATTTTAATAAATATTTCCATGCAATTATGTTTTTGTCTATAAACTGTCCCAGGGAAAATCACTTTCTGGACGGCCTCGTAATTGCGGTGGAGTGGCCAAAATTTGTATAAGCACTTCTTTTGACATTATTAACATGGTGGATGAAAAAAATCTAACTTTCTTTTATCTGCCTCCGTCAGAACGTTTGCTTGTGAGTGTTCCAAGAAAATATGATTCAACGTCCTTGTCCACTACAAATTCTATTTGGATTCCCCAGTATTTGGACCTGCGCAGTGCGATGTGCGGTGATGGATGCGATGGATGCACAAAATTCATTGTCAGGCCAACAGCGGCCAGTAAGGGCGGATGAATCTTGTGTTTGATTTAGACGAGGTGTTGGCTGACAGAAACGTGTTTTCGAAGTATGAAGTTGAAACTGATTACTTGAAGATGTTAGGCAGATAGCAGCTAGATGTGGGAGTTTATATCCATTTGTTCTTGTAACGACCTATTTCATGCAACAATCAACCCACAGGAACTGTGAAATACAGTGTGTTAAAAATGTTCATCTTCCAACTGAATTTCATACACAGCTTTTATTGCTGAAGAGAATAATGAAGAGTTCAGAGCCACAGTGGGCCAAGCGCCATTTATTGAAAACTGAGAAAGCAAGAGTTAAAGTTAAGTGAATACCATAGTTTAATGAGGGTTGATATATAATTTAGTTTTAATGTGCATACTTTATGTTACGTGCTATATGTTTCCATTGAATTATGGTAATAACTTCATTTTAACCCTTGTTTTCTACGGTTGGCCCACTATGGTTCTGAACCCTTCAAATAGTAGTTTGATTGAAGTGGTAAAACATATTGATAGAACACGTTATAAGGTACCTGAAGGTAATACGACCACCTTAATTTGAATTAATTTTATCATGGCTGTGGTATTCCCTAAATAAAAAGTTCGTGTGTTTGCATGAACTTTGATTCTTTATGCACACATAGAAAAATAATCCAATTCTTTAAACAAGAGTGTTTTGTTTTTTACATTTTGAAAAACCTTATATTGTGCAGGTAATATGGCTAGAAGAAAGAAAATTCATTATTTTGGAAAGAAAAACTTTATTGGTTGATTAACCCCTTCAGGCCTGATGTACAGTAGTGGCAAAAAAAACCGGACCGACGGAATAATCGAAGTCCCCGAAAAGAGCCACTGCACATGCCACGCCCGCATTCACAAGATAGCGAGTAATCTATTGAAATTATTGTAGTTTCGACTGCTGCCGTAGCCCATTTCGAAAGCCATTAGAAAATAAGGTGGTAAAATTCATGTTCTGAAAATAGCAAGTTAATTAAGTAGTAAAATATCGCTGCAGTCGTAAAGTATTGGGAATAAATTTGAATAAGGAACAAATAAAAGTTTCCTTCCCAGGCAGGATTCGAACCACGAAAGTCTTAGTTACCAGTCTATCGTGGCTCTAGAGTGAACAAGGCTCTGAAGTCAGCTATAAAGGTCGGTTCGGTTTTTTTTTTTTGCCACTACTGTACATTATAGTGTACATTGTTTCTTTTTTTCTTTCTTTTTTGGAATGTCTTCGATACTTTTAAATATTTTGAAAAATTCAATGTGATAGAAATGGAGAGTATTATTTTTGAAACATTTCTATAGGCCTACCTTCTTCTTCTTCTTCTTCTTCTTCTTCTTATTCTTCGGTATTACAGCCCAGGTGGGCCTTAACCTTCTCTATGGCTCTCTTCCATCCTTCTCTATCCATCGCCAACTCCCTCCAATTCCTTATTCCTAATCTATTCACATCCACTCGTACACAGTTCCACCATTTTGTTCTCAGTCTTCCTCTTAATCTGGTTCCATCTGGGTTGTTATTGAAGACAACCTTCACTTTCCTTGTTGTTTCCATCCTTGTGACGTGTCCTAACCATCTCAATCTTTGACATCTTATGTGCGCTTCCAAATCCGATTCCTTGTACAGTTCGTATATCTCATTATATCTGGCTCTCCATCTATCCACTGTTTCAATTGCTCCGAAAATCCTTCTTAAGATTTTCCTCTCAAATACTGCTAGTTGTTTGCATGTATTTTTATTCAGAACCCATGTTTCTGTACCATATGTTATAATGGGTCTTATTAGGGTTTTGTAAATCTTGATTTTTATTTCTCTAGATATTATTTTATTTTTAACAATAGGCCTACCTGAATTAAAAATAAAATTGAAAGTTTTGGAGTCCTAGAGGTCAAAATTGTCCCCAGATTTTTATTTTTTGTGAAGACTTGATTTGGGAATTTTGGATCCCCATAATTATTATGTGACCAGTTTTTTTTTTCAATTTTTTAATATAAATTCAGGCCTGAAGGGGTTAATGAAGTTTGAATTGAACATAATGATTCTCGGTTTAAAAATCATATTCCTACAAATAATTTGTGATTAGGTCTATAAAACATTGCAATTTGAAAAAAAAAGATGACAAAGTTCACAAATACAAAAATAAAAAATAATCAATGAATATATGTGTGACAAATAAGTCTTTTGTCAGTCCAACACAACCCTCCTGCATGTACATACATACCACAAATTGCACATAGTAACATATCCATGTGGCCATATTACCTGCATCCAGCACCTCTCGAAAAATCAGCTATTTCTTAGTTAAATATGAATGCATTTTAAATAAGCATTGGATGTCTGTAACAAGCATTAAACAAGTTATAAAATGTTATATAGAAACTATAATATTACTAATTGCTTGAAAGGAAATACAAGACAAACTTACCAACAGCAATATTATAACACCGTCTTAATCCGTTGCCACAAATCAAATAAAGAAGGCCTGTGGAAGAAGTTTTGTTACAATTCACTAATGTCGCTGATTATGTGCACTTTCTAACTAACACGTAGTTCAACATACTGGCACTAACTTTTGGTTATCACATCAATTAGCAATAGAACAGAAATGTAGCCATATTACCTGCATTGGCCATATTTGCATCACATACCTTGTGAGGATATTGTATAGGGTAAAGATGCCTAATTTCGTGATACCTCTAATCCCGTGATCCCGTGCCAGGAATTGTCTTCTTTTTAATTCTATTGACTACTCGCTTTTTGAATAGAAGCAGTCGATTGCGGAAGCTTTTGTTTAGTGAAAGGTGGTTGTCCAGTAAGTTTTTCTTTGTCTTGTGACCGCTCCTGAAAAAATATTTTATATTTGAGGTAAGAATTAATATTGCATTATAAAAATCATATATTTCTATGGATATATAGTCAGCTGAATCAATGTATATGATTATTTAAACATTATGAGACAACAACAATGCTACAGGAGCTTTCCCATTTTCGGATTTATTTTCATATTTCTCCTTCCTGGCTCACTCGACCAGTGATCCCAACGCTAAATTGTGAAAATTATTATCTCTGAAAGAAAATACTGTAGTTCGTGGAAATAATAATAGAAATAAGTTATAGAAAACATGAATTATACAGTAATTATAATAAAATAATATGGCATATATCTTACTTAATTACTGCTGTTGTTAGGAATATAAATAATGAGAAATAATTGTGTTATATTTCAATTTGTTCAAATTAAATTTTGTATTGAATTTAACTTCCAGTTTATTTTGTTTATAATATATTAATATGTAATATGTATTCCTACAGTTACACAAGTATTTTCTATTAAATTTGTCACTTAGGCCCTTTTTCTGTGTTGTAATTTCTTGCTTAATTCATATTAAAACAATATACCATGACTTTAATGCGTTTTTCCAAAAACGCGGTTTGTTTTCTGAGCAATTAATGAGAATTATTTTAGTATCACGGACTTAGGATATCACTCACGGAATTAGGAAACCACTATCACGGAATTTGGATCCCTATCACGGATTTAGGAGCCACTGTATAACAATGAAGAATCATATGTTATATACCAAACTTGTGAAACTGTTGACACTGAATGTTGTAAAAACTGTAGCTAAAGGTCCAAATAACGTCATTTGGGTGTTATTTTAAAATTTGTATTACAATTTTGGCATAAATATAGACTTTATTTAATATGTCACGGAATTAGACAATTTTACCCTATAAAATCCAATACCTACGCTTTATTTGAGATATGACGAACATCTTCCTCCCGATAAGAGATTCCAAGAAATGATTTCAAACTTTCAAAATACATTTTACAGTATCAGTATTAATCAGAAATGAAATTCATCTCTTTTCTCTTCATGTCTTCATTTTGGAATATATCGCCACTTTAGACAGTTTACCGGCCTTCTCTAGTAATATTCTCGGCTCGATAAAGTCTGCAGATGGAAGCATGCGTTAAACAAAGAGGTTTTGACGCTTCCATGAGAAAGCAATTAAGTCGCAGCAATCATATTACGCTGTGAGTGCGATGCAGTGCACAGATTGCGCTAATTGGTGTACAACTCTACCTCTGTTTAATTTTAAGGTTTTGAGTATTCCAAATAGAAATGTCACGTGACTCGGAAGTCAATTAGAGGCTCCGTGAGATTGCCTAGTCCGCCCCGCCCTCTATCCGCCCCTGTTCATTACATATGATTATCATAAAATAAATATCAGGAACACCTGTCACATTAAATGTTACATAATTTATCAAGAAAAAGGCTAATCCTATACGAAAGTTCTGTGTATTAATTATATTCTTACTGGTCTCTTGGAAGCAAATTAGACTTGGCCAGTAAGCAACAGATGGGCATGGGAATCTTCCATGGTCGTATAGCCGTTTAGACTTGGTCAAATATAGTTGGGGCAGTACCTTTAACCGTTGAAATGCAGTAGCATAATGAACAGACAGCAAGACTAACTGGCATTTGGAGAGTAGTAAATGTGAGGCTCTTGAAAAATGAAGGTACATTTTCTATCAGGGACATGATGCTAAGAGTGCACATCAATTGCGCGCGAAAGGATTACAATATAATTATTTGCGCGCGAACTCCTTAAATGTAAACATATCAATTGCGCGCGGAGCTTCTCTCTATAAACACATTAAGGGACACTGAGACGAAGTTTTGAAACTTCTATGGCCGTATTCATAGACATTATTAGCGCGGGCTTCCGGTGGATGATCAGCGAACTAACGTTTTTTTGTATTCATAAACCAGTGTTAGCGATATGATATGTTATGATATGATATGATATGATATGATATGATATGATATGATATGATATGATATGATATGATATGATATGATATGATATGATATGATATGATATGATATATGATATGATATGATATATGATATGATATGATATATGATATGATATGATATATGATATGAGATATGATATGATAATAATAATAATAATAATAATAATAATATTTATTTAATACCATACACTTGAGCTACATTAGGCATAGATATGATCTGGTGTATGATATGATATGGTATATGATATGATATGATATGGTATATGATATGATATGATATGATATGATATGATATGATAAATGATATGATATGAGATATGATATGATATGATATGATATGATATGATATGATATGATATGATATGATATGATATGATATGATATGATATGATATGATATGATATATGATACGATATATGATACGATAAATGATATGATATGATATGATATGATATGATATGATATGATATGATATGATATGAATCCTGTACAAGTAACCAGTCGATAGTCGGGGCTAGTTTAGCACTCTCGTAGCGCGGGCTAGTGAAATGTCTATGAATATCACCCCTAAAGTTTTTCATCAAGTGTCTTCGAATTCGGTGGATTTGTTGTGTCTGTACATTTAAATAACAATACTAAAATTTAATCAAATTTAATGCATTAGTTTCTTAGATATTCATTTTCACTTATTTTAATTATATTAAATTATGTGTAGATTCAAAAGATCCCTAGCGGTTTCAGAATTGTTATTGCCTATTAAAATTTTCTGTAAAGGACTTATTTCATGATTAAGAAAACTACGCGTGGATTTTTAAATTCAAGCATTGGTTAATGAGATAATACTTTTTATAGAAATTCTGATTTTTCCGTGATAATTTTATTTATTTTTTAAAGTTAAAAATTTATATTATGAAAAGTTTTCAGCGAAGAGCTGATTTCATGCACAGGTTTATGTATTGTAGTATGCTGAATGTTCTTGCAAAGTTTCATCCACATCGGAGCAAATGTAAGCACCTGGGGACCTTTTTATTGTCCAAAAACGTATTTTTGGGAAAATGCAATTTTCAGTAGGTGTGTTATGTTTAAAAAAGCTTCGCGTACCATTTTAAAAATTTCCGCCATATCTCTCAAAATGGTGGGCGGAGGTTAAATATAGGACAAGGTAGCCTAACTATTTACATAAAAAGAATAAAAATATTTATTTCTGCCATTTGTAAGTAAGTTGTAAGTATTATTAGTCTTCTCTTATTATTATTATTATTATTATTATTATTATTATTATTATTATTATTATTATTATTAGTATTATTATCATTATTATTATTATTATTATTATTATTATTATTATTATTATTATACATTAGTTATTGATGCAATAATAATAGTAATGATTTACGTAAAATGGTATTCAAACAAGGAAAAACAAGAGTTGATATTGCAAAAGAAACTATAATATAATGCAATAATTATCAACAAATATAATACAATAAATATGTCAGAACTTTTACATACGTAATCAATGGGATGCGTACCACTTGAGATAACCCCGTACCATAGATTGAATACCACTGTCTACCAAAATATGATTGCCGATTGCAGGAGACACGCTCCGCGTGTTATAGCTAAACAGGTTGGGTTTGATTTATACTAAATCGACGGAGAAGTGTATATAATTTTGCTTTGTTTCACTTCAGTTTACATCATAAACTTCATCTGAAAAAGAACAATCGATATCCGCGGCCTGATAAACTTTCTTTTCTTTTGGATGCACTGATGAAATTCACGCTTCCTAAATAAATAAATTAATAAATGAATGACTGAATATGATCTTGAGTTGTGTCAGATAGATGGCTGGCATCTTGTTCACAGCTCTTTGCCGGAGTACCACTGTGTGTCTGTGCGTGGTGGTCTCAAGAGTTACCGTATTAGTTAGTTCCAGTGATGATGATCATGATGAAGATTTTGTTACGAGTGTAAATTCCACAGATTTTAATTTTACATGTTTATATTATTGTTGTCTGCTTCCTTCCCTAATATAGAGACAATATAAAGCGTCTGGATTCATTCTTACGTCCACGTTAACGTACGTGATTTCAATTGCTGCAAAAGTTTGTTAAAACACTCTCGGGTACGGGCATTAAATGTGCTAATTAACGTGACGTATGCGACAGAGCTATCTCTGCGCAGAAAATGTGCATATATTCATTGTGTTAAAATCAAGGAGAGAAAAGGGCGTAACAAAATGGGAGACATGTTTCTATGAGAATTTTAAAGTGCATTAAACGTTGTCCCAGCCATTTTTAAGCACCCTTTACCCTCGAGGTAGGACTTAATGTGCGTACCCTCTTGCTTTTTACGACCCAGACCGTTGGTCGCGGGGTTTCGGCTGGGTGGGGTTTGATTTCTACAACACAACAACACCGGGGGAAAAAAGAAAACGAGGAAAGAAGCTAACAACCTCAGCATTTCATCATTTTATGCCGACCTTCTTAAAGAGTTCTCAGCCGCCTGGTGGTCGTAGCTAAGACTGGGTCTCGGTATCAAATTAAATATTACAGCAAATGCTCGACCTTCCAGTGACCCCTCCTTCAATTCTTGTTGCTAGGGTCATGAAACCAATCGAACGTAACAAAACACGGCAGAACAGAAATGTGCAAAACGACTGTGTGGTATATCGTCGCAGTCATGGCAACAAGGCGCGGTTGTAAGGTCGATGTCTCTTCCAGTCTCCAGTCTGATCTTCGTTTTCGTTTTTACTTTTAGGTAATTAATTCTCTATGTGATACATCTTCATTTCACATTTGAAGAGTCCACTGCAAGAATGATGGATGTCACTTTCTTGTCGAAAATGAACCAAGACTGTCAATGCATAGCTTAAGACATATAGAATGTACATAGAGAGTTGTATGGCATTAACACTGATAGTCATTGTCCAGTAATGATCGGAAAATCACAGTTAAGCTTTGAGCGCTAAGCATTTCAAACTTTCAATTGCTTCTCCTGCAAAATGGATTCCAAATGACATCCATCATTCTTGCAGTCGACTCTTCATTTTGGATATACAGTCTGATCTGTTTGGGTATGGATAATATTAATTTATTATTATAAAGCTATTATGGTAGTAGGAAAAATTTCTTGCTGGTTATATTATGATTAAAAGATGGGAGTTTCTATATAATGACAATCAACAATGCATAATTGAAAGGACAAATGAAAATCGTAGAATATACGTAGAGAGTTATATGGCATTAACACTGATAGTCATTGTCCAGTAATGATAGGAAAATCACAGTTAAGCTTTGAGCGCTAAGCATTTCAAACTTTCAATTGCTTCTCCTGCAAAATATATTCCAAATGATATCCATCATTCTTGCAATGGACTCTTCATTTTGGATATACAGTCGGATTTGTTTGGGTATGGATAATATGAATTTATTATTATAAAGCTATTATGATAGTAGGAAAAATTTCTTACCGGTTATATTATGATTAAAAGATGGGAGTTTCCATATGTGACAATGCATAATCTGAAGGGACAAATGAAAATCGTAGATGATTAAAATGGCTATACTACAAATCAACACCGGGCACAATGTGTTTTTTGGTATGCTAAATCTGAGAGTGTTAAAAGAGTTCAAAGGAAATTTCGACGTGAGTATGGTGTGTGTAATGTACAGTAGTGGCAAAAAAAAAAAAAAAAAAAAAAAACCGGACCGACCCTTGTAGCTGATTTCAGAGACTTGTTCACTCCAGAGCACGATAGACTGGTAACTAAGACTTTCGTGGTTCGAATTCTACCTGGGAAAGAAACTCTTTTTTGTTCCTTATTCAAATTTATTCCCAATATTTTTCGATTGTAGCGATATTTTACTACTTAATTAACTTATTATTCCCAGAACATGAATTTTACCAGCAGTCGAAAAGTATTGGGAATAAATTTGAAAAGACAAAAAAAGTTTCCTTTCCAGGCAGGATTCGAACCACGAAAGTCTTAGTTACCAGTGTATCGTGCTCTGGAGTGAACAAGGTTCTGAAATCAGCTACAAGGTCAGTCGGTTTTTTTTTTTTTTTTTGGCCACTAATGTACCTATATACGATTCCATAATGTTATGGTATCGAACATTTGTAGAAACAGGATCTGTGTTAAAAAAAAAAAAGAAACATAGCCTACAGGAGATCGCAGGCGAAACCCAGTACGAGAAGCAGCCATCTCTTGGTTTGGTCCACAAACTCCCCAGATATAACTCCTCCTGACGTCTTCTTATTGGGTTTTGTTAAAGACATTGTCTATTCACAAAAACCCAGGAACTCTGATGATCTGAGAATAAAAATTACTCAAGCTTTTCAACAAATCACCCCTCTTATGTTACAACGGATATGGACTGATCACTGTTATGAGTTGTGCAGGGTGCGCAATGGGGGTCACGTTGAGCTCTGAGGAATCTCCCGTCTTCCAGTGTTGTATGCACAGAGTTTCAACAAATGAAGTTCAATAGTAAATGTTTTCCGATGTTTTTATTTTGTCCATACCCAAACGTATCAACCTGTATTACTTTTTACAGGGAGAGATTACTAGTATCCAGCTTGAACACTCGATTCGTTGAACGAGGGTTTGATTTCGGCCTAGATCATATATGTAACAGATATGTCGGGCTTATAGGCTTTGAGGTTAACAACTTTTGTCAGGTTTACTACGCTGCCATCTAGTTATTACATAAGGAGGCACGTCATAATTCTCATTTGAATTACATTAGCGACTGTACTGCCATCTCGTGTTCGTTTACGGCGGACGGGTGGCGATCCTGGCGGTTGTTCTCTTCAAAGTGCTGCCGATTTTAACGTAGCGAGGAGTTATCTGTTACATAAATGATCTAGGATTTCGGGAATTTATTGGCATTCGCAATAAGACAAAAAATTGGGGCGGGGGGGGGGGGAATGGAACGTCTGGTTCATTCTTACTAATCGAATGTGTTAACACTATATTTATTTCTTCAGCATTTCAGTGCTAAAAAAACATATTACCTTAATTTGAATTTGTCCATTTTTGGTTGAAAAGTGTAATTTTGTCCAGTTTTCATGGGAAATTCCATTACTATATTCTTTAATACGATTTCAAAGGTCCACACCTGTGGAATAACGGTCAGCGCGTCTGGCCACGAAACTAGATGGCCCTGTCGGGGCAAGTTACGTGATTGACTTTTTTTCCGAGGTTTTCCCTCAACCCAATACGAGCAAATGCTGGGTAACTTTCGGTGCTGGACCCTGGACTCGTTTCACCTGCATTATCACCTTCATTTCATTCAGGCGCTAAATAACCTGAGATGTTGATACAGCATCGTAAAATAACCCAATAAAATAAAGAAAAACGATTTAAAAGTTAATATTTTTATTGACTAAGAATATATTTTCATATTCAACTTGAACATCTGGCACATGGATTACATTTTAATAAAATGTTGCAAAATATAACATTTATGATTCAAACAAAATTATTTTTGGCTGCATCAAGACTCGTTACATTTACTTATACTGACTAACATACCGGTACTGAACAAGTTTTAACTACAACCACATTTTTTTATATAAAGGTTCCTAAACTCCCAAAGGTCGCTGAGCAGCGTCTTGAAATAAAATTCTTTATTAGCAAAAATTCTAAAATTCATTCCATTCAAACATCCATGTATCTCCAAATTTTTTCCCGATAATTTAGCGACATTTGCTTTCTTTTCATTCGAAATTAAATGCTGCAGATTCAATTCCCTTAGTGTCACATGCCATTATCTCTTTCACCTTCCTTAAAGAGAAAAGATAATTTTTCGGCTTTATTTCTTTCGGTATACTGCTTCCTTCCCAAAAACTTTCTCGTTCGAGATCCCGTATTTATTTGACCAACAAAAGATTACTCCATGTTAGTAGTTCCTATATTCTGAGTCCTGAGACATTTGTTGTATAATTCTAGACTTCAAAAAGAAAAGTCACTGACATGAGGAAAAATGCTGAAAAAATGTTACAGGTTACAGATTGGACGCAAATGCAGGTATATTATACTGTACTTCGGGTTTCTGCATAAACATCTTATATCATAATCGTGTATGAAGTTTTGTATAGTATAGAACAATTTCTCTAAGCATATTACTAGTATTGTTTTTAATGCTTTTATCTTTCGTAACTCTAAATATTTCAATATTCCTTTCTTACAGATAGTTTTTATGCATTAGTTCGGTCAAAATTAGAATACTGTTCGATAATTTGGAATCCAACGACAATTAAACATATTAAGTTGCTTGGACAAGTTCAAAATAAATTTCTAAAATATCTTTATTTTAAAAGTTGTAATTGTTATCCACAATATAAAACATACAATTTTATGATTAAAATTTTTAACGTTTCAACCTTATCACATAGAAGAGATTGCAATACTTTACTGTTTTTTATCATCATCAATAACAGTCTTGGATTAGTCCTGGTCTGTTCTGCTTCCGGAAGAAAGTTGGTCTTTCCATCTCTTCCTTGGTCCTCCGATGTCTCGTTTTCCTTGAGGCGTATAGTCCAATAGTCTCTTGGGTAACGTATTATTGGGCATTCTTAATACATGTTCATGTCAGTTGTTGCGGTAAGATTCTATAGTATCCTAATGGCGGTGATATTCAATTCTGTTCCTTTTATGGTCGTAAAGAGTAGACTATATCCTGCAAGAGGTCTTAGCAATCGCATTTCAGCAGCTTCTATTCTTCGAAGTTGCCCTTTCGATAATGACCATGTCTCTGATCCATATAATAATGTCGGGACTGAAATAACTTTATAGAATTTCAAAATTGTTTCTGGTCGAACTGTTTTTATATAAATTAAAAAATAATAAAATAGATGATATTAGTATACACGATAATATTTATTATACCCCATATAATGCTTCTTACAAATATAATATATTTACTTACTGGCTTTTAAGGAACCTGGAGGTTCATTGCCGCCCTCACATAAGCCCGCCATTGATCCCTATCCTGAGCAAGATTAAGCCATACGATGAAAGAGTAATGAAACGGAGAAAAATTCTCTCCGGCGCCGGGATTTGAACCCGGGTTTTCAGCTCTACGTGCTGATGCTTTATCCACTAAGCCACACCGGATACAACTCCGACGCCGGTTAGAATCGTCTCAGATTAAGCTCCAACTCTTGGGTTCCCTCTAGTGGCCGCCCTCTGCACTACGTCATACATGTCTATGAACGCAGGACCGAAGTCCACACATGTGCTGAGGTGCACTCGATATGAGTGACTAGTTGGCCGGGATCCGACGGAATAAGCGTCAGCACGTAGAGCTGAAAACCCGGGTTCAAATCCCGGCGCCGGAGAGAATTTTTCTCCGTTCCATTACTCTTTCATCGTATGATGACGCAGAATATCTGCATGGAAATATCATATGTACTTCGGTACATTAAAATAATATATATGATATGCGTAAATCACTTCGTGATTTAAGACGGCGCTTATTCCGTCGGATCCCGGCCAACTGGTCACTCATATCGAGTGCACCTCAGCACATGTGTGGACTTCGGTCCTGCGTTCATAGACATCTATGACGTAGTGCAGAGGGCGGCCACTAGAGGGAACCCAAGAGTTGGAGCTTAATCTGAGACGATTCTAACCGGCGTCGGAGTTGTATCCGGTGTGGCTTAGTGGATAAAGCATCAGCACGTAGAGCTGAAAACCCGGGTTCAAATCCCGGCGCCGGAGAGAATTTTTCTCCGTTCCATTACTCTTTCATCGTATGATGACGCAGAATATCTGCATGGAAATATCATATGTACTTCGGTACATAAAAATAATATATAAGATTAAGCCAGTCTCTATCATCATATCCTATCTCCCTCAAATCCATTTTAATATTATCTTCCCATCTACGTCTCGGCCTCCCTGAAGGTCTTTTTCCCTCCGGCCTCCCAACTAATACTCTATATGCATTTCTGGATTCGCCCATACGTGCTACATGCCTTGCCCATCTCAAATGACAGGATTTAATGTTCCTAATTATGTCAGGTGAAGAATACAATGCGTGCAGTTCTGTGTTGTGTAACTTTCTCCATTCTCCTGTAACTTCATCCCTCTTAGCCCCAAATATTTTCCTAATAACCTTATTCTCAAACACCCTTAACCTATGTTCCTCTCTCAAAGTGAGAGTCCAAGTTTCACAACTATAAAGAACAACCGGTAATATAACTGTTTTATAAATTCTAACTTTCAGATTTTTTGACAGCAGACTGGATGATAAAAGCTCTTCAACCGTATAATAAGAGGCATTTCCCATATTTATTCTGTGTTTAATTTCCTCCCGAGTATCATTTATATTTGTTACTGTTGCTCCCAGGTTTATTTTTTATTTTATTTATTTATTTTATTTATTTTATTTATTTATTTAATTAATTTACTTTATTTATTTATTTACCGTATTTAAATAATTTATTTATTTTATTTATTTATTTAATTTATTTATTTATTTAATTTATTTATTTATTTTATTTGTTTATTTAATTTTATTTATTTATTTATTTTATTTATTTAATTTATTTTATTTATTTATTTAATTTATTTAATTTATTTATTTTATTTATTTATTTACACTTGAGCTACATTAGGCATTGCTGCCCGAAAGAGCAGAAGCTCGTGCTCGGGCACATTTCAGATCAGTTATACAAATATATCACAAAATTAAGAGAGTTCATTGAGCACAATAATATTAATAAATGGTAAAATAATACAGCATGTAATAATAGGGTCTATATACAAATAGAAAATACAAAAGTATATAAATATTAGAGTATCAATTTTTAACTCAATTAGCTTAAACAATTAAATAATTAATCTGATTTGTTTCTTAAATCTATGTGTGTTAAGTGTACTTAGCTCAGGGTAAGCTCTAATTAATTCATTATATATTTTGGGTCCAAAATTTCTGCTGTATTTGAATTTTTCCACCTCTTCAAAGGATAAATTTCCAATTTTTATAATTACATTTCGTACAATATTCTCGTCACGAGACATAATCATATACTTTGTCTTTTCGAGATTTACTTCCAAAACTCCTTTTTACTTGCTTCAAGTAAAATTCCCGTGTTTTCCCTAATCGTTTGTGGGTTTTCTCCTAACATATTCACGTCATCCGCATAGACAAGGAGCTGATGTAACCCGTTCAATTCCAAACCCTCTTTGTTTTCCTGGAATATCAAAATATATCTTACCTATATTTCGTATTCCATTTCTTTTTGAGTTCAAGTCCTTGTGAATGAATGCACAATCTCTTAGTCTTGGCATTAAATTGAGTTGAGTGGTCATCTTCACGCTTGTACCCCTTCGACCTCTTGACTGGGTGGGCCTCCATGATCCCTCCGTTCCCCATATCGCCTGAGCTACAAGGCCCACCTAGCGGCAATAAGATACAACATTTGAATTCCCCTCCTCGGGTATTGACACTCAAGGATGAGTTCCATTATATTTTTACTGTAGTTAGCAATCAAGTGATTTTTCTCTGCCAATACAATGCAGTCGCGGACCCAGCGGGGAGCACGGATTGCGCGCGTGGGTCAGCACTACGGAATCATTGTTTGGTCAGCACTGACAGACACATCACTACTTTGATTAATGATAGGTGCGATAAACCCATCTATTAACAATGCTGTGCTTGATTCCGAGGAATGTACGTGCACTTGTACACAAATAAAAAGCACTCGGGGCTTGATTGATTTGTGTTCATCGACGCACTCGTCCGCTGCTGAAAGATGAGATAATGACCTTTGATTGGCAGAGTGGACACTTTGTTTATACAACGATGCTATATCAAACACATACTACCTACACATACACCTTGTTACTGATACAAGTCCGGTTACAGGTCATGGACAATCCATAGAGGTAGACTGAGTTCCTTGTAGACAGTGCCAGGATATTTATGTAATTGCATAAGCTGTTTACTTCTCATTTATAGTTTTACAATTCAGAGAACTACCTCGTCGCCTTTGGTGGTCAAGTGGGTATCATATTTGCTCATTAACGCGTGTTCAAACAATGCAGACTGAGGTGAATTTTCAAGGGCGATAAAAATTCTTAGGATGAAGTCCTGTATTGTATACGTAAAATAACTAAGTCCCTGAGTGAGAGGGTTCCTCACAAAATAATATATTTGGCCATTCATCTCACATCAAAATTAACTGGAGATATGTAGCATAATGTGTAGTAATAAAGTTGTAATATTACCTTTTGCTTTCACTTTCAGAAGATGCTTGAAGCAGAAGTATATTATACTTCGTTTTGTATGCATAAACCTGATATTACTACGAAGCATGTACTATGCGGTGGTAGTATAAACTATCAAGAGTATTCAATTAATCGAGAATCGATGGTACTTCGGATAAATCCTTGAAACGTCGTTAATTTCCGCCTTGTATGAATGATAAATTTCGTGGGGAGAAAATTGAAGTTTTTTTTTTTTTTAAGAACCATAGTACAAGGGCTTCAGAAAAGGAAAAAGATACATTGGATGCTATTGGACTACAGTACTATACTCCAACCACGAGAAAGTCTCCAGGGAATAAGGGAAGCGGGGTGATGCTGTGAATGAATGTTGATGTCATAAGATGTCATAAGGTCACACACGTGGGTACTCATATTTCTATTGGCTATCTCTCAAAGCACAAACCATAACACATTTTTATACTACCCTAGTTACAAAATTAGATCACTGTTAATCTCTTGGTCTTTTAATCCCTCCATACAGGAAATAACATAAGAACGATGCTATATCAAACACATACTACCTACACATACACCTTGTTACTGATACAAGTCCGGTTACAGGTCATGGACAATCCATAGAGGTACACGGAGTTCCTTGTAGACAGTGCCAGGATATTTATGTAATTGCATAAGCTGTTTACTTCTCATTTATAGTTTTACAATTCAGAGAACTACCTCGTCGCCTTTGGTGGTCAAGTGGGTATCATATTTGCTCATTAACGCGTGTTCAAACAATGCAGACTGAGGTGAATTTTCAAGGGCGATAAAAATTCTTAGGATGAAGTCCTGTATTTTATACGTAAAATAACTAAGTCCCTGAGTGAGAGGGCTCCTCACAAAATAATATATATTGGCCATTCATCTCGCATCAAAATTAACTGGAGATATGTAGCATAATGTGTGGTAATAAAGTTCTAATATTACCTTTTGCTTTCACTTTCAGAAGATGCTTGAAGCAGAAGTATATTATACTTCGTTTTGTATGCATAAACCTGATATTACTACGAAGCATGTACTATGCGGTGGTAGTATAAACTATCAAGAGTATTCAATTAATCGAGAATCGATGGTACTTCGGATAAATCCTTAAAACGTCGTTAATTTCCGCCTTGTGTGAATGATAAATTTCGTGGGGACAAAATTGAAGTTTTTTTTTTTAAAGAACCATAGTACAAGGGCTTCAGAAAAGGAAAAAGATACATTGGATGCTATTGGACTACAGTACTATACTTCAACCACGAGAAAGTCTCCAGGGAATAAGGGAAGCGGGGTGATGCTGTGAATGAATGTTGATGTCATAAGATGTCATAAGGTCACACACGTGGTACTCATATCTCTATTGGCTATCTCTCAAAGCACAAACCATAACACATTTTTATACTACCCTAGTTACAAAATTAGATCGCTGTTAATCTCTTGGTCTTTTAATCCCTCCATACAGGAAATAACATAACAACGATGCTATATCAAACACATACTACCTACACATACACCTTGTTACTGATACAAGTCCGGTTACAGGTCATGGACAATCCATAGAGGTAGACTGAGTTCCTTGCAGACAGTGCCAGGATATTTATGTAATTGCATAAGCTGTTTACTTCTCATTTATAGTTTTACAATTCAGAGAACTACCTCGTCGCCTTTGGTGGTCAAGTGGGTATCATATTTGCTCATTAACGCGTGTTCAAACAATGCAGACTGAGGTGAATTTTCAAGGGCAATAAAAATTCTTAGGATGAAGTCCTGTATTGTATAGTAAAATAACTAAGTCCCTGAGTGAGAGGGTTCCTCACAAAATAATATATTTGGCCATTCATCTCGCATCAAAATTAACTGGAGATATGTAGCATAATGTGTAGTAATAAAGTTGTAATATTACCTTTTGCTTTCACTTTCAGAAGATGCTTGAAGCAGAAGTATATTATACTTCGTTTTGTATGCATAAACCTGATATTACTACGAAGCATGTACTATGCGGTGGTAGTATAAACTATCAAGAGTATTCAATTAATCGAGAATCGATGGTACTTCGGATAAATCCTTGAAACGTCGTTAATTTCCGCCTTGTATGAATGATAAATTTCGTGGGGAGAAAATTGAAGTTTTTTTTTTTTTAAGAACCATAGTACAAGGGCTTCAGAAAAGGAAAAAGATACATTGGATGCTATTGGACTACAGTACTATACTCCAACCACGAGAAAGTCTCCAGGGAATAAGGGAAGCGGGGTGATGCTGTGAATGAATGTTGATGTCATAAGATGTCATAAGGTCACACACGTGGGTACTCATATTTCTATTGGCTATCTCTCAAAGCACAAACCATAACACATTTTTATACTACCCTAGTTACAAAATTAGATCACTGTTAATCTCTTGGTCTTTTAATCCCTCCATACAGGAAATAACATAAGAACGATGCTATATCAAACACATACTACCTACACATACACCTTGTTACTGATACAAGTCCGGTTACAGGTCATGGACAATCCATAGAGGTACACGGAGTTCCTTGTAGACAGTGCCAGGATATTTATGTAATTGCATAAGCTGTTTACTTCTCATTTATAGTTTTACAATTCAGAGAACTACCTCGTCGCCTTTGGTGGTCAAGTGGGTATCATATTTGCTCATTAACGCGTGTTCAAACAATGCAGACTGAGGTGAATTTTCAAGGGCGATAAAAATTCTTAGGATGAAGTCCTGTATTTTATACGTAAAATAACTAAGTCCCTGAGTGAGAGGGCTCCTCACAAAATAATATATATTGGCCATTCATCTCGCATCAAAATTAACTGGATATATGTAGCTTAATGTGTGGTAATAAAGTTGTAATATTACCTTTTGCTTTCTTTACAGAAGATGCTTGAACCAGAAATATACAGTAGAACTTGGTTATAGCAACCTCGTTTTGTGCGACACCTCGCCTATAACGTCAAATATTCTGTGGTCCCAACTAATTCCCCATAAGACATATGCTTTCCTACCTTGCTTAATACGACAAACGCATATGCGTCTACCTCGCATATAACGTCATTTTCAACCTCAGTTTGGAATAATATTTTCTAAGAACCAAAGTATTTTAAGAAATATTTTGTTGAAATCTGATCCTGACAAATTCTTTACAGTCTCCTTCTGTTATAGACCTCTGGAATACAGACGGATTCCCCACCCCATTTTAACCTGCCCGAATTCATGCGATATTAGATCAGTTTCGACAGGAAGTTTTCACTAAGTGCAAGCATTTTAACGCAGTATGGCCACTAAAAGAAGTGAGTGACGCTTTAGAAGTCATTAGAATTATGAACATGTTCTATGAAGCTAGGGAAGGAGCAGTGAAATTGCAACTGAAATTATGAACATAGAACGTAATTTAGCCCTAGAAAGTGTGTATTGGGCAAGTAGAAGACAACAGAGTAAAATGACTGATTACTTCACTTCTAAGTAAAGTAGTTTGGTGAGTACTGAACAAACTGTTTTAATACAGAATACTGTATTTATAATTCTAGGCCTACGTGTATTATATGTTTGTTCATTTTAGGCTTAAAAATCAATACATAAATCTAAAATAAGTCTAATTAAGTTTGTTATTTTTCATTTTCCACCTCACTAGATTGATAATGTGAATCTCGGTTACTACGACACTCGTTTATAACAACGTAATGTTTAAGGTCCCTTGGATGTCGTTATAACCAAGTTCTACTGTATTATATTTCGTTTTCTATGCATAAACCTGATATTACTACGAAGCTTGTAGCCTACTGTGCGGTGGTAGTATAAACTATCAAGAGTATTCAATTAATCGAGAATCGATGGTACTTCGGATATATTCTTAAAAACAAGTTAGTTTCCGCCTTGCGTGAATGATATATTTCATGGTGGAGAAAATTGAAGTTTTTTTTAAAAGAACCATAGTAGGCCTACAAGGGATTCAGAAAAGGAAAAAGATACATTGGATGGAATTTGACTACCGTAGAACCTCTATTATCCGTGATAATGAAGGGGATGAAGTAAACGGTTCATCGAAAAAATCGGATAATCCGTACCATTAAAGGGTTTTGATAAATTAAGTGCATAATAGAGTTTCGTAATTTCCTTCGTAGTCTTTTGTTTTAATACGCTAGGTATTAAATTCACTAATTTAAGTCTGGTTTTCAGTGACTAGTTTTTAATGGCCAAATAAACCCCTTATGAGACTTTCTGTAGAAAGACGGGAATAGTATAGGTTTCATGTTATATATTTACATACTTTATACAGTTTATATTTGTTTTTCATTAAATCGCGCACAGTTGTAATTCCTATCATATTCTGATGCGAAATGAACCACAGTTTCTCTTTTCGCAAACCACTCAATTACTTGCACTTTTTTTCATAGCACAACACGTTTCATTTTGACAGTCAGATAATCCACCAATCGGATAACAGGGTGACGGAAAACCGGCGAAAGATACCTAGAGAAGAATAAAGAAGTGTATATAGTATGTGTGAATCTAGAAAAGGCGTTTGACAGAGTGGATTAGAACAAACTGATGGACATCCTGAAGAAAATAAGTGTGGATTGAAAAGACAGGAGACTGTTCAGTAACCTGTATATGAAACAAGGAGCCAAAGACAGGATAGGAGAAGAAATGTCTGAAGGAAGTGAAATAGGGAGAGGAGTCGAAAAAATCGAAAAATCGAAAGAGAATTGGGAGGACAAATTTAAAAGGTACGCAAAACGCGTCCTGCAAGGCGTTGGGGGCTGTACAAAACTAAATATGTGAGCTCCAAGCCTGTTGGCCACTAGTCTCACTCCGGGTTACGCTGCTCCACTGAAGGAGCTCTAGAAAATTTTGAAGGGGAAGCCGAAATTGGACATAACCTCTTAGGTACCACATACGCGAGGGGGACTGAGATTTGATCAAGTGATCACGGAACGGGGCGAGGAGGAGTTGGCTGGTGTTTGCCGTTAGGATGGCAAGACGCTGTCATCTGTTGTTCGATGAAGGCCGTCGGAAGAAGCGCCGTGAAATCTAAATCTGCAATTTGAGAGGTCCCTGTCCTTTCAATTTGCGACTAATTGAGTGACCTCGTATATTTAATAGACAATTTACAGGTTCTGAACTAGGGCATACGTCGTTTATAATAAAGGGGGAATATATATGGGGAAGGGCATATAAGTCCGTGGCCCATTTCTTATAGGGCTCACCCCGACATTTGTCTTACACCTGAAGAAAAACCACGGAATACCTTAGGCAGGATGAGTTGTCTCATATATAAGAGACTAGCCAATTTGGCTATTATGTAAGAGGTGATTGTTGTCATGAGCCTTGTTGAATCGTCTCAATTTTGAGACAAGCCATTTGGCTATATGATGGCTCAATTACAAAGAGGGGGGAGAGATGTAATTGTTAATTAATTTAGTGTAATTAGGGAGATTCATGGGGATATGAGTGCAGGTCCGTGGCCCATTTTTTTTAGGGCTCATCCCGACATTTGTCTTAGCGCCTTAGGAAAACCACGGAAAAACCTTAGGCAGGATGAGTTGTCTCAATATCAGAGACTAGCCAGTTGGCTCTTTGGTTGAATGACTCTATGAATCGATGGATATATACTAGCCAATTGGCTCTATGATAGTTCCATCGATCAACAAAAGTAGATATTGTTAGGGAGGGAGAGGAGTACGACAAGGATGCCTTTTATCACCTACCCTGTTCAACATCTAGTTTGAGGATTTAGTGAAAAACTGTTTTCAGAACATGGCAAGGGTAAAAGTAGGACGAAGAAGAATAAAGTGCATAAGATTTGCTGATGATATGGCGTTGTTAGCAGATGAGGAGACTATGCTAAGGGATATGCTACTGGAGCTAAATGACAGCTGTGAGCAGTATGGTATGAAGATAAATGTAAATAAGACGAAGAGCATGGCCAAAGGAAGAAAAATAAAGAAAGTAAACTTGCGAATTCTAAATGAGGCAGTAGAGCAAGTGAACAGCTTCAAATACTTTGGGTGTACTATAAGCAGTAACATGAGCTGCAGCCAAGAAGTCAAAAGGAGAATAACAATGGTAAAGGAAGTTTTTAATAGAAAAAGGAGCATCTTCTGCGGACCTCTGGAAAAAGAACTCGCTCCCGGTTGCACCAAGAAGCTATATTATTTCATTATTTTCAATAATTACAATTTCTAGTGAAAGTTTAAGGACATCCATTTAAAATAGACGTTTCACTCCTGTCATTATACTTATGTGAAACCCCTTAATTTTTATACAGAGACCAAATGCCTCTGAAAAAAGAATTTTTTTTTTTAACTGCAAACTCAATCTCTCTGTCTTTCAAACTCGGAATTATATAACAATTGACAATTGAAGGGTTCGGAACCATAGTGGGCCAAGCGCCATTTACTAAAACCGTAGAAAACAAGGGTTAACATGAAGTTATCACCATAATTCAATGGAAATGTATAGCAAGTAATATAAAGTATACACTTTCAAACTAAATATGTCAATCTTCATTAAACTATGGTATTCACTTAACTTTAACCCTAGCTGTCTCCGTTTTTAATAAATGGCGCTTGGCCCACTATAGCTCTGAACTCTTCAATTGTTCTGTTATGAAAACTTATTGAAAAAAATAATTACTCCAGAATGAATGTAGGCTGCTTATATCAATGAATTTTCGTGCGGATTTGCGTGCAAATCTTAGCAAAGCCAGTAGTGTGGGTTGAGAATTAGTGTAGTTGGAGTTGTATGTATGTATTTATTTACACTGCAAGTGGGCAAGCACCCGGTGGCAGTGGTATATACAATATTAACAATACACAATAAAATGATAACCAATACACAATAAAATTTACAATACACAATACAATTTTACAACACATATACAATTTTACACACAATACAATAATAATACACAATACAATTTAACACAATAATAATAAAACATAAAATAAAATACCTAATTTTACAATAAAACCTACATAATTATCTATAGGTCCTACATAAGTTTCAATAGTCTTTCACTTTACTCTCATCTCATTCCCTGTAGTGGCACTATGACGCATTTCACTGACACTTTAGCACACATTTCACTGACACTATAGAACACATTTCATTGGCGCTATAAATTATCACTGATCGGAACTGTTCACTGCACTGTAAAACCATAACTTCACTGACTCACCTCGCTTCACTGATACAACAGTTCAAATAAGCCAAATAATTACATCCTTATGCATACTTATAAACAGAACTACATTTAAACTAAACATTTCTAGTCTAAGGCCCTCTTACACGCTATTTTTAAATAATTTACAATTCAAACCAAGGAAGTAAACTCGTCAGCCTAGATAAATACATGTCACCTTAAAAAATTAAATGTTGAATGTCACCTTAATTTTAATTTTCACTTTGTATACAACTTTTTAAATTATTCTTGAATCTCCTTAAGGAAGGACAGCCCTCAAAGACCGCTGCAGGTATGTCATTCCAATCATTTATAGTTCTATTTAAAAATGAGAATTTACCTACACCCGTTTTTTACCTACATCCGTTGGGCGTAATAGATCTCTCAGATGGACCTAGCGCTAATATTCGCACTCGATCTGCAGGATAATGTCTCAATTTAATCTAAATGCATAGCGGATGAGACGTGAATTACTAGTAGCTGTTCCAAAAGCTTAAGAAAAGGGCCACACAGATTTAGTTTTAATTTTTATAGTTTTTGTGCCTTACAGTTCGTAATGGCAGATAATATTTTGTACTCTTCTCCGTCGATATAGAAGAAAGCCAATGTTTACCTACTTAGATATAACACGCGGAGCAAGTCCCTTGCAATCGGTAAGCATCATGTTTAGGTAGAGCAGAGAATAGTTTAATATAATTGTTTATCTTTTTTATGCAAACTTTTTGATTGGAAGTCAAATATAAAAAAGTCAAGGAATATTATGAACAGTAAAAAATCGTTCACACGACAATGGATAATTAAGAGTTGTTAATGATGTATTTGCAATGAAAGACCTGGCCTGGACAGAAAACTATGAATGAATGAATTCATTATAAAAAGTGAATCTGATAAATAACCCAACTGTACGGTTCGAAAAGGATGTATCTCAAGCATTAGCGATTGATCAAGAAAAACAAGTCGTTTACCGCCCATGTGTTCCTCACTTGAGTGAGAGATATAATGCAATTTTTCCTTAAGGAGATTCAAGAATAATTTAAAGAGTTGTGTATAAAGTGAAGATTAAAATTAAGGTGACATTCAACAATTAATTTTTTAAGGTGACATGTATTTATCTAGGCTGACGAGTTTACTTCCTTGGTTTGAATTGTAAATTATTTAAAAATAGCGTGTAAGAGGGCCTTAGACTAGAAATGTTTAGTTTAAATGTAGTTCTGTTTATAAGTATGCATAAGAATGCAATTATTTGACTTATTTGAACTGTTGTATCAGTGAAGCGAGGTGAGTCAGTGAAGTTATGGTTTTACAGTGCAGGGAACAGTTCCGATCAGTGATAATTTATAGCGTCAATGAAATGTGTTCTATAGTGTCAGTGAAATGTGTTACAGAGTGTCAGTGAAATGTGTGCTAAAGTGTCAGTGAAATGCGTCATAGTGCCACTACAGGGAATGAGATGAGAGTAAAGTGAAAAACTATTGAAACTTATGTAGGACCTATACATAATTATGTGGGTTGTGTTGTAAAAGTAAGTGTTTTATTTTATGTTTTATTATTATTGTGTTAAATTGTATTGTGTATTCTTATTGTATTGTGTATAAAATTGTATATGTATTGTAAATTGTATTATGTATTGTAAATTTTATTGTGTATTGCTTATCATTTTAACTGTGTATTGTTAATATTGTATATACCACTACCACCGGGTGCTTGCCCACTTGCAGTGTAAATACATACATACATTACACATGGGAGGTGAGGGGTTTGCTTTCTGGTGCCCGCGGATCGGCGTATAAATACTGGGTGTTCAGTTCGAAATGTGTCATGGCTCGCTGTATGCCGTCATGTGGCTAGCCGATGAGCCTAGAGAATTCAATCTTCCTACACTTCCGCAGAGGTGTATAATCTAGAGGTAGAAGTACGGCGTTCATTCTGAAGAGTACGTACCGATACGTAGGTAACGCCTGTAGTGGCAGGAATATGAACTGTTTGGAAATACGTACTGTCGGGATATGGGAGAGGGTTAAGACGATTACTTACATATTTGTTGACATTAACTTCGACGGTCAACATGGACACGGAGCATTTGATTTGTGTTGTGGATTGTTACCGTACGCAACCCATGATAACAAATACCCTGCGTACGACTTGCCGGCGCAAAACGCAGTTCGAAAGAGGTTATGGTAGCACACAGACCGTACAGACCGCCATCTGTTGCTACGACGTTCAAGTTATACCGTAGACGTTCTCAAGTTCAGATTGAAGAACGCCTTAAATAATAGGCAACTTCTCTAACATATAAGCTGAAACTCGCTTCAAATCGGTGACCCAACAACAGTGACGTCATGACACACTTTGAAATGAACACCCAGTATACTACTGACATTTTAAAACAATATGATATGACATCCCAAGATATTAAAAATATTTGTTTAAATATCTTAAAGAAATCCATAGGCATTTTACATAATAATTTATATAATGTTTAATCTTTTAAACTTCCTAAATTGCATATTGTACTATGATTGCTACCTACTGTATTGATTTTTTTCTCTATTCCATATTATATGCATTTTTTTATTTTATTCAGGACCTGTATGGTCACCTCTTATGATAGGCAGATTTTATTATTATTATTATTATTATTATTATTATTATTATTATTATTATTATTATTATTAAAGACGATTTATCGTATTGGAAATAAATAAATAAATAAACAGGTAAATAAAGATCCAGCAATATCCTTAATATTTGCGCCGTTTTCAAAGTGTTCAATAATATTTACTTCGTCAGAAATAGGGTAAACTAGGTAGTTATTGACCAGTATACGGTGATTGACCGCTTCCTTTTTTCAAACATATTGTGAATAAACCACAATCGTGATTTCACTTTTTGCTGCATATACCTCTAGTAACAACCCTTACTTGTGATTATTTGTCGCTGTTCATCCCACTGAGTTAGTGTCTGTTGTCTGAGAGGACTGAAATCGATTGGAAATGCAACTGAACGTAAACAAATGTAAGTAACTAGAGTAATTGCTAAGAATAATGCTCACAATGATTTATTTATTCTGCAAAGAATACATAAATTCTGGTGCTCGTTTTTACACTCATAGTGTGAGAAAAAGTATAAGGTTTCCTTCCACAGAATATTATTTTGTAAAAGTTTTTATATGACATAAAAATGCCCCATGGTCAATCACTATAAAGTGAATGTCCGCAAACTACAGTGATTGGTCGTTTATAAATTATTTGTTAGAATATGGAACAATTTGCTCCAATTTTATATATGTTATTGGTTAAATGATGGAGATATTTACAGGACTGATACTATATTATAATGCCAAAGCCAGGTAAAGTGCCTTATACAGAGGAAGATTTACGAAACTCTATAGAACCTGTCCGCAGTGGAATTGGTTTAAATGAAGCTGCCAAGAACTTTGGTGTCCTAAAAGCAACCTTAGCGTCCAGAAATAAATATTCCGTTGAAGGAAAAGTGTCCTTTGGTCCTCGTCCAGTGCTGGGTGAAGCCATTTGTAATAACATCAGAGAAATGACACACACTTGCTTCTGATAAGGCACAAAAGAGAAAAATGGAAGAAGAGGCAAGAGAAGAAAGGAAGCGAATAAGAGATGAAAAAAAAGGCAGCGAGAAGAGTTCTTTATTTATTTATTTATTTATTTATTTATTTATTTATTTATTTATTTATTTATTTTAACTTGGTTATTTAACGACACTGTATCAACTACGAGGTTTTTTTAGCGTCGATGGGATTGATGATCGCGAGATGGTATTTGGCGAGATGAGGCCGAGGATTCGTCATAATTACCTGACATTTGCCTTACGGTTGGGCAAAACCTCGGAAAAAACCGAACCAGATAATCAGCCCAAGCGGGAATTGAACCCGCGCCCGAACGAAACTCCGGATCGGCAGGCAAACGCCTTAGCCGACAGATCTACGCCGGTGGCGAAGAGTTCTTAGAAAGATCAGAATAAGAGAAACGAAACAGACAAGAAAAAAGTGAAAACTGTGAAAATCTGTTGTTTAATCACTATTTATTTATTTATTTATTTATTTATTTATTTATTTATTTATTTATTTATTTATTTATTTATTTAAATTCAAATATACAGAATAAAGAAATATAATTACAAAACAAACAAAGAGAAATACAAATAAAATAATACAAGCAATATAAAAGGAAGATACAGTAGTATTAACAAGTGAGTATTCAATAACTGTGCAGTAGACGGTCAATCACTAATAAGCGTGTGGTCAATAACTGCAGTAGACGGTCAATAACTGTAAAAGTGGACTTGTTGTGTTTATTGAATTTACCTTTGCATTAAAATTTTATTTTTTCTTTTGTTTATTGACTTTGATTTGTTTCTGAATCTTCACTTGACCCAATGCCTTTAAAATTCTCTCAATAAGTTACCACTGTTTTCCGCTATTTCATTGTTTTATTATTCATTAGCTTAAGTGGTCAATCACTATACAGTTTACCCTACTCAGACTTGAAAGTGTTTGTGACATGATGCCTTACCACTATGCGGGGTCTTGGATTCTCTTCACAACAACAGATAACGTTGTACTGTATTGCTGCTTTCTTTAGACTCAAACGCATTCTACTAAATCGGCAGAGCAGTGTATTTGACATTTCGTTTGCAGTATCTATTCGTATATGACTTTTCAAGAGGCATTTCAACATGATGGCTTTTGGATTTTGCTGCAAGTTACGAATATGATTAATCCGTACATAAAAGACGAAAAATGTGCATATGAGCTCTGGATTAAGTATGATAAAAAAAATAATTGCAGCGTATTGCAGTTGTGTGCAGAAGATTCTGCAAACCGGTCTTAACAAGGGGCGTGGGGGGGGGGGTTGGTTTGATATTGAGAGAGCTTCACAAATTCCACGTCGTGATGAGTGCCTTATCGGAACGCACGCTGCTAGACTTCCCAAACCCAGTGACTATGATTACCTCAGTTGGTTGGATTATCGTATTATATAACACAGTACATACGCTTGTTTTATTTGAAATTGATGAAATTATATACTTGTTTGGCTGCTACCTACTTCTCCGTAGTCACGCATGAGGTATTCAAGACAATAATTTGTAACTACTATGGATTTGAATTATTAATCATAACTTTTTATATCGTGGCTATAACTGAAAAGAAAGGAAGAAAAATGTTTTCGTATGTAAATATTTTATAAATTCATTGTTCTTTTCTTTTATTTGTTTTTATGCATTTTTTATTCCATCTTTCACCGTCTTCATCTCCTTCATTCATTTCTCACGATAGTTAATCAGCTGGAACGTTCCTTCGAATAGGCTTGACACGATTTCTGTACTTCTTGTGTCCCTATTCGTCAAAGGTCGTAGTTGAGACTAACTTCTGACCAGTAGTTCAAGAGGACGAGGATGAATTGCAACCTCATCGTAGGTAAATATGTAAACGGCATCATGTAAAATAATATTTTTTTAATATGTCATAAAGGGGAATTACTTTTTAATAGACTGAAACGTAAAAATTAAAGGCAATCTGCATTATATGTTCAAATGGTAGCTATTAGGCTTATTTGAATATCCTAGTTACAAAGACAGCCATGTCCATTTGTCAAAAATTTTCAGTAGAGACCAAAAACTGTTTTAATTAGTTTAAGCCAACTTAGGAAGTTGAATACTTTTCTACAGTATGTTGATAGCTTAGCTTAGAATAAATAATTTGCTTAAGGGAAGAGGATGGTATTTTTTGGTGAAAAATGAGTAAATTTTCAAAAAACAATTTTTTTCCCCTTAAAATACTCTGTGATATGTGTAGAATACATTGTATAATATTTTGTGGGTATTTGTGCCCTTATCAGTTGTTGAGACGCCATTTTTAAACTTCCTGCGCTCTGGATTTTTAAATCACACCGCCCTTTTGTTTGTTGTTTCCGGAACTTCATTTTTTTTTTCAAAATCAAATTTTTCTTTAAAATACTCTGTGATGTGTGTGGAATACATTGTATAACATTGTGTGGGTATCTGTGCCCTTATTGGATGTTGAGACGCCATTTTTCAAGTTCCTGCGCTCTGGATTATTAAATCACACCCCCTTTGATTGCTGTTTCTGGAACTTTACTTTTTTCGCTACATAGCCAGACAAAAATCGATATAATTTTTGAGCTATTAAAGATATATGAATGAAATTTAGAACACATATTCTCTAGACTACTAGGAAACTTTTCTCTGTAACGGAATTTCCCTAATTGATTTCATTTTAAAAATAAGTCTCTCTGTTTGCAAGAAAGAAAATAAAAAAAAAATGTTATTAAATTTTAATTGTTTATTTTACAAATGTAGGAACTAATATCAAATTTCTGTTACAGACAGTTTGTAGAGCGTGCTTTTACAAATAAATTGTAACATAGTGTTTGAATTTATCTTCAAAAATGGCTTAGATATATCGAGTTTAGTAAAATCCTGCATTGGGTACATTTTTTTTTCAAATCTGCCTCCCAAATAATTTATTCAAAATATTTATATTTTGTTGAGTTGCTATAGCCATGAGCTCTCTACATACAAAAAATTAATATTTTACGCCAAATAAGAAAAAAGTTTTAAAAATTACTATCCTCTCCCCTTAATTTAAATATTTCATCTTTCATATATATTGAATAGTTTACATCTGGAATCTTTTACCGTGCAAATACTCATCATGCCATGTTTGCAGTTTTTCTTGGGAAAGATAAATGCGGTAGCTTCCCGTTGCTTTCCGCACACCACTCTCTCTTTCGCATCTTAAAAAGATCGCAGGGGGACCTAGCGTGGAGGTGAGGAGAGTGGATAGGACTAATTAGGCCCTTCGGACTTCACCGAAATTCACCACAAGGGTTAAATATCAGTTATATCAGGATTTTTGACCCGATCAGAGACCGGGAACATCACGCCGAAGAGAAGCGAATGGAAGCATTTGAAATGTGGATATGGAGAAGAATGGAACGTGTGAAGTGGGCAGATACAATAAGAAATGAAGCTATGTTGGAAAGAGTGGGTGAAGAAGGAATGATGCTGAAACTGATCAGGAAGAGGAAAGGGAATTGGTTTGGTCACTGTGTGAGAAGAAACTGCCTACTGACGGATGTACTGGAAAGAATGGTGAACGGGAAAAGAGTTCGGGGCGGAAGAAGATATAAAATGGTAGACGACATTAAGATATATGAGGAGACAAAGAGGAAGGCAGAAAATAGGAAAGACTGGAGAAAGCTGGATTTGCAGTGAAATACCTGCCCTTGGGCAGAACGCTAAATGAATGAATGATATGTAATGGGATAATTGAAAAATAAAAAAAGGACTTGGCCAGCTTTGTAAGAAAGAATGGGAGGTGGCTATTTTTGCAACATAAATGACAGCACACTCCATGTGTTTGCATAGGGAAGCAAAGCGATTTAGAATTTTCAATATACTTTCTCTCTTGAAGACTAAACTGAAACATATTTATTTTAAGAAAACTACATTATATTAGTGCAACCACATTAAATTAATCTGAAAAAAATTCCAACATAATAAATGGAAAACACTGCAGACATTCACTGACTCTTTTAAAGTAAAGCTATTGCTTTACAACATCGTTACACAGAATAAAAAGAAATCAATGTTTTTAAAATACATGACAGTTGTTACTATACCAATTACCGAAAGAAAATAGCTATAATTAAATTTTTCACATAATATTCAAATAAATCACAGTTTCTCGGTAACAATATTTGTGTGTGACTATACGGATGAAGAAAGTATTACAGGCACTATGTTCGATTCAGGTTAGTCGAGTTTGACGAAGTTCGACATTCGTCGATGTTCGCTCTGCAGAAGAAGGCCTGTCGTGTTTGTTGAACCTAGCTATAAAAATATTGGCTGTCCTCCACTCCCACCCCTTCATGTTTTAGCATAGACCTTGGGATTAGTTTTTCATATAAAATAAGAAGTTTGTAATGTCTTTGTTGCCTCTCTCATGTTCGAACATTGCAGGACACTATTTTAAACCGGTTAAGGATTTGGGGACATATCTTGCGATTAATTTTTTCATATGGAATAATACGAAGTTTGCAATGTCTTGGTTTCTTCTCTCATGTTTGAACATTGCATGTACTAGTCGATATTTTGAACATACACTTCTAAATATGTGTTTTGTTTGATCTATTGATACGTATATTTGTGTGAATGTTTAGTCATATTAATAAGAAGAAATATTACCCATACTTATTACCAGGGAAAGGATTTATATGTAAATACATATTTACTTATAAAGCTAATATAATTTATATTTTGCATTATCTTTATGTTTCACAATGTGTAGGGTTGAAAAACCTACTTTTATTTTCCATATTTTTCCATATTTTAGAGTTTAGTACATATTTTCGTTAATTTCCATATATTTTCCATATTTCATATAAAACAGTCCATATTATATTAGGTTTAACAATAAAACAAAACAAAATTCCATTAACTTTTAAAAATACATTTCAACAATAGAGATTTAAACACATGTTCAGTAATCCCTTTAACATCAGAGTTATTTGAAAATTAGCAGTCCTATCAACAATGGGAAAGTAAGTTACAAAACTGTATTAATTTAATTTAAAATTTTTAACAGACTTCAGTTGTGCAGCTCAACAGTTAAATGCCAGTCAGAGTACACATAGGTTCAGTTTTGTAAATCATACTATAAAGACGGTAAATATGCCAAAAGTACGTCATTCAGTCAATTTAAAATCAAAACTAACAAGTTACATTTCAGAATTTAAAGAAGATGGTTTATCAACTGACAATAAAATATTATTTTGTAATTTGTGTCAGTGTGCAGTATCATCTACACAAAAGTTCCTGGTGCAACAACACATTACAACTAGTAAACATCAGGCCAACAAACAACTAAATTCCAAGCAGAGACAATTGTTTTTAACACAACCAACAACATCGAATGTAAGATCTGAGTTTAACATCGACCTGTGCCGTTCTCTCATCTCTGCTGATATTCCTCTCTACAAACTAAAGAATAAGGTCTTCAGGGAATTCCTTGAAAAATATACTCAACATACAATCCCGGATGAGTCAACACTTAGGAAGACGTATGCTCCATCCATCTACGATGAGACAATACAGAAGATAAGAGATGAAATTAAAGATAGTTCAATTTGGGTTTCCATTGATGAGACTCCCGACAAAGAAGGTAGACTTGTTGGTAATGTAGTTATCGGTTTGTTAAGTGAACAATATTCTGAACGAATTCTTTTACATTGTGATGTTCTAGAAAAGTGCAATAACAAAACTATAGTTAAACTGTTCAACGAAGCTATGGGTATCCTGTGGCCAAAGGGTATTATGTACGATAATGTGTTATTCTTTATTAGCGATGCTGCCCCTTATATGGTCAAAGCTGGACAAGCATTATCTGTTGTATATCCTAAATTGACTCATTTTACTTGTGTGGCGCATGCATTTCATCGTGTGGCAGAAGTGGTCAGAGACAATTTCCCTAAAGTAGATTTGTTGATTTCATCAGTGAAAAAAGTATTTCTCAAAGCTCCCAGTAGAGTTAACGTGTTGAAAGAAATGTACCCTGAAATTCCATTGCCACCAAAGCCAATTTTAACTAGATGGGGTACATGGCTAGAAGCAGTTGAATATTATGCCGAACATATAGACTCTATTAACAATGTTCTCCTTGCATTGGACTCTGAAGATGCAGTCTCAATTGATACTGCGAAAACAGTTACCTGTGACATAAGTGTGAAGAATGACTTAGCTCACATTCAGCATACATTTTCATGCATCATAAAAACGCTCAAAAGTCTCCAAAATAGGCACCTTTCACTATCTGAAAGTTTTGAAATTATAAATAGTACTGTGGAACAACTGAATCGTGGTAGAGGTAAAGTTGCAGATGCAGTAAGAGCTAAGGTGGACACTGTACTTTCAAAAAACCCTGGATATGAAGAACTACAAAAGGTTGTTGCTGTGATGAGTGGTGAATCAACAGTGAAGATTAACTTGGACTTATCCCCAGCAGACATTGTGAAATTGAATTATGTACCAGTTACTTCTTGTGACGTCGAACGCTCTTTTAGTCAGTATAAATCTATCCTCAGAGACAATAGAAGAAGATTCACTTTTCAGCACTTGAAAGAAATGTTTGTAACCTATTGTTATGGTAACAGACAATAAAAATTGTGTTTTGTTGAAACTACATTGGAAGATAAGGTACGTCCATTATATTTTTTGTTTAGTTTGATTAAAATGTACCAATATTTAACGTACATAGTCATTTTTTTATAATTTTAAGTCCATATTTAATTCCATATTTTGGTAAAAATCCATATTTAATTCCATATTTTGGTAAAAATAACTACATATATATTTACATATTTCATATATTTTTAGTCCATATAAATCCGTTCCCTGCTTATTACTATGCGTAACTTCGCAAGATATGTGCCTGATATCCTTATGCAGGTAAAGCATAAAGGCGCAGGGAGAGAAGGTACTAAAGAGAATGGCACCGAACATATGTAAGGAAAGGGACATATTGAACAAACGCAAAGGTAGCTTCAGTTCTACAGAGACTCGGCAAACATGAACCGAACATAAGGCCTCTTACCGGTTTTCAATGGATTCGGTTATTTTAGTTTGCACGCTTCACTTCCACGTACTGCTGGGATGCCTAGGGAGTAGGGCGAAGTTTATAGTATCTTGATATCCCCGCTCATGTTCGAACATTACACGACACTAATTCCGAAGATAAGATTTGTTACGCAATATTGCGATCCTTACGTTACTGTGGGTACCGTGTAACCCAGAACATTATTCTTGCGGTGTCGTTGACCGTTTATTGGTAAGTCTTTATTTTTCTTTATCTACGATGAATAGCAGATTTTTATGAAAGGTATTCGCGGACCACGATTTGAAAACCGCTGAGCCACGAAGATATGCTCGCTGACCCACTGGAATCCAGACCCGCTGCTGGGCAATGTGAATCGTAAAGGCAACAGTGGCGTAAAGACCAGCTGCTATCCTTCATATCGTACTTTACATGATAGGAGGACCTAGATCCTAGGATTATTTTTATGTCTGATTTAAATTATGACTTACTGCAATTTAATTACACTGACATTTCCTTTCGCCTGTTAGTAATTCTGTGTCAATAGAATTGGTACGACAGTATTCGTCGTTTTTTAATTATGGCTGCCATTGTCATGAACATGATGATTCTTGCTGTAAAATTTTCTTACATTAGGTTACCATAGCTTGAGTCGGTTTGGGCTGGATTAGCTTAGCTTACTTTACAGTTGAGTTATCGTTAGCGACCTGTCCTATATTCAGTCAATAATAACATTAATCCAACATGTTTTTCATTATGAAAACACGCATGACAGCTGTCAAGCTAGCGGGGATGAGACACAAGGTGGGACACGGGTTGCTGCGAGTACGTAAATAGATGTCATAGCATTTAAATTAATCATTGTTGGTAACTCTTTCGTACATGTCATGACTTGTATTTTGTCCTCACTTTTCTTCTGATTTACCAAATTTCCTTCGCTTCCCCGTTTTGCTTTGTCCCGAAACAATGTTTTCGTGTGTATCTATGACGAATAAGTAATTATTTATCAACGGTCTTACTAATAAAAACTGTATATACAGACGTTTAACTGTCTTATACTTATACCACAGTCTACTATATACAGTCGCGAGGCTTAATATGTAGTAAAAATGCAAACATGGATAGTTGCCCACCACTAGGATCGCTACTATCGTCTCATCATCGCAGATCTCTCTCCTAGCAGCAGACAAAATATGTTACACTTTCGTTGTGTTCTTTTGGAAAAATTAACACCTTCCTTCCATTATTGAAATATTAAATGCATAAAGTTAATTTATTATTTTAATGAAGTATATTAAATTCCACCATAAACTCGAAGATACCTGCAAGAAATAGGTTAATATTATTTTTGTTTGTGCAAAACGAACTGAAATTTACTATAATCGCTTCACTCATTCAAGATTATAGCGATAATTAACTATGAAACCATAAATATTAATTTGCATATCCCTTTACAACAATAATAACGGAAATATGAATTAATGGATTAACTTACGTATACCGGTACTTGTAGTGTAGGCTTATGTAGTTGAGTTTAAGCAATAATAATCACACCAGAATTGGAAATAAAACGTGATTATAAATTTTATTGTAACAGACTTTTTCTACGTCTCTAGTAAAGTAATAAATAAAAATAACAACAAAATTAACAGCTATAATTAAAAACATATCCTTTGAAAAAAAAGTAGGCCTAAGCAATAATAATCCCACCAGAATTGAAAATATAACGTGATCAATAAATTTCATTAAAACAAACTTAATTTTTCTACGTCTCTAGTAAAATATTATTATTCCAATTATTGTATTTTAGCCATTAACATTTTCATTACAACCAATAACGAACATTTCACAAGCATCAATGTGAAATACGCAACGAGCTAGTATTCGATGGAAATACGATTCAGTCCAAAGTCGACCGTGGACAGTCTATTGTTTCTAGTTGCTAACCGCTTGGAGCGCTTTATCACGAGATTTGCAAAAAATCACCTCAAGCTTCGCGACTGTATATAGTAGACTGTGTTTATACAATGAGTAGCTCGTTTATAAGTCGTGTGTAAATTCCTTACTAATAATCACTACATACGTCGTGTATAACAGTATAACTGTTACACAGCTACGTCATAGTATCGTCATTACTTCGTTACGAAAGGTAATAGAATATCTGAGGTTGTCTATTGCATCTGGTAGAGCGCTCTAATGTGGCGTGTTAAATATCGATAGTACAACTGGCTCTAATCGATTACCACACTGCATTTAGGTCAAAGAATACAAGCTACAGCAATATTATTCTAATAATTCTGTGATCTTTGGTTTGTTCTTCTATGGTTACAAGGTAACCATCATCATAAAATGACAGTCGATACGAACAGCTGTTAGAGAGGCGGCCATTTTTTCGCTATATACAACGCTTAAACAAGGGGTTTCGTGTATATAACTACTGCAAAGCAATTCCCATTGTATAGTTACAGCCTGTTTATACGTCCATAGCTTATTCACGGTTTATTAGTAACGTTTTCTGTTCACAACTCTGCATAAGTCTCGTATAAAAACTATACACGGTTTATTAGTAAGACTGTTATTGTATTGCATACAGAAAAAAATTGCATGTGTAGTCCTATATATATATATATATATATATATATATATATATATATATATATATATATATTGTTCTGCCCAGGGAAGATCTTTCACTGCAAACCCAACATTCTCAAATCTTTCCTATTTTCTGCCTTCCTCTTAGTCTCCGCATATGATCCACATACCTTAATGTCGTTTATCGCCTGATATCTTCCTTTCACCATTCCTTCCAGTGCATCCTTCAGTAGACAACCAGTCTTCTCAACCAGTGACCCGAGCAATTCCTTTTTTCTTTGTGATCAGTTTCAGCATTCTTCTTTCTTCACCCACTCTTTCCAACACAGCTTCATTTCTTATTCTGTCTGTCCATTCTTCTCTATATCCCCACTTCAAATGCTTCTATTCGCTTTTCTTCACTTCTTGGTAATGTCCACATTTCTGCTCCCATACAATGCCACACTCAACTCAAAGCACTTTACTAGTCTCTTCCTTAGTTCCTTTTCCAGACATTGTATAGCCATATAGAAAAATTATTAAGAAACTAGCCGTACCCGTGCGCTCCGCTGTACCCGTTAGAAATAAATATAAAGTAATTACATAATTAAAATAGGACGTTTGATCCAGGGAACATTCGTGTTTGATAGAAGGATAAATCGTTTATTATGTTACGTAATTTAAATTGTATTTAAAAATTAAAATGCGATCATTTTGATCCAGAGACCACTCATTTGGTCATAAAAATTATTTTAGGAAGTACAGGAAACGAATGTACAGGCTATGTTTCATAGCTTTCGATTGTTGTTGTCCAAGGCCCCTTATAGACGAAGTTATTTGTTTTTTATTTCTTTACACCGCCTTAGATGGAGTTGTTATTCTAATTTTGAAACTCATTTATCTCATTAAATATCAGTCCTATCAAAATTTTGCATAGAATAAAACTGATCGGAAATTATTTTTAAAGAAACTTTTGTTATGTAATATTTTTCATGAAAATTAATAATAAGGGAGATATTTCGAGTTATTTAATTCAAGCCACCTTATAACCCCCCCTTTTTAAATAAAATATTTTGAATGCCATATAGCCTAAATTCTAAGTTACAACGAACTTAATTTATATTCCAATTTTCATATAAATCGGTTCAGCCATTATCGCGTGAAAAGGTAACAAACATCCAGACAGACTTACAAACAAAAATTTCAAAAAAGAGATTTTCGGTTTCAGGGTGGTTAATTACATATGTTAGGACCAATTATTTTTGGAAAATCGAAAATTGCCAGAAAAATTTCGGCTACAGATTTATTATTAGTATAGATATTGTATTAGCAATGTATGTATATCAGCATTTTATGTTGTTGAGAAGGTCAAATAGGATTTCCTCTTGAAACTCTGTAAACGCATGTGCGAAATCATGTAACTATCCTGTAATGCAATGGTCGTCAGCACTCGCTGAAATGAGTAGAGTGCGTGGAGGGTAAGAAACTATGCTCCGTCGTGTACAAGGGATAGAGAGACAGCATGCTCGCCAGCAGCCACGAATAAGCGCTAGGGCTGTCTTGTCCGCGGGTAAGTGACGCTAGCCCGAGCGTGCAGTGTTTTGATGACCGCTGTTGTAGTGCATGTGTAAAATACAAACCTTCGCCCACTGGAGATAAGTATGTGCAAAAGGTGTAGAGTTATGTATTTTATTGCAAAATTATTGTATGAAACAATCGATAAATATTGCACGGATTATTTATACTAAAGTTAATTGAACTATCAATTAGGAAAATCAGTCATTCCATTTGTAACAAGTGTGAAGTTGGCAATGCAGTTAATTGTCATTAGTCACTAAATGGCGTTAACAGCGAATGGTAACATGCCTCCAGTTCGGGGAACATAATGCGTTGTCTTTTATAAATATAGGCGTAGATATAATGGTATTATTCCTAGGCCTATATAGAATATAATTTATCCTAGGCCTATATAGAATATAATTTACTAAGTTCTAGATACAACGCATTGTGCTTGTGCAATAATATAAGTTATATATATTACGTGAAATGACAAGTGAAATGTCGTAGTTCGCTTACAAGGAAAAGGTCATTTCAAAAAAAAAAAAAAAAAAGGTGTGTGAAAATACTTATAATTTTGATTCTTGTTTCCGTTTGCAGAATTCCACGGGATGTGCTCAGTCTTACTAAATAATCAGCTCCCCTCCCCCCCCCCCTTTTTACGCATGGACAAGTGTACCTACTAGATATGAACAAAACTATAACTGCCGCTCTCGTTCGCTGTGTTCTTTGCATTTGTCTTTCGAGTCTCGTCGTCATTCTCGTGCTTTTCGAGTCTCGCTCATCATTCTCGAAATAGCATTTGGTCGGCGTGGAAATATTTCATAACTTTGAATAACATACATCATTGATATAAATAACATTATAAATGTTTAAATGAGACAAAAAGACAAAACAGAACAGTATCTTAGTTATCAAAATGTTCTGGTCCTATTATATGACATTACCTATGGTTATATAAATAGAAAACAAAAATTCTCAAATAAATTTGCATTTCTAAGAAACATAAAACGTACTTGAGATTGCACACTTGATCTGAAACATATGAAAAGAAAATTCCTAGCCTTAAATAAAGATTGAGAAACGGATTATTATACATTGAAAGGTAGAAATGACGTTTCATTAGGCTACTTGATTGTTTATACATTATAACAGTTGTCAAAGTAAATAAAAGTTCAGTCAAGTATAAACAACTGTGGCGATTCAAGGCTGCTTGACGTTCGAGACTTCGGGAGTGATCAATCTCGACGTCTCGAAACACTCACAAGCAGTCTTTACGTCAACGACGCGACGTATACATCGTTGTCGTGCGGGTTTTCGACTTTGCGGGCGCTGTTAGTCTTGTTTTCTCGATCGTTGTTCATCTCTACCTACATAGAGGTAATTTTAATTTGACAACTTCATCTTCAACTGTCAGATTTCACAGTACAGTACTACTATTTGACTAACGTTTCTGTTCTCTTTAAAATGTTTTTTTGAACAGAATAATAGTAGAACTATTGTAAATTATTACTTATACGAATAGCTGTTTAGTATGTATTTGTTTAGAATTAATGGCATGCATGTACTTAAATCGTATTAATAAAAAATAATTTAGATAGATCAGTTTTTTTGAGGGGGGATGAAGAACTGGTCCTTTTCTGTACAACATTAGAAGAACCAAAGTGCTACGGAACGCATAAAAAGTGTTGTCACTGAGAGAAACGCTGAAGTATAAAGATGAAGTATTTCGAACTCGGAACTCGCGATGGAAAGACACTGAAAATAAGTGCTGACCGAGAAAGGGAAAAGATTAACTTATCGGGAAGTGGACTTAAAAGCTTACAACTTCTCGAAGGTGTGGCTTACCTCTCATTAAGCAGAAATGAAAGAGCTGCCTTACCGACTCCACAGCTGTACGCAGCAGTCCCCAGTCGCCCCGGGAGAACATGTATTCGAAACGGAGTTTAATTGAACAATCGTTAGAGAGAATCGAAGCCTCTTTATTGCGCGCTGGTGGTCGTATATAACAGTCGTTAGAGGCTGGCAGAATAATAGAGACTTGATTAGAACGGTAGCTGTTCCTTGTTTCTATAGCTTGACGTTCTGCACTGGAGACATGTTGTATACGTGAATTGTTAATTGTTGTGAAATGAGATAGAAATGGTAATGACAGAGCCGAGAATTGTCAGGTAGTAGCTCTCATGAACACTTGATTTTACGCTTAATAAATTTCTAAGTCAGAGGTTTGGTTGTTTATACAAAGTTTGTTACGTTTTAATTAATTACGTACTCGTAATTACCTGAGATGTGTTTTATTACGACTACTATATTTTACTTTCTCATTACACAAAGTACAAAGAGGAAATATTGTGGTATTACAAAAAAAATATATCGAGATTTTTACAAGAAAACTCACTTTCAGCATCCGTTCTACTGAAAAATTGATTTTAGCCTAGATCATATATGTAACAGATAACTCATCGCTATGTTAAAATCGGCAGCATTTTGAAGAGAACAACCGCCAGGATCGCCACCCGTCCGCCGTAAGCGAACACGAGATGGCAGTACCGTCGCTAATGCAATTCAAATGGGAATTATGACGTGACTCCTTATGTAAGAACTAGATGGCAGTGTAGTAAACCTGACAAAAGTTGTTAACGTCAAAGCCTATAAGGCCGACCTATCTGTTACGTATATGATCTAGGATTTTAGCCAATGTCTGCCCATGTTTGGTTTGATTCAAACGCTCTTTCCTTAAACACATCCAAAAAAACTGTTGTTCCGTTTTCAGTAAGGTCCAGTGGTCTCTTATCTCCTCAATCTTCTTTTAGGCTCAAAATTCATCATTCTGATTGTTCTTCTCAAAATTGTGAATGTCCCATATTAACCGAACCCTCAGAAGTTAAGTATTTAGGCATTACAATCGACCAACACTTACGATGGAATAAACATATTACATATTTATGCAATAGATACGTAAAACAATTTATATCTTTGTTATACTTCGGTCATATTTACCAGTTACTATTTTACGTCTCATTTATTTAGCTTTATTTCGCTTTATTTCAATCCATTCTCCAATATGGAATTTTAGGATGGGGAAATGCTTGTAATTCTAATCTCACTCCACTAATACTTATTCATAAAAGAATAATTAAAATATGCCTTACTAAACCAATTGATTACTCATCCGAGCTTTTGTTCTCTGATGTTTATGTTTTGAAAATGAAACAGATTTATTATATTGCTTTATTAAACTTCATACATAAAAATCGTAATAAATTCAAATTGTATCATCATAAATATGGAATTAAAAGATCCGATTTTATACGACTAGAGGAACCAAAGTGTTTCACGAGCACAGCTCAGCCATGGTACCTACTTTGGCCCAAGGTTATATAATAAAATAATTGAAAAATACCCAAATTTGGAAAATTTTAGTTTCAGAAATTTAAAAAATAACATTAGAAATATAATTGTTAAAGTATATATATATGTTGATTTAATATGTGTATGTATTTGTATGATTTAAATTGTTAACATTAAAATTGTATTTTTAAAGTTAATTTATTTCTATTTTTTTTTGACCCAACAATATCATGTGTAGGAATTTAATTCTAAACTAATCGACGGATACTGTTCATATTTAGTATCTTCTCTCCATCCGTTATAAATTAACCGGTGTTGAATCCACGAACTAGCGGAGTCGGTCATCCTCCTCCACGAATGCTTTGATCTCCTCATTGTCCCGCGCTCTGTAATCGCCTAAGATGTTTTCTTGTATACGACAGTGGCGACAACTGCGATCATGTGTAACACAGTGATCGTCAGCACTCGCTGAAATGGGTAAATGGTATTCGGATCAACATCATATGCCCCGTCGTGCAGCAGGCAAAGAGGGATAGAGCATACCCGCCAGCAGCCACGGATTCACCGTAGTATAGTCGACCATCGTTTCTGTGCCCCCGTAAGATATGCGAACTGAACCTTAATTCCTTTTCAGCCTCGGCAATTCATTTCCCTCCCTGTATTCCTATTTCTCTCTTTTCTATCCCTCTCTCTTTCTCTCCCCCACTACTCACAATTTTGAGCCTTCTTGCGGGACAGTTTATTTGCACTTGCAGTCCAGTGTTGTCAACTCAACATGAATACTGTAGCACGGAGTGGTGAAAGAAATATTATTAAGCAAGTAATAGCATTTTGCATAAGTCAATCATCATTATTAGACCTACTTAAATTAAATTATGAATAAGTAATAATTAAACTTACATTATTATAAGCAATATTCAAGAGACATGACACTGTTTGACGGAAGTTTGGCAACATCCCTATTCGGCAAGGTTCGTGGCCTGCTGTTTGACGTAGTGGGAGAGAAACGGGTGGAATGGGGTGAGTAGAGGCGTTAACTTTTCCAAGAACGACGACAACGCTGAAGGGGCATAGATTCGATGGTCCGACAATACAGTCTCTTATCCGCGGGTGAGAGGCGCTAGCCCGAGGTGCTCTGTCCTGATGAGCGCCGATGTAACATCTAACCCTAGATCATATATGTAACAGCTAACTCATCGCTATGTTAAAATCGGCAGCACTTTGAAGAGAACAACCGCCAGCATTGCCACCCGTCCGCCGTAAACGAACACAAGATGGCATTACAGTTCGCTAATACAATTGAAATGGGAATTATGACGTGAATCCTTATGTAACAACTAGATGGCAGCGTAGTAAACCTGACAAAAGTTGTTAACGTCAAAGCCTATAAGGCCGACCTATGTGGGTATATATGATCTAGGATGTGACGCGTAGTACAGTAGAGAAAAGTTCTGACCTATTACCTTACCATGTGCCGTGACTATATCACCAGTGGATATGGAGGGTGAGGATGGGTTTTAGTCTGAGATGCTCCCATGTCGTTAGATTCGTATAATATTAAACATCAAGAAATAAACACTCTTTCTGATAGCTTATTCTTTGCTCTTTTGCACAGCTCACATGCCAGGTCTCCCCTCCTCATCTGTACTAATAATGGCTGTGTGATGTATCTTGTCTCACTGTGAAAAGAGAGAGAAAGGAGATATGTCTTACTTCGTCTGTGTTGTTACGGCGATAGGGGAGTAGAGCGGTGCCGTCCATCCATCCAGTGGCGGAAGGGACTAGTTGATACATTCTATAGCGCAAAATAAAATAACTAAATATCTCTCTTCATACTGTGTACTTCCGTCACTGAGCTTGTCTTTCAAGAAACTGAGTTCCGGCAGCCTGTACAATAACAAGATTTTGAAAGGAATCCTGAAAATTTACAACCCTCCTATAATCTCCACTCTCATAGGAAGGGACGTGGTTTTATTGCTACTGAGACAAGATAAACCTTACCAGGTACAGTCAATCATCCATCCTTATCTGTCTGTCACTTTGTCGTCTTTTCCATCCATCCATGGTACATATAGCTTCCAAGTTTGAACATTCGATGAACTTTGTAAAAATGTACTGTTTGTTTTTCAAATTGAAAAATAGCTATTGTTCCTGCAGAAAAATTATCAAGTAGAAAGAAACGGAATAATTAGTGATGAATGAGTGATAATCGCCATCAAAACGGTGTGGGTGATCGAATACAAAATAAATATCGGAATACTTATTATTTGACTTCCTTTTGTTAAATGTTATATTACCTTGTTAGTATGTTTCAGCCTGCTATTGGCCATCCTCAGAACTGGTGATTGTTGTTGGTCGTGGCGCCTTTTGTTAGTGTGTCCTGTGAGGGCGTGTTTGTGTAGTGTAATGTGCCAAGACCAACAACAACCACTTCTGAGGACGGCCAATAGCAGGGTGAAACATGTTAACAAGGTAATATAACATTTAACAAAAGAAAGTCAAATAATATGTTTTTCGAAGTGATATAGTGTTAAAAGTACTGTAATCAAGATGTAAAATAAATATGTTTGGGAAAGGACCAAATATCAATTACTCTCCTTCTCCAAAAGGTATAAATCACTTTTCTGCCGGCATTAGTGTTCGTGATCCGACGTGAGAGGGTGCTGCTCCTTTGATAGCTTGTCGTTAGAACATAGAGTTATCACGAACCTCGTGTTCGATCCCTGACATCAACTCATATGCTACAGCGAGATCTTAGAGCTTCTTCCTTTTCACTCGAAATTAGAGATTTCCTTCCACCAACACTCGCCATTTAGTTTTTAATTATTTACTTCATTATATGTCATGAAAATTGTACTGGAGGTTAAGACGTTCGAGATTGGTTGATGCTGGATAGGCAGTTTACTACAGTAGGCCTACTTCTGTGTGAAAAACAAGTGTGCACTGACAACAGATGAGATCGCTGGTAATTGGTGATTATGTGAGTCTGTTGTGCGTTGGGGGATTACATGAGTTATTCCCGTGATATTTTCGTACTGAAAATCCATCCGTATTGATTCCACGTATCTCAACCCTTCTTATTAGGGGTTGTATGCGTAATAAATTAGCTGTGGTGTCAATGCAGAAGAAAACTCTTCGTCCCCTTCGGGTATATACACAACATGAATAGTGGATATACGTTACATCTTTAACACGATTGCGGTTCATGGAGAAATGGTACAATGTTGGCAAGAAAAATTAGAGCATTCCACGAGATCCTGTGTAAATAACCAGTCTTTGTCGAGCGCAAATTTTGAGTTGGGCTGTCCGGGAAGTTGATGCCGAGTCTCCAACCTGAATAGCAGAAGTTCCAGCCATCGAGCTGTTTGGCTTACTAGTAAATGGGACCTTGTGACGTGAAGTGTTTGTCTGAAAGAACTCTCCTCGAATATGTTACGTTAGAGCGTGATATACAGAGTGATTCACGAGGATTTACCGTCTTTTACGGAGCTTATGTCTGAAGACATTTTGAGCAAAAAATGTCATGTAAACATAGTTCCTATTCTCAAAAAATTTTCAGCGTTACACTAATTTAAAGTTGTTTGTAAACTACGTTTTTTCTTTAGTTTGAAGGTAAAAGAATAATACAAATAAAGAATGAACCATTCAGAAGTATCATTTCTTTAATTGGCAAGTATTATAAAGCTAAAAATGTGCTGTGAATACCTTAGTTGCTTCGTACAGACATCTTTTTATATTTTTAACTAGAAAATTACATTATTCTTACGCATTTACCACAGTAATTATTAGAAATCACACAACTTCCACCGACTTAATTATTAGCAGGTCAATTTTGCATCCTAATTTACAGTCTTGGAGAGTTTACAACACATTTTAAAAAAATATCGCCGTCCGCTTGAGTACACTTGGCCGCACGCTTGTGAACGGCACTCGTCGCTCTACGTAACTGCATACGGCTATCTTTGATTTCCGCAGCGCTCACGCTGGCTGCTGACTGCACGCTGACCAAGATCACGCGTTCACAGCAATGCGTTCCAATAACGAAACGTAACCTTGTAAATATTGAGAATAGGACCCATGTTTATGACATTTTTTGCTCAAAATGTCTTCGGAAATAAGCTCCGTAAAGGACGGTAAATCCTCGTGAATCTCTCTGTATGTGTTTGTGTGCTCGTTAATGTTAGGGACTACATACGAATTCGGCGAGTAGATTTCGGTAATCAAAGATATCGAGAAATGGTGTGACTCTTTATGTATGTATGTATGTATGTATGTATGTATGTATGTATGTATGTATGTATGTATGTATATGTATATGTATATTGTATGTGTACGTACGTATGTATGTACGTGTATGTATGTATGTATGTATGTATGTATGTATGTATGTATGTATGTATGTATGTATGTAGGATGCATGCATGCCTGTAAGCCTGTATGTGTGTAATATAGACTTCACTTTCCTTGGAGTTTTGACATGCCAGTATTCAGCAAGGAAATATTTTTGGTGGTATATACGTTATCTCATATTTTTACTCTCTCAGTTTTAGGCATTTCTTCTTTTGACAAAGATGTAAAGATAGTGGACAACGTAAGTGAAACAATTGCGACAACACGTTCCTCGGATGAACCATTTCTAGCTCTTTGTTTTGAGTAATTAAATCTGGTTTAATAATTGGTTTACACTTCTTGTCTCATAATTATTCCCACTTTCTTTATATTAACTCGCCATGTCTTAATCACCATGAAGCATCACGACCTACTTCCTCTACTGCTTTGTCATCTGTCGTTTATTCTTGTACACAGAGTGATCCTGAACACAGGAAGTTGAGAACAATACTTCAACAGGGTTGGCCAAACTCTGACGAGTCAGACGTCATAAGTCATAAAGTAAGTCGTCTTTTTTATCGTTGACACCTCGGTCACCAAAAGTAACGTGGTGGAAGGGTCTGAGAGAGTGCCTATTTCTATTTGTTATATACGAATTTTCGTGTAGCAGTGAAAGAGAAAGTTTTGAATGTCATGGGGTGGGTTTGGTTCAAATATCCTGCAACAGTTTGGATGTAGGAATGAAGAATACCTGAAAGGTGTCTCGTTTTGTTGAGCATTTGAGTACACAGTAGGAATGTGATGAATTGGGAGGATGTAGTTCTTCCTAAAGAAATGAGCACGGCAAATATTGCTAGATTTAAATATCCATCCATTGCTTCATTGGGAAGAGTTTTTTCGCTTGTAAAAAGTTCTAAGAAAAGGCAAAGTTTCACAATAGAAAATTATAGAAAAACGTTCATTTACTCAGGATATGCTCTCTTCACAGGATTTACGAAATCATGAAAATAATTAATGTTTTCACTATTACAAGTTTTCACGGACTGTTCTACACCATGGTGCACGGAGTCAGTAATCATGAATGTATGACCTGCTTCGAGATATTTGATTGTATTGTCTTCAGCAGCAATCATGTCTGAATTAACTATTATTGTAAACAAGCTCTAGTTCTTATTTTGGGCCGAGCAGTTATCAGCCCAATTCAGGACATGAAGAGCATCGCTTTCTTCTAGCAGAGCTCGATAATATGCTGGAGCTATTTCTTCAGCTCTCCTCCATCTTATGGCTTCATTCCATACACTGATATTTGGTTCTATATTGTAAATTAATTGGTAAATTAATTAATTTAATTGTAATAGTAAATCCCGAAAAGACAAAGTATATGATTATGTCTCGTGACGAGAATATTGTACGAAGTGGAAATATAAAAATTGGAAATTTATCCTTTGAAGAGGTGGAAAAATTCAAATACCTGGGAGCAACAGTAACAAATATAAATGATACTCGGGAGGAAATTAAACACAGAAAAGCAGGGAGATGCACTATCACCTTTACTTATTAACTTCGCTTTAGAATATGCCATTAGGAAAGTTCAGGATAACAGGCAGGGTTTGGAATTGAACGGGTTACATCAGCTTCTTGTCTATGCAGATGACGTGAATATGTTAGGAGAAAATACACAAACGATTAGGGAAAACACGGAAATTTTACTTGAAGCAAGTAAAGCGTTCGGTTTGGAAGTAAATCCCGAAAAGACAAAGTATATGATTATGTCTCGTGACCAGAATATTGTACGAAATGGAAATATAAAAATTGGAGATTTATCCTTTGAAGAGGTGGAAAAATTCAAATATCTTGGAGCAACAGTAACAAATATAAATGACACTCGGGAGGAAATTAAACGCAGAATAAATATGGGAAATGCGTGTTATTATTCGGTTGAGAAGCTCTTATCATCCAGTCTGCTGTCCAAAAATCTGAAAGTTAGAATTTATAAAACAAATATATTACCGGTTGTTCTGTATGGTTGTGAAACTTGGACTCTCACACTGAGAGAGGAACATAGGTTAAGGGTGTTTGAGAATAAGGTGCTTAGGAAAATATTTGAGACTAAGCGGGATGAAGTTACAGGAGAATGGAGAAAGTTACACAACACAGAACTGCACGCATTGTATTCTTCACCTGACAAAATTGGGAACTTAAAATCCAGACGTTTGAGATGGGCAGGGCATGTAGCACGTATGGGCGAATCCAGAAATGCATATAGAGTTTTAGTTGGGAGACCGGAGGGAAAAAGGCCTTTAGGGAGGCCGAGACGTAGATGGGAGAATAATATTAAAATGGATTTGGGGGAGGTGGGGTATGATGATAGAGACTGGATTAATGTTGCATAGGATAGGGACCGCTGGCGGGCTTATGTGAGGGCGGCAATGAACCTTCGGATTCCTTAAAAGCCATTTGTAAGTAGGTAAGTAAGTAATAAATATGGGAAATGCCTGTTATTATTCGGTTGAGAAGTTTTTATCATCCAGTCTGCTGTCAAAAAATCTGAAAGTTAGAATTTATAAAACAGATATATAATAATACTTTCAAACAATTTTGTTCATACCATCCTTTGCTAATTACAGGGCTTTATCCTGTCACCATGACTCGGCAACACGACCGCCCTATTTGTAGCATCTTTAACCTGATTCTGAAACTGTTACCGCAATACTAGAAGAGGTCTTGCCGTCCCCCTCGTCATACATGCTTTCTACTATACATCATTTTCTACATACAACCTGTGGCTGCATCACTCAATTTTATTAACTGTTTTAATTTATATCCTACTTTTAACATTGTTTTAGCTAGTTAAGACCAAGTGTTCATTTTGTTAACATGTTTTATTCGACCTGAAGATGCCAATATAATTGGCGAAAACGTTTGTCCTTAAAATATATGTAATGTTACTTTTTGGTATAACATAAATTTTAATGTAATCCTTCTATTAATTGAGTTATATTACCGGTTGTTCTTTATGGTTGTGAAACTTGGACTCTCACTTTGAGAGAGGAACGTAGGTTAAGGGTGCTTGAGAGTAAGGTGCTTAGGAAAATATTTGGGGCTAAAAGGGATGACGTTACAGAAGAATGGAGAAAGTTACACAACACAGAACTGCACGCATTGTATTCTTCACCTGACATAATTAGGAACATTAAATCCAGACGTTTGAGATGGGCAGGGCATGTAGCATGTATGGGCGAATCCAGAAATGCATATAGAGTGTTAGTTGGGTGGTCGGAAGGAAAAAGACCTTTGGGGAGGCCGAGACGTAGATGGGAAGGTAATATTAAAATGTATTTGAGGGAGGTGGGATATGATGATAGAGACTGGATTGATCTTGCTCAGGATAGGGACCTATGGCGGGCTTATGTGAGGGCGGCAATGAACCTTCGGGTTCCTTAAAAGCCAGTAAGTAAGTAAGTATGAGCACTTATGTATTAACAGTCTTAGATCAATGAGGCTGATGAATTCATTAAAAATTACATACCGGTATTCATAATTTAAGACTTAACACAAAATTTCTAACCGCAATATTTTCTTACTGCTTTGTCACTGTACACTGTACAATTAATTGCAATTTTATAGTTACTGTAGTAGTTCCTGTGGATATAAATTACATTTTATGTGCATAAAATGTATTTTTAGCTGTTTGAAATTGTATTTTTATGTGCCTAAATCTATTTTTAATGCCTATTTTAATAAATTCAGGGTCTATTTTGGGTGTCTAAAAGTTAGTTTTTAAGTGTCTAAAAATTCGTGTCTACTAATCACACTGAAATAACGAATCATCCAATAGGCATACGACCAACTTCCCTTCATTCATAAAAGTTGCGGCCCACAGGTTGTATTTGACACCCGCCAGAGCCATATAACGCGCAGATGAAGTCGTTTACCTTGCACGTAACAAACAGCAAGGAAACGGTCGTGGTGCACTCCATGTTTCGATATGTGTAAGAAGAACGCAGACACTGACTTCGGCAGCGGAATACGAATGAATGTGTGAATGTCTCACAGACAGAGAGAGAGGAAGATGGAGTGGAGTTCACTGACTCAAATCACTTGGGGTTCGCCTCGTGGGAAGAACGACTGTATAACTTCGGAAACTTCGGCATCCGTTTGTATTGTACAATTAATCTTACAAATGTCAGAACCTTTTTAATTGGACCAATTTACACCAAATTTTGTCAGTGTTTATACCATCGCCGGGAGATCTCGCATGGTTCAAGCGGTAGTGCAGACTGAAGGGTCTGTTGAAGCGCATGTGATTGCTAGATTTTCATCTCGGAAGACTTTTCAGAATTAGTAGTGATGGAGGAATTAAATTAAATACCGATATATTGATATTGCAATATATTGCAAACCTAATTTCGATAAACAATGTATATCGCAGAAAATATATCGATATATCGAACGATTATCGATATATCGCTATTCCGTAAGCAAATTGCATTTTCAGGCGTACATTTACTGTATTACAATAAAATTACTTAAATTTTAATATTCCTTTTTGCCATTGAAATTAACATCATAAGTCAAAAGCATAAATGTAAAATTGTAACAATAAACAATACATTTTCAATACCATGTCATGTAGGGCCTAACCTAAATCAAAATTATGGTGGAGGCAAGGGAGCTTAAGTGATATAGTGGGAAAGAGTTAAGTGAACTCTACATGGTTGAGTATTTGATATTGGAACACGGTTAAATTATTCTAATGTTATACAGGATTCAATCCAGGACACAGATATAATACTCTTTTCTACCTGACAACGTAATCATTTTTAAATGTAAGTAAACAGAACTTGTAATTATTTTTAAATGTAAGGAAACCGTACTTAGAATGTTACAAGTTTTAACAAACTTCACAGTTGATTTGATACAATCCTTCTATAGTATGTTCCCATTGCAAGTTACTGTTACACTCCAACATTCCAAACAACAATGGTGATGTTTATAGGGATAGAATTTTTATGCACTAAAAGATATAATAAGAAAATAAAGTGTCAGCACTAGGCTGTACATAGAAAATATAGACGTAAAAAAATGTCACATCGATATTAAATCCTTGTTTCTCTTTCTATTTCAGAATATAGCAATAAAAGTTTTGATACTCGTTTTGAGATCAGACGGTTCCCTTTCAGGGTGGGAGTTGCTCCTGCCTTGTAGAACATTAATAGCAATATTAAAACAGTAGTAGATAAACCTCCCGTCTGTCTCACGTTCGCACAGGCTAAGTTTTGAATTTGGTGCTGCATAGTAAACAGTTCTAATTCGAATTCCAGTCTAGCCAATTAAAACAAGGTATTGAGTGAAGTTGCACAATTATGTAGGCCTAACTGTCCACCTTCAGTAGCGCCATCTCTCGGAAATTATCGGAGTTGTCTAGTGTGGATTTTGTTGTTGTTGATAATGATAATAATTCTACAAAAAAAAATCGATAAACTTATGAGGAAACCGATATATTATACGATATATTGAATCAAAATTTCGATATCAATATATCGCTATATCGAAACGAAAGTATCGATATTTCGTAAAAACCGATATATCGTTCCCATCTCTAAACGTTAGGGCTGAAATCAGGATTGCCAGACGTCCTGGATTTCCCAGAATTGTTCTGGATTTTAATATTGTGTCCTTGGTTGAATTATACTTCTCCCGGAATGTCAAAAAGTTTGGAAAGATACAATTCTTTGCTCAATTCTGTAAAGTTATTTTTAAAATCCTTTATTAATTTTTTCAAGAGTCTATCCAACCTATGTTCAATGTTGTCGTCAATCCCGTCTGCGTGTTGTATTGAAATAAAAATGATAATAATATAGTACAGGGATACGGAACTTTGCTACAATTGAAGAACACGTCATGACCCGGAACACATAACTCATCCCTTCCCTGCAACCCTCGCGTCATTGTACGGTAGGGACAGAGAAGAAGAGAGAACAGCGTGTTTGCCAAACGTCACAGAAACATCACTAAAAGCTCTGGCCTTGTGATGGGGGAACGAACTCTTTTTCCCATGCTTTCACGCCTTTCTTCTCCAGTTCTACAATCCTGCTATAGTATGTAGGCCTACTGGGTATTATACAGTACAGTAGAGCATCGATTATCCGAATACCGATCAACCGAAACATCGGTTAACCGAAAGCGTTCCAGTCGACAAATTCAAATTTGTGCGCGCCATGGAGAAGTTTTGCTAGCGCTGTTTGCGAGATTTAGCGGCAAAAAAAAACGAGTCTCAGCTCTGAAGCATAAAAAAAATAATTGGACTTCTTTTCCTAAACTGTAGGTATATTTTAATGACCATTTTGAACTTGTCAAACGAGGCTAGTCAGTTCTCTGTGTTATTTGTAACACGTGTGATACAAAATATATACTGTATGTACAGTTTTGGGTTTAATATCAGTGTTTCTTTGTTTCATACTGCTCCTATGACACCGGTACAATTTTTTTTTTCATAAATGATCGGTTATCCGAAAAAATCAGTAATCTGAACACCCCCCCGACCCCACGTCACCAATTGTTTCGGATAATCGATGCTCTACTGTATCTTTATTGTTTACTCTCTTTGGAAATTGATTTATTACAGAAGTTATGCAGTACGGTATGTTTATACTTTACTCTCTTTGGAAGTTGATTTGTTATTGATAGGATGCATTTTTTCTGTGTAGATCTTGTTGTAATAAGGCATTTTTTCAGATTCTATCAGAGGAAATGTTATGATCTAGCAAAAATGTAACAAAATTAAAAGTTTAGGCCCTATATAATTAGTTGAAATACATAAAACGAATAAAATCATTTATATTACATATCGATACCGTAATTCAAATGTGTAGTCACGTTACGGTATGCAGTATCATCACCTGTCTTAAATTCCTGACGAGAAAATCTGGCAACTCTGGTTCAAATCCTGGTTGGGAAAAGCCTGCTGGCTGCAGGTTTCTTTCCTCAACAAATAAATTCTGATAAAATTGAGCCGATTAATTCTCGGGTTCGTTACCACCTTAGCTTCAAACTTATACCAAATGAGCACAATCGGTTGCTTCGTGGTTCACGTAGCTTTACTACAGAGTTATTTCCGATCTCTGATAACGAATTTGAATGACGTCATATGCGTCAGGAATCACACAGACAGCTGAATTGTGGCAAGAGGTGACAGACCAGTAGTGAGTGATTTCATAATCAGAGTGCACGGTGTATCACAGTAGCAATCCCCAAGAAGTTGAGCTGCCTTCAGGCGGTGGAGTGGGACGAGAACATAATGATTTATCTCGAACTATAGCAGAAAAAAAATGGGCCGAGTCTTGATTGCAGTCCTCCTGTATGTAGACAACAAGTTTCGCAAGATTGTCCACAACCAGTATATACACAGGCGCTCTTGTTTACTGCACATGCGCAGTGTGTTATATCTGGAACGTTGTAAAATTAGGCGGCCCATTTATTTTTTGGGATGTACGTCTTTGCCTTTATTATTATTGGCATAGGTTAAGATGACGACCCGATCCGTTTATTAAGGCTGAACATACCAGCACTTTAGCCTTCTCAGATGCCGAAAATGAGTTGATAGCCTCATCTGTAGTCGTCAGTTCTTAGTAGAATAGAAATCTATTGAAAAATCTCTTTTCCAGTGCAAGGAAGAATATTAATTATTGTTTTCTTTCTTAGGGTTAGGTACAGCTTACAGCAGTAACATTTTTGGAAATGTTCAATATTTTTTTCCTCCATTACTGTATCTTGTACAATAATGAAAATTGGTATGTGTACAACACTATCCTTCTGCTATATGAAAAAAAATATTTTTTAAGATTTAAAAAAATACATTATTTATGTATTTTCTTTCCAAAATGGTGGCAGTTCACTGTGCAGTGATGAAGCGTTTCCCTCATAAATCATTAACTTTTTAACTTTTTCATGTTCTCTCTCTTTTATTTTATTGCTGAAACTCTTGTTTACAGTATCAAGCTCTTTCAACTACATTTCGTAATAATAAATAATATTTTTTTTATTTTGTGTTAGAAGAAAATACTGATATTTGACCGTTTTTAAAATGAATTTATTTTTATCAGACAATCTATCAAAGGTAGAGAAGTAATTTTCAATTACCTATATTGTAGATATGACATACATAAACGCATACAAAAAATTTCATATCAGAATGTTGGGTGGTTTTGAGTTATATAAATGATTTTTTTTAATCGTAAAAATATTTTATCATATAGCAGAAGAACAGTGTTTTACACACACTAATTTTCATTATTGTACAAGATACAGTAATGGAGGAAAAAATGTTGAGTATTTCCAAAATTTTACTGTTGTAAGCTGTACCTAACCCCTTAAAGCGAATATAGGTCTAATAGCACAACTTTGGATAATGAAATAATTATGGTTTAACCTATTGCAGCCAATGTGTGACGTTAAGTCATTGGCACGACAGCCCATGGAGGGCCAAGGCCGATGAGTTGACTTTTGGCTTCATTTCCTCATGCCTCAACAAAGATGAACGGTCATCCAACCAGTACGGTGTAACGTGTGGTTAGCACGATGATCCCTCTAGCCGTTATAGCAGGCTTATGAAACCAGATTTCGATATTCACTGCTGTAGACTAGATGCTGGGCGGACTCCGATCTCATACACTGGTCGAAATTTCATTGGAAATCTATTTCCCCAAGAGGACTCGAACCAGAGCGCATCTCATATCGTCAGTCCGAGGCATAACATCTTAGACCAGGGCTGGGCACCGGGAGCGATTCCAAACTAAACGGGGACGCTTAATATTCATCCGTTACGGCATCAACGCTGCGCGGTGTTCGGCGGTGAAGAAAGGGATTGAAGAGAAGTCATATGGCTTCCCGTGAGAAAGTAGAATCCGCTCTTGGTGCCCAGTCCTGTCGTAGAACGCAGAGCGCGTGCGCACACACACATTTATAGGGTCTGAAATATTCACTAAATAAAATTTCCATATTGTAATTGCATAAGTGTCATGATTAGACTTCGTTGAATTGCCACACGCAGCATGCAATCAGGTTGCCGATGTACGGTAGTATAGAGGAGGCGAGCGACCGCCCGGTCTGGTAGTATAAGCAGTCCATATTAAGAGTTGTGACCGGTCCAAATAATAGAGCAGCTACAGCTAATGTATACCTAAGTAAGCATTTGTTTTTGCATTACTGTGGTTGGAATATTCAAAGCTTAACATATTTTGTTCAGTGCAAACAAGAATTCAATCAAACATACTACAATGAGAGTGTTGCTGTTCCAAATAATTGCCCCTGGAATACCCTTACCCCCGCAACCAGTCTTGACCCGTTGGGGAACGTGGTTGGATGCTGTTAATTATTATGCACAACATTACGGCAAAATAATGGAGGTAATTGAATAGCACAGACAGTTCCGCTGTTGCTGCTGTAAAATCATTGGCTTCTGAACAGCTATTGGAAGATGTTCTGTTCATTGATTCTAATTTTAAAATCGTGTCCAAAAGCATCATCCTGTTAGAATCGACTAAACTACAACTCTCAGAAGCCCTTAATATAGTGGATAAAGTATCACAAACCGTTATCCAAAATAACAATTCACTAATTTCAGAAAATTGAAATGTAAGTTGAGAAACATTATTGCTAAAACTTGTGCCTATTCACAACTTCGTATTATAAATGATGTACTATCGGGTCACGACAAGATATCTGAAGTAGTGACTTTTCGTTCTTCAAATATGTACGTATTACATCGTGTGATGTTGAACGTACATTTTTCCCAAAATAAAAACTGTTTAAGTGACCGTCGGAGGAGGTTACTTTGCAGTCGCTGAAAATGTACGTAACTCTTCACTGCAATGCACATATTCAAGGATGATGTGAGTATCTTACATTAAATTTTAAGAATTAATATATCTCACTATAAAATGATTGTGTATTTACATGTTTAGACATTTCCTACTTCAATGATCATTCATTACATTTCTTGAATGCAGGATACAGGTTTTATTGTAACCGCAGTATACTGTTCAGTGTTTACATCAGAGGCATACTCAATTCGTTCCACGCCCCCTTCTCATACAGTCTATACCGCGTGCACAGTAAACCTTGCGATTCTTGTGGCAATTCCACGAAGTCTAGTCATGATTGTGTACTATATTTTGTGATCCATAATCGAACCCTGATTGTCCAAGTGAGGTTTTTACGTAGCATCCATACGGATCGTTCTACTGTAGGCTATATTGCACTAATGGATGTGAATGAATACCTAAGTTCCGTCCCTGGAATCTGTAGAGTAGAAAGACGAAATAAGACCTTTGCGCAAGTGGTATGTGGAAGGCCTAGGGCTAATAATCGCTCTGGGGGAGGTGTTGGTTGAAAGAAGCTAGCAATTCGCTTGCAGGGATTGGATCATTTCTGTCTGAACTCTACTCTGCTTTCTACCACAAGCAACTTACCTCTTAGCGGCCTCGAGCTGGTGCTGTCCGCAATACACTTCTGCACAGATAGACTCTGCCTCCATATGCATGGAGTTACTTCACAGATTCCTGGGGCGGGCCATAGTAATATTCGTGGTTTATACTTCTTACAAATGGCTTTTAGAGAACCTTAGGTTCATTGCCGCTCTCACATAAGCCCGCCATCGGTCCCTATCCTGAGGAAGATTAATCCAGTCCCTACCATCATATCTCAACTGCCTAAAATCCATTTTAATATTATTCTCTCATCTACGTCTCGGCCTCCCCAAAGATCTTTTTTCCCTCCTGCCTCCCAGCTAACATTCTATATGCATTTTTGGATTCGCCCATACGTGTTACATGTCTTGTCCATCTCAAAAGTCTGGATTTAATATTCCTAATCATTTCAGGTGAAGAATACAATGCGTGCAGCTCTGCGATGTGTAACTTTCTCTGTTCTCCTGTAACTTCAACCTCCTTAGCCCCAAATATTTTCCTCAGCACCTTATTCTCGCACATCCCTAACCTCTGTTCCTCTCTCAAAATGAGAGTCCAAGTTTCGTAACCATGCAGAACAACCAGTAATATAACTGTTGTATAGATTCTAACTTTCAATTTGTTTAAAGCAGACTAGATAACAAAACCTTCTCACCCAAATAATAGCAGACATTTCCCATATTTATTCTGCGTTTAATTTCCTCTCGAGTATCATTTATATTTTGTTACTAATGCTCCAAGGTATTTTAATTTTTTCACCTCTTCGAAGGATGAATTTCCAGTTCGTATCAAAATTTACTTTACTATTAGAGCAGCGGTGACCAAAGCGGGTGTCGTGATTAGGTAGTGTAATCACAGACATTCAAACGGGTACGAGGAGTTTCCTGTACATTGCTGTCTGTTTCATTCATGTACTGAAGGCAAGCAGTGGCGGTATCATGTCGCTCTACAATCTCTGTCACTACAAGCCGAAAGAGGTGGTTTCGTAAAGAATGAGAAAGAGAACTTTTTTGTTGTTCTGTCGGACAAAATGTAATATGTTTACTTTGCTCAGCTGTTCAGTTAGGATTAGATAGAAACGTTAATTGCCACGCTAAATAATGTATTATTATTATTATTATTATTATTATTATTATTATTATTATTATTATTATTATTATTATTATTACTGACCGCTAGGTATGTGTTTCTACAATTCTTCTGTAGTGCATAAATACAGTATTTATCTTTTTTAGATTTTCTCCCTAGAAGGTTAAAATTATTAGGTTTTATCTCAATTTTAATATTCTTAATCTTTAGATGAGAGAAACTATTTACTAGTTATTCATTTAATAATAATATAGTAGAAGAACTGATTCAATATTATGTGCCAACGAATTGTTAAACGCCAGGAATTGACATTAAATCATATCCAAGAAGAGAAAGATGACATAAATAAATGTAAGGAAATCAGCTACTTAATGGGGTTTGAAATATCTCGTGCTGTAAAGCCTTTTAATAGAACAGAATTTCTCGAAAGAATAATGATTCAAAAGCTTAAGTAACTTCTCCATAAGAAGATTTTAATTTTGAAAAACTACGAATTTCTTGACCAAGTAACGAGAGAAGAATTTAGAAAATTCCTCATTATATTCAAGAAGAAGGTTAAAAAAAAAAAAAAGGAAGCTAGAAAAATCGTATATAATTCACTGGCTCTTGATGACAGCAGTGACATTACTGATACAGCAAAGCTCGAGATATTTATCCGCGGGATTGCTCAAGATGTTAGTACAGGAACCACCACTGGTTGTAGTTTTCATGCCAAGTACCTTTCCCGCTTCTCCTTACTTCATAGGCTGTCTGTCGCATGTAATCACTGCAGTTCGAATTTTGGTCACCGCTGTATTAGTCTTTGACAAAATCATTCATTGTTGGGGGTGGAATTTTTGTTTATTCTTTTTCCTTGTTATCGGCTTCAGACTCACTATAGAATTTCAAAATATGAAATGGCTCGTTATTGTTTTGGATCCTCTTTCACTTTCTTACTACAGCAGATAATGGATTCGCCGGATTTTGTTATCGCTCACCATACGACTATTGGTAGGAAGTTTGAAATACGTTGGTCCTCTCATAGTTTTTGTACCGTAACCTTACACGTGAGAAATATCACAATATTGGGCCGCTACATTATTGCTGTAATATTTATGATATTCAACTTTTCACCATAGCGGGCCACGAAATTTCGAAGACCATTCTGTAGATGAATTGATTTGTTACGGACATTAGGCCTATAGTGACAGAAATTTACAATTTTTGAACCGAAATTCTGGGAAGCACCCGTATTCATATATCATTCGATGTTGACGTTGAGGATGATGTTTTATTGACGGTGTGTCAACTCAAGTTCTCTTGGTAACGAAACGTTCGACCGCCATGTTTGCAGGTCATCGTGAGTGATCGACGCGGGATGCCTGTCATATAAGGGGCGGAAACCGTCATCACATGATAATAAAGTAGAATAGTAAAGTATTGCGTGGGCATTGTTCCTTGTGCTGCGGGTTTTAAAGCCGCTCTGGGCGTTGGTGCGCCATTATTGCTTCTATCCAATTAGACAGAGAGCAAATCAAACAGAAAACTCCGTCAATACGTACATCCTTCACACAGTGCAAATGCGTAGGCTATGTGCAGTTATATCTTTTCCCGGAACAAGGTGAATCTTGGTGCCGTGACGATGGGCACAGCACTTGTCTTGATTATTGTTTTGAATTCATTGATTATCGTTGAAATTCGTAGTAATTAAGTGATTTAAGTAACAATGAAAGGAAGGTAAGTGAAGAATGAAAGAAGTAGATATGTAAGTAGTAGTAGTATTAGTAGTAGTAGTATTTATTTATTTAACCTGGAAGAGATAAGGCCGTCAGGCCTTCTCTGCCCCTCTACCAGGAGATTCCAACTACAATATCAACAATAAAATTACAATTAGTATTAAATTTACAATTACAATTACAAATAATATTACAGTTAGTCTTAAATAATAAAAGGTAAAATAGTGAGAAATAAGTAACAAAGACAGAGTAAAGATAATCAACTACTCTCGTCTTTCTCTATCACGCATTAGGCAAATTATGCCTGTTCCGGCTTCAAAAAGTATTTATCCATCCGTCTGGTCCTCGGTCGTGAGTTCCTTTAACCCATTAACATATTGGCAAGCTTGTTTTTCAATATAAAGCGTCGGGGTGTCCTTCCAAATGTCTGGTTAATATGTGATTGACGCTACTGAGTAAGGCAATCTTACATGGAAGGGTTACCAGTCCCTCGCATTAACCCCCCCCCCCCAGCCTGGAGGGCCAGACTTTGTGATTTTGGAGTAGCCTACTGTCTCATAGGAAAGTTGCCGATCAAGACTTAAGAGTCCCTTCTACCCACAGCAGTCTGGTTTTCTGGCACTAGAAACTCGCCATTCCCTCTCCGTCTTCAGTAATAATAGCTCCTCCAAGTAAAGGCAGACGGTAGGACTAGATTGAGAGATGCTTTATAGTACGCTCCCTCAAATCCATTTTAATATTATCTTCCCATCTACGTCTCGGCCTCCCCAAAGGTATTTTTCTCTCCGGCCTCCCAACTAACACTCTATATGCATTTCTGGATTCGCCCATACGTGCTACATGCCCTGCCCATTTCAAACGTCTGGATTTAATATTCCTAATTATGTTAGATGAAGAATACAATGCGTGCAGTTCTGCGTTGTGTAACTTTCTCCATTCTCCTGTAACTTCATCCCTCTTAGCCCCAAATATTTTCCTCAGCACCTTAAAATACATACATACATACATACATACATACATACATACATACATACATACATACATACATACATACGTCCACACCTGCGGAGTAACGGTCAGCATGTCTGGCCGCAAAACCAGGTGGCCCGGGTTCGAATTCAGGTCGGGGCAAGTTACCTGTTTGAGGTTTTTTCCGGGATTTTTCCTCAACTCAAATGCTGGGTAACTTTCGGTGCTGGACCCAGGACTCATTTCACCGGAATTATCACCTTCATTTCATTCTGACGCTAAATAACCTGAGATGTTGATACGGCGTCGTAAAATAACCCAATAAAATAAAAGAAATACATACATACATAAAATACAAAATAAATGGATTAATTAAAAAATAAAATATGTAAATAAGTAAATAAATAAGTAAAGAATAAGTAAATAAATAAGAAAGTAAAGAGTAAGTAAGTAAATACGTAACTAAGTACATAAGTAAAAAAGAAGCATCTCATGCTCAGGATTATCCAACATTAGTCTTTGAAAACAAAGCGTTCTATTAAAGGTGCTGTCCGGATGATGATACCGGGGATAATGATGATAATAATGTTCATCACATTTTTTAGAACGTTTGGTTTTCAAGAAATAAGTGACTCTGAGCGTGGGTTATTTTCATTTATTTATTTATTTTTTAATATTTCAATTTATTGTCATCTCCGTAGCATCTCTTAGTGCTTTTTGGCTGAACTCATAGCTGACGATACTTGTCGAAAATGTGACGTTGAAACATGTGTTCAGGTTTCTGTCCAGCGACAATCCTGATGTGATATATTTATTTGAAATCTGATTAATTAATAACCTGGCATACTCACAGTCGCATTCATATTCATACAAATTTACAGACTCTACACACCCACCAAGGAAAATTCCCCGAGAATCGAATCCGGGACCTCCAGATTCAGGAGTCAGTATACTGACGACTGGACCTCGGAGGCAGCCATTTATTTATTTATTTACATCGTGACTCCGGTGAGCTTTCATACTCAACATGGTGCAGTATAAGAGGTGCAAGTATCCGGGTTCTGTGACAGTTGTTCTGTCATTAATGGCTGTACACTTTTAAGATTCGTAGTGCGTGCAAGTGTATATATTTCATCGTTTGCCTTGTGTCACGAGGTATGTAAAGCAAACGAATGGGCTGTCCTGGACGCAGCGTCTTCATAAATTTAACAGTCAGGTGATGCAAACTTCTCAACAGCGTGAGACACGTCTGGCATTGCCGCACTGGTCTTTCAGCTACTTCCACGATGGTCTGATGGCTCAACATCACACATTAATTTTGTCGTGTTTGTAGAAAATATTAAAGATGAGCTTCAAGGTTTGCACTTTATCTTTGAGCACGATGATTATGATTGAAGAAACATGTATTAAAACCGCAACCATCGTCGTCGTCGTCGTCGTCGTCGTCATCATTAGGGCTAGGATTTTGATGACCTATAAATCATGAAAAAATATCCTAAAAACAATGTATTTATGACCTAAAAACCTTTGAAGAATGCCCTTAAAATGCCCTACAAATTGATCTTAAATAAATTGGTTTAGTAGGAAAAGAGGTTTTGTACTACTTAATATTTAGACTAGTAATTAAATTAAATTCCAGTATCAACATTTAAGTTTATTTAATTTTAAATAATTTTTTCTAAGTAGTACACTTCAATTAATTATTTTACCTGATGTAGTTCCCATGTAGTCCGCCACAAGGCCACTCTTGTCCGGAATTAGCAGGTATAGGGGAGTTTGTATTGAAGGGGTGGTTTGACTGATTCATTACATGGGGTGTACTACGTTAAAATGACAATATTTGTGTACAAAAACGATTAAAATATTATACAAAATAATGGGTATTTATAAACAAAATATGTAGAGAAAATATCAAAGGATATAAACATTATTTTACATTAATAATGGGGATTTATGGCCAAAATTAAATGAAAATGCCTCAAAAATGGCCGAATAAAATAAAAGATGCTCTTATGAGCCCAAACACGCAAAAAATGCCAAAAATGCCCTAGCAAATACGTCTTAAAACTTTCAGTTTATCACATCTTCTTAATATATAAAATTGAATGTGGGTATGTATGTATGTATGTATGTATGTATGTATGTATGTATGTATGTATGTATGTATGTATGTATGTATGTATGTGTGTGTATGTTCTCTATACAAATCTACACGCTTTGACCGATATGTGCCAAAGTTTGCACATTTAACCTTCATAACCAGGAGAAGAACATAGGCTACATTAAAATTGTGCAAATGGAAGTTAAATTAATTAAAATTAGAAATAATAAAAATAAATACGGTCAATCATTCATATGTAATACTAAAATGCAATCTGCTATAGTCAATTGTTTTTATTATTATCTGTTGTATTCAACATCGACTTTCACGAGGCCATGGAAATTTTAACATGAAATTAAATTACATTGTTGTTACACATCATGAAGGCTGAAACTAGATAATTCATGCAATAACTATCTTTACGCAGTCCAGGACCGTATTATGAATTCCTCGATGCAGTTTTGTAGATAGTGAGCAAACTGTTTTATACAACTGAATTCTAGAATTCTTTGAAACTACAAGGTTTCCTACCACATAATTTACTTAATATTAAATAAGCAATAGTACTATTCCGAAATATTGACCCACCAAAATTATGCACGAATAAGAATTGGTGTGAAAAACTCATACGAAACGAATTGGCAATATTAACTGCAAAAATAAAAGGAGATGTTTTTATTCCACGTATTGCTAGGATACTCATTCAATTTTAAGCAACTGCAATTTCAATGCCACTAATGGCCATATTAAAATGAAGCTCAAAAGTTGCAGACATTAACTTAAAAACTGCGTGTTTCTCACATCCTCAACTATATTTTATACAAAGAAGTGAAAAAAAAAAAAATTTACACATATCAATAAGCAATTCAATCATACTTTTGTCATGTTGCTAATGTAATATGTGAATGTACATATTCCCACTGAAAATAACATTGTATTAATTCTCAAAATATTGTTGTTCACGTCCGAAAATGTATCTGTATAATCACGTTCCAAATTTAGTATGTTAAGCGTTGTGGAAATAAAAATCTCTTAATTTCTAAAATAGCGGTAGGCCTATACGTTTCTCAGAATATTAGTCTTTACGTTAAAAAATGACTTATTGCGAGTTTATATTGTTCCTGCATTCTGTGTATAAAATTAGAATTAATATAATATGTTCTGAATTTAAGAGATATAGTTTCAAGTTTTATTAAAAAAACTGGGTATGATATTTGGGTGTACAGCGGTCAAGAGGTAAAAAAATCTTCCAATATGAATTAAATTATATATATATATATATATATATATATATATATACATATATATATATATACATATATATATATATATATATATTGATTCGATGCTGAAACTGATCAGAAAGAGGAGAAGGAATTATATTTTCGTTGGGTTTTACTTTGTTTATAGTTTGATTTTCTATTACTTTATTTGTATTTCTGGCGGTGTGAAAGAGAAGGCCTAATGGCCTTAACTACACCAGAATAAATAAATAAATAAATAAATAAATAAATAAAAACAAGTGAATAAATACAAATGAATAAATGAATAAAAACAAATGAATAAATGAATAAAACAAATAAATAAATGAATAAAAACAAATAAATGAATAAAAACAAATAAATGTAAAACAACAGTTTAACGTCAGGCACATGATGAAATGTTTCTTTTTCGGTGCCTGATTTACAACTGTTTTAAATTAAGTTAACCCTGGCAGGCATTTGGCTAAGGAGTTCATAAATTCATCTAAATCACGATAAGTAAAGATTCATCTTTATGGGCGAGGAAAGCTTAGTAAAGACAATTCGTTTTGGTTGTGTATAGTTATGTTTCCGAGATTTCCGAAAATATAATAACCAGTTTAATTAAAAATAGAAGCAGAAAGGAAAACCCGGGCAACCCCGGGTGCTTTCAGCTAGTAACATATAAATACTAAAGCAGCTATGTTTCTGGCTTATTAGAAAAAAATGCAATTTCATCAAAATCCTAGCTCTAATCATCATCATCTTCATCATCATCATCATCATCACCATCATCACCGAATCACGAGAAATTCTATTTCCCTGGGTATGCGCTTTTAGACTTTGACGACGAAGAAGAATTTTGGGCTTCCGACCGTGTTGAAACAATATCTTCTGCTGTCTTTCGAAACTAATTAAAGGCTCCATTACTAGAGTGATGTCACCCAAGACATGAAGAATACCTGATCTCTATGTGGTGCATTGAATTATTATAGTAGTGTTTATGTTGTTCTCACAATAGAACCTTTCACCTTCTACAAATTCATGTCGAGATCCTGCTTGAAAATTTTGTACGGGCAAGTATATTATAATGAAAAGTGACTTACAACAACCTAACTAATAGCAATGAAACCAAACCGTAAGGACGGTCGAACGAATGTCCAATGCAGTATGCTGCAGCTACATAAGAATGAGTGTAATCACAGTCACATCGAATGGTCCGAGACAAAACCGTCCTGTCTGAGACAGAATGTCCAATGCAGTATGCTGCAGCTACATAAGAATGCGTGTAATCACAGTCACATCGAATGGTCCGAGACAAAACCGTCCTGTCTGAGACAGAATGTCCAATGCAGTATGCTGCAGCTACATAAGAATGCGTGTAATCACAGTTACATCGAATGGTCCGAGACAAAACCGTCCTGTCTGAGACAGAATGTCCAATGCAGTATGCTGCAGCTACATAAGAATGCTTGTAGGCCTAATCACCATCACATCGAATGGTCCGAGACAAAACCGTCCTGTCTGAGACAGAATGTCCAATGCAGTATGCTGCAGCTACATAAGAATGCGTGTAATCACAGTCACATCGAATGGTCCGAGACAAAACCGTCCTGAGACAGAATGTCCAGTGCAATATGCTGCAGCTACATAAGAATGCGTGTAATCATCGTCACATCGAATGGTCCGAGACAAAACCATCCTGTCTGAGACAGAATGTCCAATGCAGTAAGCTGCAGCTACATAAGAATGCGTGTAATCATCGTCACATCGAATGGTCCGAGACAAAACCGTCCTGTCTGAGACAGAATGTCCGATGTAGTATCCTGCAGGCTTATAACAATGCGTGTAGTAATCTTCGCATTGCGCGATCCGAGAGAAAACCGTCCTGTCGGAAACAGAATGCCCGATACAATATGCTGCCGGCCTAGGACTGAAAAAAATTAATTTTGAAAAATATATAAATTATTCCAATCTACCAGCATTTGAATAATCTCTGTACTAGTGTCTAGCTGTCGTCTACCGCTGTGGAGTAATGGTTAGCACATCTGGCTGTGAAACGGGCGGCCTCGGGTTCAAATTCTGGTTGGGACTAGTTACCTGGTTGAGGTTTTTCCGAGGTTTTCTCTCAACCAATCGAAGTAGAATTGCTGAATAATTTTCGGCGTTGGACCTCGGACTCATCGAAGATATCCTCCGAATAATGCACTATTCCGAGTTCGTACAACACAATCATAGTGTAACCATTTAATTAATTTTTTAACCCTTAAAGTGACGAAGTATCCTGTAGGATACTACAGGTTAATAGGCTATAGGCTATGCTGTAATTTTAACAGAACTATAGAAAAAAAAAATTGGTAGGAAAATTAAAATTTCACAATACTATAATATTGTGCAACATATAAAATATGAACATTGCGATAGTTGTTTTCTTTACAGTCCGTCACGATTTAATAAACTAGTGTGAGAAATGAAGTTTTGTCAATTTAAGGGTTAACAGGACTTTATTCCAATTTCGTGTAACTGGGCCTAAGTTAGATTCTCGCTCATGATGGTGTCTTGTTTAATTAATATATTTGAATGTTGTTGTTGTTTTCTGATGCCAGGCGTTCGACAATAAAGTCATTTGACTTCTTGCACTCCAATATTTTTCAAAGATATTATCATGACCAGCCACTGAAGCACAGATTTTGAGGTGTTCCGAATCCATTTCTTGGTTGAACAATGGACAGTTAGGGGACTGATATATTCCAATTCTATGCAGGTGTTTGGCCAAACAATCATGGCCTGTTGCCAATCTAAATGCAGCTACAGACGATTTTCGCGGTAAATCGGGAATTAACTGTGGATTTTGATGCAGAGAGTTCCATTTTTTCGCTTGGGATTGTGTTATCAGATTTTGTTTGTTGAAGTCTAAGTATGTAGATTTAATCAATCTTTTCACAGAGTAATACGTAGATTTAGTAACAGGTCTGTAAGTAGCAGTGCTGCCCTTCTTTGCTAAAGCATCCGCATTCTCGTTTCCCAGGATTCCACAATGGGATGGTATCCATTGGAATACAATTCTTTTATTGAGTGATATTAATTGAGAGAGCATTTTAGTTATTTCTGCTGTTTGAGATGAAGGTGTGTGTTTAGAGACTATTGATAGAATAGCTGCTTTGGAGTCTGACAATATAACTGGATTTTTAAATTTACTGATGTGGCATAGAAGATACCTGAGACTTTCACTTATTGCAATGATTTCTCCATCAAAACTTGTTGTTCCATACCCAAGAGATCTATAAAGTGAGAAGAGACAGCACGTAACACCTGCACCGGCACCTTGTTCTCTGGAGATCAAGGATCCGTCAGTGTATAAATGAAGCCAGTTTTGTGGAGGGTATCTAATATTAATTGTCTCTAAAGACAATTGTTTTAGTATTTCAGTGTTATATATTTGAATGTAAGTTCATTTCTTCATAATGAATTATAAGTACATTTTCCTGTTTTCGTTGCAGTTAGCAAGTTACGTAATTAATTTATAAGGGAATAAGACAACATTTGAGACCTTATAATTCTGAAACTTGATAGGGAAAAGAATCTGGAAGAGGAAATGGAGTTAAAACGCATGGCAACTTAGACTAGAGTTATCGCTCGTATCTTTGAGAGTTTCTTAGGTAGAATTGTTAAGTTTCCCTCAATGAATAAAACTGTCGTCCCTCCAGGAGCAGCCCTTGAATTTCCCTATTTTATTGTCAATCCTGTCGTCTATCACAGGGACCAATAGTAGGTAGGAGAACAATGCGTCGTTAAGGGAGTAACATAAAGCGTGGCGGTGGATTATTTTGAATCCTGCCATAAAATAGCCACTTTCACACCGAACACTTGTAGTCGTTTCTGTGAACAAGGAATAACTGGGTTCTTTATAGTTTTCGGGGTAAAAACAAATCTTGGATGGAACCTCCTAATTTTTAAGAGTCAGAGGTTTATCCGTCAGAAGCGGACACGTTTGGGACTCCCAGGGTTAGCTGCTTTTGTGATGCAGAGGCGTACTGGTTCTAATCTATTCGTAATTATTTTTGTTCAACTGTTACTCTATGTATGCACTCCGTAACTTAAGAGTGTAAAACAGACTCAAAGCTGATATCGGCTACTGAGTCAGTGTTTCTTGATGGGAGTGGGTAGTGATGCCTATTCGATTAAAGAATTTCAGTTCAAAAGTTTAGTTCAATATTTCTAGGCTTTTAGTGTTCAGTCTACTTTCCCATTAATTGAGCCTAAATGTCATACAAGTGCAGCTCTCAAACATGGTGCTAGTTTCGGCCCAAGACTTTATAATAAAATTACAAACCATTTTCCAAATTTGAAATATTTTAAAATTGAAGCTTTTAAAAAAGAAATTTGTAAAATTATCCATGATATATAATATTAACAAATCTGTTTTTTTACCTTTTATTTCTGTCGACTATATTCATGTTTTTATTGAATATCACTGGCTTCTGTCGGATTGTCAATTTACATATATTAAATGTGTATTTTTCTCTCTTTTTCTCTTTCTTCTTTATTCTTGCTCTTGTGTTGTATTTATTGGTTTGAATTAAGTTACTTACTGTATTTAGTAAACTGTCCTTGTAAATGTTATGTTATATTATTGGCTAAGACCACACCGTACACGAGACTGGCTCTTATGGTAGTGGCTAGAAGCATTTTTGTTTTATAAATTTAATTTGTACTCACTAGCTAGCTAGTTAAATAAATAAATAAGTAAAGAATAAAAATGTCCATGGTTATACAATAAATGATTCCGAATTCAGTGGTATAAAAGACAGTTAATTTCTTATCCAAGTGCAAAGAAATATCCTAACTGATTTCTCCTGTCTTCTCACTATGCTGAATGTTCATACATACTACAGTATTTATTTTTTCGTAAGTTGATATGTTTCAAACTTAAGTACATTTTTCTCTGAAATTATTGAATTTACATGAAATTTTTGCAGTATTTTCTTCAGCCTATATTGAACAAAGCAGACCTACGGGTTTATGAATATGAAGAGGAAATGTAGGCTATGCATTGGAAAAAATGGCAAAGATCGTGAAGCAGGGTTTTTTTTAATTAAGGGTGAAATACTTAACTAAATTTTGCTTTAAATTTACAAAGGTTGTCCTTGCGTACCTGGAGCAGGAAATTTGCCTTCAGGATTTTAGCTACTGTGGAAATAATTGATCTTTCACATATTATACAATTGAAATGAACGTATAATGGCAAGGACTCTCTTGGCTTTACATTTTTTTAAGCTATGAAATGTTTCCGAAGATTCTTAAATTTGCAACGAAAATTATTACAATTTCCAGCAGCACATACATAGTCCTATCGTTACGTGTATCGTATGTATGTGTGTATGTATGTATGTATGTATGTATGTATGTATGTATGTATGTATGTATGTATGCCTATGTATGTATGCCTATGTATGTATATTTTGTGTCTGTGTGTGTATATATCCACAGAATGTGAATCTACGTAAATAATTACAGGCATATATATATGTATAAATATATATATACATATACATATATATGCCTATAATTATTTACGTAGATTCTTCGCCCAACAGAGCATATTACTGTGGAATCCAGGCCATCAAGTCACCCAATTGAGTGCGCTCCTTGTATAATGGCAGTTGTCTTAATATATGTCAACATATATGTCGAACTTGGAGTCAGGCCACAAAAGGAAAAACACTGGTTGGAGAGGGATTCGATCAGGTGCTGTGGATTGAACTTCGGTGTAGCTCAGTGATTAGAGCACTTGGTACGCAGAACCAAGGATCCGTGTTCGATCCCCGGCGCCGGAGCGAGTTTTTCTCCTCTAATAATAATTTTTGTAGTAAGATTATAACAATATTTTTTCTTTATATTTCGTGTACTAAGAAAGTAAAAACATGACCCTGGTCAGAGTGTTGTTTTTCCACTTCGGAGGTTTGAGTTCAAATCCCGGCGAGTCCAAGTTGAATTTTATTGCTCCAGATGGTCAAGTATTTAGTTTTTATTTTTACTGTAATAACAATTAATAGTAATGATGAGTGGCTGTCCAAGAAATTATTTTTCAACAATCGTGCGGGCCTCGTGACGGAAGTCGGTAGCGTAGATGCAGACAATGAAAATGTTGCTTAGCGGTAAAGAAAAGATACATTCTTTTCACGTGTATGAAGTAAAATATCTTCCGAATAACATGCCACGCCACTTTCGATTGGAGAATGTAACTTGCTATTGTTTCGATGTGCTGTAATTGCCCCCGGAAGGTGGGGTGAAGGATCTTACGTATCTCATCATAAGTGCGTTTACGGCTGTTGGTATTCCAGTCAAGGCTGCTGCACTTAGTGCCCAGTGTCACACGCGCATCGTGTTGCGCGGGATGCAGCCGCGAAGGGGCGTGGCTAGGCGTGGCTCGCAGCTTCTTTCTCGAGTTAGGGGCGCGCCCTGGCACTTTATTTTACAGGTATATATTTGATGTTCCCTACATGAGTCCGTAATTTATTTTGTTATTCTTTTCCGGGGTTATAAAAGTCTTTTACATTAAAGAATTCGTTATAATCGTCTTATTTTTCATGTTTCCTTATTATAATAAGTACGAAGACAAACTATACCGACAATGTAAACATTCATTTTTAGGATTTCCATGGATTTAAATGTCCTGAGCCTTCCTTTTACCATAAAAATAATTGTTGGGATACTGTGTGCTAATCTTCTTGTATAAAACTATAGGCCTAACTTGCAACTTCTCCCATTAGTGTAAGTTATATTATAATATGGTATTATAGGATGGGGTTGTGCTATTAGTACCTCCCTCATGCCAATAACTCTGCTACAGAAAATAATAATATAAATATGTCTTAATAAACATCTTGATTATCCTTCAGAATTGTTGTATTCAGAATTGAAAGTGTTTGATGTCAATAAATTTATAACAATACATACATACGTACGTACATACATACATACATACATACATACATACATACATACATACATACATACATACATACATACATACATACATACATACATACATACGTGTTCTGCTCATGGGCAGGTCTTTCACTGCAAACCCAGCATTCTCCAATCTTTCATATTTTCTGCCTTCCTCTTAGTCTCCGCTTAATAAAAATGTCTTATTTAATTTCGTACATAAAAACCGAAATATATTTCATTTGTGTTCACATAAATATAAAACCAAAAGATCAGATAACATATGCTTGACAGTTCCTAAATGTACCACAACTGTAGCATATAATAGCAGTAGCAACTTCGGTCCAAGGCTTTAGCTAAATTTCCAAGCATACAATTTGCTAATGCACCTTATTTAAAGAAATTAATTAAAAATCACGTTTAGAGAGAAAATTTGAAGTTTCATTTATTGTAATATCTGTGTTTTTCTCTGTCTTGTTTTTTTTTTTGTTTACTTTTCCTGCTGTTATTTAATGAAATGTCTTAAAATTATGTGGAATGTCCACTGAGAACGAGTATGTAACTTACTCTTTCTGGGGGTGCTAGAGTTATTATTATATGTAGGGTAAAGGTGGGTAATATTATGATATGAGTAATATTGTGATAGTTTTTTTATTAAAATTTTACTGAGCAAGAGGAAGGTAGGTTTTTTATTTTTTTTTTTTATTTTTTTTTATTTTATTTATTTATTTATTTATTTTTTTTTTTTTGCGTCAACGTATTAAGGGAATGTTCGTGGTCACGTTTCTGCACAAAACCGATCCTTCTCTCTCTCAGTAAAATTGTAATAAATTCTCATAAAGAACTATCACATTATTACTCATATCACAGTATTACCAACCTTTACCCCATATAAAAACAATATGTAGACCTATGTTTCTTCTAGCAGTAAAGTATTATTATTATTATTATTATTATTATTATTATTATTATTATTATTATTATTATTATTATTATTACTAGCTGTACCCGTGCGCTCCGCTGCACCCGTTAGAAATAAATATAAAGTAATTACATAATTAAAATAGGACGTTTGATCCAGGGAACATTCGTGTTTGATAGAAGGATAAATCGTTTAATATGTTACTTAATTTAAATTGTATTTAAAATATTAAAATGCGATCATTTTGATCCAGAGACCACTCATTTGGTGCAATGACAATTCCTTTAACATGTTATTAATTGTTATTACCAATTATTTTTGGAAAAGCGAAAATTAACAGAAAAATTTTGGCTACAGATTTATTATTATGTTTATATTATATTATATTTTATATTATATTATACTATATTTTATATTATATTATATTATATTATATTATATTATATTATATTATATTATATTATATTATATTATATTATATTATATTATTTTATATTGTTATATTATATTGTGTTATATTATGTTATATTATATTATATTATATTATATTATATATTATATTATATTATATTATATTATATTATATTATATTATATTATATTATATTATATTATGTAAAAAGTGTGTTGATAACGGATGTACTCGAATTAGAAAGTTTTTAATTTGTTGTGGGAGCTCTTGAATCTCAGGAGGAACAGCTTTTACAATAGCGCAACATAATCTGCTTGGCTCATTACCCAATTTTTTTGCATTGCATTTATTGGATATATATATTTTATGTATTTTAATACGATTCAATTGAGCATAGTTAAAATTTGAATGATAAAATAATGGATTGCTAAGCTAACGTACTATTACTGCATACTAAATCAATACACTCTCGTTGTTCGTTAATTCTCTGAGATAAAAATGAATATGTTCATAAACATTATTTTAAGAAATACAGGAAATTAATATACAGAATAACCTATCAAGTTTTCTGTGCATAAGAAGCTATTTTAATCTTACCTGTCCTCAATTCACTCACAAGTTACTGTAATAACATTATAGCATTATGTCCATCCAGAGAAACTACACTTTCCAATGATGAAATAATAATTAATTCTACAAATCGGTTAATTTAGCTCCCTATATTACTTCATACAAACACAGAAACATTGTCTGTAGGCTATGTTTCATAGCTTTCGATTGTTGTGTCCAAGACCCCTTATAGACGAAGTCATTTGTTTTTTATTTCAATACACCGCCTTAGATGGCAGTTATTTTAATTTTAAAACTCATTTATCTCATTAAATATCAGTCCTATCAAAATTTTTCAAAGATTAAAATTTATCAGAAATCATTTTTAAAGAAACTTTTGTTATGTAACATTTTTCACAACAATCAATAATAAGCGAGATATTTCGATTTATTTAATTCAGGCTCCCTTATAACCCCCCTTTTAAATAATGTATTTTGAATGCCATATAGCCTAAAATCTAAGTTACAACGAACTTAATTTATATTCCAATTTTCATCGAAATCCGTTCAGCCATTATCGCGTGAAAAGGTAACAAACATACAGACAGACAGACATACATACAAACAAAAATTAAAAAAAAAAGCAATTTTCGGTTTCAGGATGGTTAATTATACATGTTAACACCAATTATTTTTAGAAAATCGAAAATTACCAGAAAAATTTTGGCTACAGATTTATTATTAGTATAGATTACATAATTTTCTATTGGACGAAAGTGGTTCGTCATTGAATACCTATCTGTCAATTCAGTTGGGAACAGTGGATTTGAAATGTAATTATTTGATTAACAAATTGCTGTATTTACATGAAAATAAAATCTTTCGGTTTTTTATGTGCTTATTGGACCCGGGACTATAATAAAGGTTAATCTAAATCTAAGGATTTATTATAGCTTACATTGCATTGATTTCTACAGTTACAGTGAAATCTAGGCTGTACGTAACTCAAGGGGAATTATTTAAATTACACCCAGATCAGAACTACAGTACGCATAAATAAGGTTTTAATATAAGATAATTAATTTTAAAATGACTAGGAATCAGTTTAACGGAACACAAGAAAGCTAGGAACACGTAGAGATTCTTTTAACTCATCCAAATGTGCTTTAAGCGAAATGTCTATGCATAGCACCCTTAATGTTTAATATAAATGCACTCCATACATTCAGGCCTACTTTGAATTTCTTCTTCAATCATGAACTCAGACTTTAAGATAGCTTACCTTCCAGCTGCCTCAGTTATTCGATGCTTAATAATTCAATTAAATATACCTATTTTAACTTTAACGTTTTAGTAATTGCTATTGTTAGTACAACTGTTGTTTCTCTTAATATCTTTTGTGTTAGTATCATTCGTATGTCTTGACTAGTACTAAATCATGGATTAATTCAATTTCTTTATGGCAAATGAATTTATCAGGCGACAAATATATCGAAGGTAGGTCAGAGAGTTGATTATATCTGGTCTCACGTCTTTAAATCAGGCTAGGCTATCCACACCTAATGCCTTTAGATATAGGAACGTAACCTTTTGCTTTTGCTTTTTTTTTTTTTTTTTTTTGTGAATCAAAATATTTTATTTTTTCTCTTTTTCTATTGGCACCTGCCTTCAAATACCACACAGTTTACCGCGGATTAGCAGCAACATCCGAGAGCCATCAGGATTAAAACAGGTGACTATTTTCCGGTCCGTAGGCAAGGATCGCCTACATGTGTATGATTTTGAAGTCTTCTTCAAGCACGTGACTTACTGCTTGGTGTCATCTTATCGATTCGTCTATGACGCCCCTCCTTCCTCCTGTTAATATGTTTTCTCAGATCGATGACATCTCTTCTCAATTAATGTGCTTGCATTCTGCTGCATCCTTCGATCCGAAGAACGCGCCACCGTGAATTCCGCGACTCATCAAGCGCCACACTGCCCGGTCTGCCGTAGTCACTGTAGAAGCCCCTACGTCTCCCTGGAATTTGTTCAGCTCCCGCATATAGATGACATCTGTAGGTGAATCCCGGAACAACGTCTGCCAAGATCTGCTGTCGACTTGAAACTACTAAGATGATATAGGTCTCGCAAGCAGAGAATACCGACGGAAGGAATGCGAATGAAACAATGCAATAAGGAATAGCGGGCGACAGGAAAGGTCACGAGATAGCTTGAATGATATTCAAGAGTAGCCTACAGTCGGAAGAGAAATGACATCGATAGAATCAGTCTTGCGTTGTGATAGTTACATTACGGCTTTAGTTTGTTCCATTGCATGTGAATACGTGTCTTGTATCGCACGGTATTATTATTTCATTCGTAAACATATGTTACGCGTTTAATTGGCTTCGAATTTTTCTCTTGCTACGTTCTTTATTTCCACAGCGATGTCATCATCTGTTCATTTTCTTGGAAGACACAGTACTTCCATCGGCCCGCACCTCTCGCCCTCTCGACTTGCCTACATACACACGTCAAAACAGACAGCAACGCCACCATTGCTTTTCGGTAATCGTTCCTTGCGCGAGCTATGCATGAATTGAAGGAATGAAGGGGAAATGAGTCCGAGGTCCAACACCGAAAGTTACTCAACAATTCCACTTCAAGTGGTTGAGGAAAAACCTGGGAAAAAACCCCAACCGAGTAACTTGTTCCAGACAGTGAACCTGGGCCCGCTAACCATTACTCAATAGCAGTGGATTTATTTTATTTCACTAGGTTATTTTACGGCACTTTATCAACATCTTAGGTTATTTAGCGTCTGAATGAGATGAAGGTGCTAGTGTCGGTGAAATGAGTCCGGGGTCCAGCACCGATAGTTACCCAGCATTTGCTCAACCTCAACCAGGTAACTTGTCCCGACCGGGAATCGAACCCGGGCCACCTGGTTTCGCGGCCAGACGCGCTAACCGTTACTCCACAGGTGTGGATCCTAGCAGTAGACAGCAGATGGTTTTAAACCAAGATTCTTGGTGTGGAAGGTCAATACAGATATTAGTGAATGAGAAACTATCTACTCAACAGCAGGTTTAAAGCTTATTTTACAGGAAGATGAGTGATTTCCAGAGCTTTCCTAAAACCTGTGGCGAAGGAAGAAGTCCGTAGTGTTTCTTTAGGAGCGAATTCACTTTCTTTCAGTGTACAGCCTTTCCTAGTTGCAGTGCCTTCAAGAAGGTAACTTCTCGCTCATATGGCATGCGTTGCACACCCCTGAAGTGTATTTATTCAGTACAACTCGGCCCATGGACTGTTCTCATCATGTGGTGGTGAATGAATGTACCCGGACGCTGACATGTACGCACAAGAATGTACAGCAGAGCGCACGTTCCAAGTGTAGAAGGGCGTGATTGCGACTGATATGGCATTCACATCAGGGCTTCAGGATCATAGAAAGAAATCATGCTTCATTTTAGTGGATCTCATGGCCAGCTTCATCACTACCACCTTTATTGTTACTATTATCAATCAGAATATTGTACCATTTTCGCCTTATTATCATATTCATCTTGTTTCTCTCTTCCACTTTCTTACTCCGTCCTCTGATTTTTCTCTCCTTTGTCCTCGTACTAATAAGTATCATCCCTGCGATGACTGAATGGTCTTCTAGAACAGTGTCCCGCAACATTTTTCTACTCACGGCACACCCTAGACAGGCCTAGACTCAATACGGCACACCACAATGTTAATTCCCTCAAAAATATATGTTGTGACTCTCCTAATATAATTACGTAATGTAATCAAATTTACTTATTATTATTATTATTATTATTATTATTATTATTATTATTATTATTATTATTATTTTATTATTATTATTATTATTTTATTATTATTATTATTATACATATTATATTATATTTTATTATTATTATTATTATTATTATTATTATTATTATTATTATTATTATTATTATTATTATTATTATTATTATTATTATTATTATTTGTCATCTAGTCTTCTGTCAAAAAATCTGAAAGTTAGAATTTATAAAACAGTTGTATTACCGGTTGTACTGTATGGTTGTGAAACTTGGACTCTCACTTTGAGAGAGGAACAGAGATTAAGGGTGTTTGAGAATAAGGTTCTTAGGAAAATATTTGGGGCTAAGAGGGATGAAGTTACAGGAGAATGGAGAAAGTTACAGAAGGCAGAAATGCACGCATTGTATACTTCACCTGACATAATTAGGACCATAAAATCCAGACGTTTGAGATGGGCAGGACATGTAGCACGTATGGGCGAATCCAGAAATGCATATAGAGTGTTAGTTGGGAGTCCAGAGGGCAAAAGACCTTTGGGGATGCCGAGACATAGATGGGAAGATAATATTAAAATGGATTTGAAGGAGGTAGGATATGATGGTAGAGACTGGATTAATCTTGCTCAGGATAGGGACCAATGGCGGGCTTATGTGAGGGCGGCAATGAACCTCCGGGTTCCTTAAAAGCCAGTAAGTAAGTATTATTATTATTATTATTATTATTATTATTATTATTATTATTATTATTATTATTATCATTATTATTATAAAATAAAAATCGACTCTTGCATTTATTAACAATTTATGAACTTTAATTCTTACTTACTTATTTACTTACTTACTTACTTACTTACAAATGGCTTTTAAGGAACCCGAAGGTTCATTGCCGCCCTCACATAAGCCCGCCATCGGTCCCTATCCTGTGCAAGATTAATCCACACTCTATCATCATATCCCATCTCCCTCAAATCCATTTTAATATTATCCTCCCATCTACGTCTCGGCCTCCCCAAAGGTCTTTTTCCCTCCGGCCTCCCAACTAACACTCTATATGCATTTCTGGATTCGCCCATACGTGCTACATGCTTTTTATTGTAGGAATTCGTAACAATCTTGAACTTTAATTCACTGTAGAAAATACACATTTCTATTACTAATATTAAAGTAAATAACTCTACTCATACTTTCAATGTGATACTTGGGCCTGCTTAGCTGCACAAAGGTGGCTGATTCGCGGTAGAATCGTTGACAGTGCAAGCCTAATTTCTTCATCGATGGATTTGAGTCTCTCCCTCTTTAATGTTTTAATTTCAGTTAACGTCGAGAACCCCAGTTCACACATATATTATGTAGTTGAAAATGGCAATAACATATTAACTGTCATCTCAGAGATAGCCGGGTATTCACTCCTTATTGACAACCAAAATGTTTCCAAAGGCACTTCGAGGAGTTCTAATTTCAATGTTCTTATGTAGGAGGAGTGTAGTGTGCTCTGATCCCATTTCCTGACACAAAACAGAAAAAAGCAGCATATTTAGGGACCGCGATTTGATTAAGTTCACGACTTTTACTATTACGTCCATCACAATTTTCAGAGGAGATGGCAAAACAATGGCTTCGCGGTGAATGAGTCAATGGTCGCCCTTATGTTATGATATAGGCCTACTTCACGTACTTTAGCTTTGAATTCTTTCACTCGTCCTGTCATAGAAGCGGCTCCATCTCTAAAACACTGATGCAATCCTCCTATGTTAATTCATTACGGACCACATATCCATTAGTTGAATCGGGCATTGCAGAAACTGCACGTCACTATGTGTGGCGTATTGACATGTGCTGTTTCTGCAATCTCTGATTCAGTTGTACGAACCATTTCTTCACCGGTTGCTCGCTCGGGCAGTTTGCACAAAGGAAATTGCAAATACATCCCCATCAATGTACCGAATGTAGGAAAGAAGTTGTGCATGACCGCTAATATCGGTGGACTCGTCGATCTGAAGTGAGAACTTCTGACTGCTCTTTATTTTCTCCTTCATAATGTCTTGGATGTCACTGGACATGTCACTAACTGGGCGGCTAATTGTGTCAGCAGAGAGAGGAATTTAATTTTAATTAATTTTATAAATTTCTTACAATAATAGGTAAAAGTTCGCGTCACACCTTTCACCTTGTGGAGGCACACCAGTTGCAGAACAAATCTAGAGGGTGACCAGACGTCCCGTTTTAACGGGATTGTCCCTTTTTAAGCTTCCTGTCCTCTGTCTCGAGAAAAGTATGCTCGGGACGCCAAATATCCCCCTTTTTTTTTAATTGCGTCCCGTTTCCCTAAATTGTTGTTGAAATATTTATTTTTTCTTTTATTTTATTTAATAATCACGTAAACATTGACTAATTCTATATTGTTTCCATAATAAATTCAAGAAATTGTGTCATGCATGGACTTCTATAGTTTCCTGAAGGAAAGGCCAACACTTCTAGAGCAAATTCACTCATCAAAGAAATATGATGCTGATTGTACAGTTCATCTTCATGGAGAATATATATTATTTTAATGCACCGAAGTACATATGAAGTTTCCATGCAGATGTTCTGCGTCATCGTACGATGAGGCCTTCTATGCCCAAGGTTGCGGGTTCGATCCCGGGCCAGGTCGATGGCATTTAAGTGTGCTTAAATGCGACAGGCTTATGTCAGTAGATTTACTGGCATATAAAAGAACTCCTGCGGGACAAAATTCCGGCACATCCGGCTACTCTGATACAACCTCTGCAGTTGCGAGCGTCGTTAAATAAAACATAACATTTAGCATTTTCGTACGATGAAAGAGTAGTGGAACGGAGAAAAATTTTCTCCGGCATCCGAATTTGAACCCGGGTTTTCAGCTCTACGTGCTGATGCTTTATTCACTAAGCCACACCGGATTCCCATCCCGGTGTCGGATCGAATCGTCTCAGTTTAAGTTCCGCCTCTTGGGTTCCCTCTAGAGGCCTGCCCTCTGCACTACGTCATAGATGTCTATGGACGTAGGACAATGTCCACATATGTGCGGAGGTGCACTTTGTGATTTAAGACGGCTCTTATTCCGTCGGATCCCGGCCAATCAGTCACTCATATGTGGACATTGTCCTACGTTCATAGACATCTATGACGTAGTGCAGAGAGCAGGCCACTAGAGGGAACCCAAAAGGTGGAACTTAAACTGAGACGATTCGATCCGACACCGGGATGGGAATTTTCACTATAAACAGTGTAGTATTTATTTCTTTAAAATAAATAAAACTGGACCTTATTGCTCACTGACATTATATAAACACAAGTAATAATGAATGTTTAGTTAAAATGTTGATTCATGTCAACTTTAATAAGCGTCCCGTTTTTTTTTTTTTGGGGGGGGGGGAATCTGGTTACCCTAACCTAGACCATCACATCAACCTGTCACGCAGGGGATTCGGGTTCAAGTCTCTTCTCTGTGCAACGAGGAGATTTTCAACGACATTCATACTCTGTTACTATTCTCATTCCATCATTCTGAATTTTCATGATCGCCATATCATCATCACTACTACCACCATAATCGTCAATATGCCTCCTAGATTCTGAATTATCTGTGTAGGCCTAATTCATTGTGCTAAAAGGAATTTTTTCATAATTTTTGTGGTGTATTTAAATCATTGTAAGACAACGTCGAGGCACCGACGTAGCTCAGTTGGTTAAGGCACTTGCTTGCCGATCCGGAATTGCGCTCGGGCTTGGGTTCGATAACCGCTTGGTATCCTCGGTCTCATTTCTCTAAATACCATCTCACTATCACCAATTCCATCGACGCTAAATAACCAAGTAAAAAAGAAAAGACAACACCGAAGAAATAAATAAATAAAAAAGAGAAAAGAAATAAACAACTTCTAAGTAAACATAACAGTGGATAGGGATACGACAGGAATAAAAAGATTAAAATAGAAGTGAAGATAGTTATAAAAAGAAATAGGCTTTATTTAAATAAACGAAAAGCAGAAGAAAGAGCTTACAGAAGTGAAATTGGATTATCAATTCTAAAAATATTTCCCATTCAGTTAAATGGAACTCGTACACATAATCAACTACTGATTATGCATATGTACGCGAAAGAGTGATATTGGTTTACAAACAGATTTAGGATCGGTTGCTGTTTACAGAGAACGAGCGAAGTTTTGTGGATGAACTCCAGAGTGTGAAATGTTTTCCACTGCATTAGCAGCCAGTTCGACACTGATTTTCCCACAGGTCGTATTGGAGGGAATTAAATGGAATACGAAACAATGCTATAATTCTTGGTTGTTATGGGCGCGCGCTCGGCCATGTTGGTTTGTTTATATGTGCTGGATCATGGCCAGGCTTCTTGGGTTACATGAAGGAGGCTTGTTATAAAGCTCTGGTACACCGCGAGAGCACAGTCGGGGAGCGGATGTAGCCAGCTTTTAATTAATTAACTAACAACGATCCAGGAAGACATAATCGTCCGGTTTTAACTAAATTATTAAGAAATGTTATTGTAATACCACATAGAGATATTACAGAGATCATTGTTATTGTCCCCATTCTCAATCTGATGGAGAACTATTTCTTCCAGACTCACTCATTGTCGGTAGACATTCGAAAGTATTATTATTATTATTATTATTATTATTATTATTATTATTATTATTATTATTATTATTATTATTATTACACACGCCTGCAAAATTAAAAGTCATAAAAACTTTTCTAAAAATTTATGCTACATTTATAGTAGGCCTATACTCTCTTTGGGTGCTGAATCCAAAATTCAACTCAGATTTTCTCTATCACGCACCATTTTTCCGCAACATGCATTGACACCTTTAGCAACGTGAATGTGGCGTTACTGAATTTAATATAGAAAAGTGATGAAGTGAAATATGTCGTGAGGCAAATATTAAAGGTATATTGTGCAAAAACTATTAGATTGTCGTAATTAACATACTTACTTACTTACTTACTTATTAACTTACTTGCTTTTAAGGAACCCGAAGGTTCATTGCCGCCCTCACATAAGCCCGCTATCGGTCCCTACCCTGAGCAAGATTAATCCAATCTCCATCATCATATCCCACCTCCCTCAAATCCATTTTAATATTATTCTCCCATCTACGTCTCGGCCTCCCCAAAGACCTTTTTCCTTCCGACCTCCCAACCAACATTCTATATGCATTTCTGGATTCGCCCTACGTGCTACATGCCCTGCCCATCTCAAACGTTTGGATTTAATGTTCCTAATTATGTTAGGTGAAGAATAAAATGCGTGCAGTTCTGTGTTGTGTAACTTTCTCCATTCTCCTGTAACTACATCCCTCTTAGCTCCAAATTTTCCTAAGCACCTTATTCTCAATCACCCTTAACCTATGTTCCTCTCTCGAAGTGAGAGTCCAAGTTTCACAACCATAAAGAACAACCGGTAATATAACTGTTTTATAAATTCTAACTTTCAGATTTTTTGACAGCAAACTGGATGATAAAAGCTTCTCAACCGAATAATAACACGCAATTCCCATATTTATTCTGTGTTTAATTTCCTCCCGAGTGTCATTTATATTTGTTAATGTTGCTCCCAGGTATTTGAATTTTTACTCACATTTATTCAAATGCTTTATACCCCTTTTTTCTCTTTATGGTGAAGTTGCGTTTGTTGATTTTCCTCTTGTGTGAGGTTCAAGAGATGTTCTTTGCGGCCGGTGTTTTTGTTCCCAATGACTAGGGCTAGGATTTTGATGAAATTGTATCTTTTTTTCTAGTAATCCAGAAACATTGCTGCTTTAGTATTTATATGTTATGTGATAAACTGAATGTTTTAAAACATATTTGTTAGGGCATTTTTTTTTTGCATTTTTTACCTCTTACAACTCATAAAAGCATTTTTTGTTTTATTCGGTCATTCTTGGGGTATTTTCATTTAATTTTGGCCATAAATCCACATTATTAATGTAAAATATTATTTATTTCCTTTGATATTTTCTCTACATATTTTTTTTCAATTAATAGAGTACCCATTATTTTGTATATTACTTATTTTAATCGTTTTCCTACATAAATATTGTTATTTTAACGTAGTACACCCCCACGTAATGAATCAGTCCAACTACTCGTTCAATATAGACTCCTCTATACCTGCTAGTTCTGGATAAGAGTAGCCTTGTGGTGGACTACGTGGAACTACATCAGATAAAATAATTAGTTAAAGTGTACCACTTAGAAAAATTATGTAAAATTAAATAAACTTTAATGTTGGTGCTAGAATTTAATTTAATTATTAGTCTAAATATTAATATTGGTACTAAGCCAATTATGTAAGATCAATTTTTAGGGCATTTTTGAACGATTTTTAGTTCATAAATGTATTGCTTTTAGGACATTTTTTTCATGATTTATAGGTCATCAGAATCCTAGCCCTACCAAAGATCGCTTCTTGCTCTGCTGTCCCTTTCATAGAGGAACTATGGCAACTTAAGTATACCCAGCCTGCTGACCAAGAAGCATGCACAACTCTCTCTTAGATCTCCACAGTTATCATCTTTATATTTTATCTCTGTAGGAATCGGTTCAAGATTATCATGTTTCATTAAAGTGTACCGAATGACCAATAGGTAACGAAGCATACTTTTTGCTGATCACTGTCTTCAGACTTCTTTTGGAGGAATCGATAAAAGTTTCCATTCATCCACTTCGTACGGAACATTAAACTCCTGTATCAAACCAGTATCACTGCAGTATATTAAGGCATCCTCTTGTGAAAAGTAGGAAGTAAATTAATTTATTTTAATCTGGAGCGTAAGAGTTCAGCTTTTTCCTAGGGTAATCCTATATATCTTGCTAAATCATTAAGTTCAAACTGGTAAATTCTTAAGGTCTTCCATTTTCTACGTTACACAGTCTTCTAGGTTTATGATTCTGATGCTCATCAACAGATCAGACAAAATTTTACGTTAGAGCACTGTGTTACAGATGTAGCAAAATCACCAGTAGGCCTATATTAATACCACAATTTAGTATATGAAGTCACGAAGCTTGAGTTGTGAGGGTGCTAGGAACAATAGACTGTGCCGGTACTATTTCGCATTGTCTGTAATGAGGCGATAGTAGCCATCCTAGTGATGAGCAACTATCTATGGATGCATATTTGCTACGTATTGAGCTTCGTGGCTGTATGTGGTAGACTGTGTTAATACTACAAAACATAAAATATACAGTAGTCTTGTGTAAAAATGGAGTGTGATTGGCCATTTTGATGTCATTTCTGGCTTCGGCACACAAAAATACATACAGCACAGTGAATAGTTCCGATAGATGAAAAAAATAAACAAACCCTCTCCTGTTCATCACCTCTGCCCCTATACTCTGCTATCAGTTAACCTGTATCCCTCCTACTGGGACCTGAACTTCGAAGTCCCATGACTCAAGCAAATACACTTTTAGAATTGTTCCAAACGTTTGTTGTTGACTGAATTTTTGCTTCGAATTGGATCCATTACTAAAATGCTAAAGATAAAGCCTTACTCATTCCGATAACGATAATATGAAAGCAAACCATTTGAGAGGATGAATTTTCTGTTGACATTCGCCGACGATTGGTATGAAAGGAGAAGCTATTTGTGTTATAAAAGACCTACCCGCATGATTCTGCGTGACTTTCAAATTACTATATTTATGACTAGGACGAGTATGGATTGAGAGACCACAGTTAAGACATCATCCACAGAGACATAAAATGTTTGTAGATATGCATATAAGGTGTTCTTGTTTTGCTTCGTTCCCGTAACATTTTGGGTTATATTTATTTCGCAAAGTTGTACTAACCTTCATATCCTAAAATGTTTATCTGAAGGAATTTTAAATTTTATGCATAGGAATAAATTTATTTTTATTTTTTCCGATGAATACATTTCTTTTGCCGTATATGCGTAACGGCTAGTGTTGGGTTAATTTTGCAAATCAATTCTTGAACACAAAATAACGTACTTTTTACCACATATAGGGTAAACATTGGTGATTTCGTGATAATTTCATGAAAATTAATTTAAAATGCAAATGTGTAAATATATCCTTATTCCAATTTTTTCATCTAAAAGACGATAATTTGCTGTACAAATCTGGACACATAAAATATTGGACACGTTCTTGAACAAGTGCCAAAAACCACTTTTACAAATTAAGCTAAAAGGTTGGTTATTTCGTGATATTACATTGATAATTTCGTGAGAGGTACAAGAATTGTGTAAAAATTCATTACAGTCCAATTAAATTCTCATTTATTGTTACAAGACTTCAAACATAGTAATTCCGTCTAATATTCATAGCAAGAAATCATAGAAATACATGTCAACACATAATAAGAATGAAATCAAAGTAAAAATTGAAATTGAAAATGCATCTTCTTTGTCCTGAAAGGGTGAACACTTTTATTACGGACTTTACCATAGCCTATATAACTAGGGTAACTTCAAAAGTAATGCATAATATTTGTTTAAAAATTATATTTTTATCCTACAGCTTTGCTATTTTCACAGAATGTAGATACATCCTTTAGGAACAAAATGTCACTTTTCCACATAATCCCCGTCCCTTTCAACTGCCTTACGTAACCTAGGAACGAGGGCCTGTAGACCAGCACGGTAAAATTCTGGACCAACACGTCTGAGCCACTCTTTAGCAGCGTGCACAAGGGAGTCATCTTCTAACTTCGTTCCGCGAAGGGATTCTTCAGTTTACCAAAGAGATGGTAATCGCACGGTGCCCGTTCAAGACTGTAAGACGGATGTTTCAGTGTTGTCTATCCGTATTTTCTGATCTGGTCTGTGGTCTTGTGACTGACATATGGCTGTGCGTTGTCGTGCAATAGCAGAACATCCTGCTTCTGCCGATGTCGTCGAACACGACTCAGTCGAGTTTGAAGTTTCTTGAGAGTCGCCACATACCGTACGCGTCAGAATTAATGGTGGTTCCGTGTGGCATGATGTCCATAAGCAAGAGTCCTTCTGAATCGAAAAACACAGTAGCCATAACTTTTCCTGTCGAAGGTGCACTTTTGAATTTTTATTTCTTTGGTGAATTTGCATGATGCCACTCCATTGTCTGCCTCTCTTTCCGGTCCAAAATGGTGGAGCCATGTTTCATCTTCTGTCACAATTCTTGCAAGTAAGTCATCTAGCACTTATCATTGACACTAAGCATGATAACAAATCAAACAGAAGCTACACTGAACCCATTGCGTCCTCTTTTTCTTTTTTGTTATCACATCTTATCTTCAGATTTCTAAAATTCGTATTGTAATACAATTTTTAAAATAGTATAAAATGTAACGCTTAATGCTCAACAGAATTTCGCCTCAAACAGCTAAGATTTCTATCAGTAAAGCTAAGCCTATATGGCGACTACAGCTGCATCTAAAATTCCAAAAACATTTCCCAAAATTTCATTAAGATATAATAAATCATTGTACCATATATCATATGCTTACCTTTAGTAATAAGCCTGTAATATAATTACAAATATCCACAAAATTTGTACGCCTGAGAAGTCGACGCTAACTTGCTCTCTCCAAACATAAAAGCTCACTGAAGCAGATACAATAGTCACACAAAGCGTAGATGTATGTTTCTGGAAACCGGACAACATATGCAATCCCTTGGCGGAAATTTGAATCTCGTAACACTATTGGTTAGTTCACAAAAGAGCAAAGAAAAAGTATCACGAAATAACCATTGCCACGAAATTACCAATGTTTACCCTACAGTAGACTACTCGTTCTTTTCAATTTAATATTAGTGTTATTGAAATAAATTCGTGTTTCTTCCTTAAATTTAATTTACGTATATTTATGGCCCATAACATTAATTTCACATTACATGAATATGGCGTTTCAACTTCCCTTACGCCTTAATTTTATGTGGAAAAGTTTTCGATTAGACTCATTGGTTTGTAAAACATATAAAGTGGCTAAAGACTATCTAAGTAAATAATCAGTTTATCTTTCCTTTTTTTGAATAATGTTCCATTAAAATTTTATTGAAATTATTATATTTAATACAAAGGAAACTTGGTTAATTCCGCAGTACTAAGAGAAAAACACATAAAATTTATACTATGATTTTTATAGGATAGGAGTAGACCAAATCTCAGTTTAGTGCAGGACTGCAGAACCCGTAAGTAAGGGAAATGCGACGTCAGCCTCACCCCACTTCTATTGGGGATGATCGACTATATATTGTGTTTAATGAAATACAGGGACATCATTTTATTTTTACTTCAATTTTTATTGTACCTGAGTTTTTTAATGTACTTCACTCCCACCCCTTCTACTAATGAAGTTCCAACTGTCCTCCAGACAGAATCAAGGCCACATATAGTAAACAATACTGAGTTAGTGAGTATAGTACGTTCCAGAAATATGTTCGCGTTCTCCAGTGACGAAAGAGCTTTCAATATTGAATCATATTTTCGCACAGGTACTGTTTGTTTGCCTACCTCGCATCCCGATTTCCCCCACCTGCTTCTGCACGCCCCTCTGTAAAAGCTGGGCTGTCTTAGCTCTTTTCTGAAAGCATTAATTTCTGTTAGGAATTGGACGTCTACGTAATATTATACAACTGTTTAAAATAACTTAAATAGAAGGGCCTCGTTAAGTAATTAACTGTCACGTGATTTTCCCCCTTTCTACGATCCTGCGGCATAACCACTTGGACGGACAGTAGATAGCATGTCTGGGTAATTTTATCTGTGCGGGTCGGGCAGAAGTGAAGATTGAATATACAGTACGTAAGGTACTCTTTTATAGAGTAGGTACAGAATTATTTCAACATGAGTTACTAGTACGAAGGACGAAACTGACAATTGGAATTAGATGCAATAGTCTATAGTGCGATAATATGCTCAAAACAACTGAAGCCTGCATCGAAATGAACGGCCATCATTTTCAAAAATGTGTTTAAATATTCATATTATGATTATTTTTCAATTGAACTTCATTCTCTATATTGTACGCTAATGTGCTGTAGACAGCATAATACACACTGTATAATGAATACGTCCGCATGGATAACTAATTTCGTGAGTAAAAACACTTATTCTTAATACAGTACTGTATTTTGACCAAACAAAAGCCTAAAGAAAATTATCGAGCTCAAAATCTCGATATTTCCTAGTTTACGTAAATGAATGAAATACTTTTCTTCCCTCCTATACCTAATAGAGTGATGTGTTTGTGTATCATCGAACTCCAGTCGTGGAAGGGGGTAGCAAACTGTGTTTCCGGTTCTCTAAAGGTATAGCCAGGTTGATATTAAAAATGTTAGTAAAAATAAAATGATGTCCCTGTATATTATTTATAACAAATAACTAAAATTATGTGTAACTAAGTATATCACTAATAATTAACTTTTAAAATTTTATTTATTAATGATACAAGATGTTTTTCTTATGTCCAAGCAAAAATGGTGCCATGAAATCCAGATAAATACATTGCGTGGTTCCATCATATGACGTTGTGTTAATATTTGGTGCTTCAGTTGTTCCTAGAGTCGGTATCGTCGTAAACAGAGCAAGTGGCGCGCTCTTCTCCCAGGCCCTCACTCGCCTTGGACGGGTTATATCGTCGTTGTTCCTGCAATAACTCCTATGTGACATATTTATCGATTTTCAGATTTTTGCTTTATTAAATAACTTAAATAGCGATACAGCAAATAATAAAATCTCCTATAAAAAAACGTAAAAGGTAAAGGTATCCCCGTAACATGCCATGAAGGCACTTGGGGGGAGCATGGAGGTAGAGCCCCATGCTTTCCATGACCTCGGTACTAGAATGAGATGGTGTGGTCGGCACCACGCTCTGGACGCCTTTTACCCCCGGGAAATCGAAAAATCGAAAGAGAATTGGGAGGACAAATTTAAAATGCAAAACGCATCCTTGCAAGGGGTTGGGGGCTGTACAAAACTAAATATCCAAGCCTGTTGGCCACTAGTCTCACTCCGGGTTACGCTGCTTCACTGAAGGAGCTCTAGAAAATTTTGAAGGGGAAGCCGAAATTGGACGTAACCTCTTAGGTACCACATAGGCTACGCGAGGGGGACTGAGATCAAGTGATCACGGAACGGGGCGAGGAGGAGATGGCTGGTGTTTGCCGTTAGGATGGCAAGACGCTGTCATCTGTTGTTCGATGACAAGGCATGTGAAGGCCGTCGGAAGAAGCGCCGTGAAATCTAGATTTGAAATTCGAGAGGTCCCTGTCCTTTCAAATTGCGACTAATTGAGTGACCTCGTATATTTAATAGACAATTTATAGGTTCTGAACTAGGGCATACATCGTTTACAAGAAAAGGGGAATATATATGGGGAAGGGCATATAGGTCCGTGGCCCATTTCTTATAGGGCTCATCTCGACATTTGTCTTACGCCTTAGGAAAACCACGGAGAGACCCGGTACTCAATTTTATAGGAGGCTGAGTGAACCTCATTCTGAAAATTTGGCAACGAGAAAAAATCCTGTCACCACCTGGGATCGAACCCCGGACCTTCCAGTCCGTAGCCAGCTGCTCTACCAACTGAGCTACTCGGCCGCTAATAAAATCTCCTATATGTAATTATATTTCTTTGTTTCGAAAATGTAAGAATTCACAGTCTCCTATGTACGGTTGCCATAGGATGAATAAATGTGTTTTTTCTTCCTACTGAAAAATTTTATATTTTGCACATAGAAGTTATTGCAGGAACAACGACGATATACTTTTGTGCCGGTGAGAAAGTAAATGGCACTAAGTAGTGAAGTGAGTTATCACTTCCTTTCAATGGATTCACACAGGTCTAGTAATGCAGGAATGGAATAAGCATGCGAAGTATTTATAATTCTATCGGCAGATCAGACTTTGTGGGGGTGGGTACGGGGTATACGTGTTTATCTCTCATAAATAATTCCAATGTGTACCAGCGCTGGACTCGCTCTCAGGACGTGTTCCAGCATTACCCGGTGAAACCAGATTGTCACATTGATCAAGGTCACTCATAAATCGTAAAGATCCATTCTGATCTCAAAAAAGTACAAGAAAACTCAATACCCTTTTTTCCATTTCTCTTGCTTCTCGCCATCCCGTTACTACAAATTGTTGTTCACATTCATTCGATTTCAAATACAAAGGTTAACAGTAATTGCATGATACATGTATGTAATGATTTTGGTAAAGGGAACAACTACATGATTCATACGAGTAGGCCTATATATACAGGGTGATTCACGAGGATTTGCAGTCCCTTACGGAGTTTATTTCCGAAGACATTCTGAGCAAAACATGTCATATAAACATTTGTCCTAATCTCAATATTTCCAGAATTACAGTAATTTGAAGTTATTTATAAAATACCATTATTCTTGAGTTTTAAAAGTAAAAGAATATTACAGATAAAGAATGAACTATTCAAGAGTATCATTTCTTTAATTAGCCAGTATTCTGAAACAAAAAATGCGTTGTGAATTCCATAGTTGTTTCGTACAGATTTTTTTTTTTTTTTTTCCAATTTTTAACTACAAAATTACAATTTCTTACGCATTTACCACAACTATTGTTACAAATCACGCCACTCTTGTAAATTCTTTAAGACTTGTAACAATTTTTGTGATAAGTGCGTAATAATGACGTAATTTTTAGTTAAAAATTGAAAAATGAAATCTGTGCAAAGCAATTAGCAACGCATTTTTAGCTGCAGAACACTAGCCAATTAAGAAATGACACTTCTGAATAGTTCATTCTCTATTTGTAATATTTTTTTTACCCGTAAAACTAAAGACAAGGTATTTTACTAACAAATTAAAATTAATGTACGTAACTTTGAAAGTATTGCGATTAGGACAAATGTTCATATGACATTTTTTGCTCAGAATGTCTTCGGAAATAAGCTCCGTAAGTGACGATAAATCCTCATGAATCACCTTGTGTATGATTTTGAGACCTCTATAATTATACTGGGTGTTCATTTCAAAGTGTGTCATGACGTCACTGTTGTTGGGTCACCGATTTGAAGCGAGTTTCAGCTTATATGTTAGAGAAGTTGCCTATTATTTAAGGCGTTCCTCAATCTGAACTTGAGAACGTGTACGGTATAACTTGAACGTCGTAGCAACAGATGGCGGTCTGTACGGTCTGTGTGCTACCATAACCTCTTTCGAACTGTGTTTTGCGCCGGCAAGTCGTACGCAGGGTATTTGTTATCATCGGTTGCGTACGGTAACATTCCACAACACAAATCAAATGCTCCGTGTCCATGTTGACCGTCGAAGTTAATGTCAACAAATATATAAGTAATCGTCTTAACCCTCTCCCCATATCCCGACAGTACGTATTTCCAAACAGTTCACATTCCTGCCACTACCGGCGTTACCGTACGTATCGGCACGTACTCTTCAGAATGAACGCCGTACTTGCTAGCCAACTTCTCTGCCTCTTAGATTAGACACCTGAGCTGCGGAAGTGTAGGAAGATTGAATTCTCTAGGCTCATCAGCTAGCCACATGACGGCACACAGCGAGCCATGACACATTTTGAACTGAACACCCAGTATTTGAAGCTTGTTTTCTTCCAAAACAACGTCATTCTTAGCTGAAAGTTTGTTTTATTCTGCACGTTACTTGAAAACTCGCTTAGTCCGTAGACTGGTAGATAAAAGAACTGACCCAATTCTTTTGTAAAAATGGGCTTAAGCTATTTTGGGATCAGACTCTTCAATTGTAATATATGTCCTTCAATTTTCATTCAAAATATATGCATAAAGTAAATAATTTACCAGAAATTGAAATAAGAAGGAGAAAATTAGGAAATGTAAGGTATTTTATTATTCTTAACTGCACTACCTTTCGGAAAGTAATTTCTGAAATTTCAGAGAATGTGCTGCTAAAGAAACTGGACTTTGCCTGAAGTGAATTTTTGCCACACAACTAAGTAGTTGTGTGTGTATTTGTGTGTTAACGGAAGGGGCAAATAAAAGTTTTATTCAATTTTATTTTTTACTTTTTTTTTTTTTTTTTTTGCATTCAGACCGTAAATTACCCAGTATGCATACAACTCGTACGATGCAGGGGGAAATTAATGGGCTCCCCAAGGGCTATTATTTAATCATAGATAAGTGATATGACTCAGACAGTTGCCTCTCGCCAAATGTTGGCTTGGCTTAATAAGTCCATTATGCTCTATTTATGTATGCAGTGATTGACAAAGTTCGATAGTTGGTTTGGGTGGCATTCGTAAATCCGACGCTGACTGGTGGGTAATCCTTCCTCAGCTCTTGATAGGAAAACGTTTCAGAAACTTTTTGCAGATGTTTTTCTAAGAAGTAATAATAATAATAATAATAATAATAATAATAATAATAATAATAATAATAATAGTGTTAATGAAATTTATTCTGATGCGCATACGTACTGGAATTTCATTTACGTCAGTGCTGTAGTTGGAAACAAATTTTAGGGGGTACTGTTGAAATCTTCTTGATCAGACTAGACTCTGTATGGACTCGTACTGCACTTCTTTTCCAAGATTACTTCTTCGTCATACATTCGCTTCTGCAGACCTCCTTCCAGATCGCAGCCACAATAAAATTGCGTATAAGACAACAAATTAACAAATAAATAAATTAGAGAAAGAATTGGAGAAAAAATGGGAATATAAGTGTACAGTGCATAAGTTATTCATAGATTTCAAAAAGGCGTATGACTCGGTTAAGAGAGAAGTTTCATATGGCATTCTTATTGAATTTGGTGTTCCCAAGAAACTGGTTCGATTAATTATAATGTGTTCAGTAAAACGTACAGTAGAGTCCGTATAGGTCAGTTTTCGTCAGATGCGTCCAATTCACTGTGGGCTAAAGCAAGAAGATGCATTATCAACTTTACATTTTAACTTTGCTCTAGAGTATGTCATTAGGAAAGTCCAGGATAACAGAGATGGTTTGGAATTGAACGGGTTACATCAGCTTCTTGTCTATGCGGATGACGTGAATATGTTAGGAGAAAATCCACAAACGATTAGGGAAAACACGGGGATTTTACTTGAAGCAAGTAAAGAGATAGGTTTGGAAGTAAATCCCGAAAAGACAAAGTATATGATTATGTCTCGTGACCAGAATATTGTACGAAATGGAAATATAAAAATTGGAAATTTATCCTTCGAAGAGGCGGGAAAATTCAAATACGTGGGAGCAACAGTAACAAATATAAATGATACTCGGGAGGAAATTAAACACTGAATAAATATGAGAAATGCCTCATCCAGTCTCCTGTCAAAAAATCTGAAAGTTAGAATTTATGAAAGAGTTATATTACCGGTTGTTCTTTATGGTTGTGAAACTTGGACTCTCACTTTGAGAGAGGAACATAGGTTAAGGGTGTTTGGGAATAAGGTGCTTAGGAAAATATTTGGGGCTAAGAGGGGTGAAGTTACAGGAGAATGGAGAAAGTTACACAACACAGACCTGCACGCATTGTATGCTTCACCTGAGATAATTAGGAACATCAAATCCAGACGTTTGAGGGACAGGGTATGTAGCACGTATGGGCGAATCCAGAAATGCATATAGAGTGTTAGTTGGGAAGCCGGAGGAAAAAATACCTTTGGGGAAGCCGAGACGTAGATGGGAAGATAATATTAAAATGGATCTGAGGGAGGTGGGATATGATGATAGAGACTGGATTAATCTTACTCAGGATAGGGACCAATGGCGGGCTTATGTGAGGGCGGCAATGAACCTCCGGGTTCCTTAAAAGCCAGTAAGTATAAGACAAGAAATTAATTGCTGGCACTTGTGGCCCAATACTTTTTAGGAACAAAAGCCTAGGAATTCTTTTACTAGAAGAGTATTTCTTTTCTTAGTACAGTAATGCTCATTCACATTCTTTAGTTGAAATTTGAATAGAATCTATAATAATTATTTAACTGGACTCAAGATTCATGAACGAACGAAAAGTAACAATATTTCCCTCCTCTAGCAAACTGCTAGCTTTATGCCCCAGCGAGTTTTAAAATTAGCGAATCACTGCGGCAGATTTCTTGAGGCGCCACATCATAAAATTAGTGTTATGCGAAGACATCTACGCAAGTTTTGAAATTAGTGAATCAGTGTAGCAGATTTCTTGAGACGCCATATCATAAAGGTAGTGTTAATTACTTGTAGAAATACCACGGCATCTTGCAAGCAAATTTAAATTAACAAGTCATAACTACTCTTGAAGTGCCAGACCATGGTTTTCGATAAAACAACGAATGGATTAGCGTTTAAGCAAAGCATGTGAGATGCCAGCCGTTACTTTTATGCCAGATATCAAAATTAAAATGTTTTCAAATAGCTTCCATCCTCCTTTTCAAAGTGTGTTAAAGTTTATTTAAACACAATTAATATATTTTCGAGTCTATATATATTTTTTTTTCCGGTACGCTAACAGCGAGTTTTATTTTAGACGGAACGGCGTACTGGCCCGTATCGGTCCAACTACAGCACTGATTTACGTATATTTGAGGACTATAACATCATAGGATAGGATAAAAGACTGTCAGTTCTGCTTGGCTTGTTAAATGTCTGAAAAATATTTTGAACATAGTATATGAAGTAACAAGATTCCTCTCCTACGTACGCTCATTGTATTTATAATTGCACTTGACTTGCTGTCATTGAGAGAAACTTACCGCCCGCAATGTACGCTGTATAAAGGACATAAGTGTCAGTTGAGACTTATTTCCTACGTTACTGAATAAGAAGGAGAACAGGAGAATATTTTACACGTGTATTTTGTGCTGAGGGCCGTATTATAAATACTGTCTAAGACGGTTATTGCAAATACTATAGGCCTAGACAGTCTTAACGCATGCTCCGTAAATAGTTTCATATAATGTTGCTTGTAATCTAAAGAACAAACATACATATGTACATTACCACTTAATGTTTGTATAAAAACTTGCAATTAGTGTCAGATTCTCTTCTTAAAATGACTTGTTAAAGAATATTGATGTTAGACAAGCATTTCAATTCGTTTTGGCTTTGGGTTCATAACGTATGCATCTTTCAGACATAAGTATCTTCACAAATACCCATTACGAATGGAGGAGTGTTACAGTCTGTAAATATACAACAGAAAGCTCATCACGATCTTTAGATGTTTTCTGTTGTTCTGTCTCGATCCTCGAACAAATAAAAGTAAACAGCTACAGTACGGCGCAAAATATCACGAGTATAAATTTAAACATTCGTTTCGTTCTGCAATTTGTAATTAATTATGGACTATGTTGTATATTTAAAGATGAATATAGTATTGAAATATGTTTAGTAATTATTATTGTTACTTTTACAGTTACTTCGTTATTTTTTACAGGACCATCTTTAAGCTATGTATAAAAAAGGTCTCGCAAGCAGGGATTACCGACGATAGAAATGCAAACGTAACAATTTGATAAGGAAGAGCATGCGACAGGAAAAGTCACGAGATAACTTGAATGATATTCAAGAGTACAGTCGGAAGACAAACGACATCGATAGAATCAGTCTTGCATTGTGGTAGTTACATTACGGTTTTAGTTTCAGTTCCACTGCATGTGAATTCGTGTCTTGTTCCAAGTGCGTTTGTTTTATTATGTAGTGATGGAGCGTTCCCCTCGCAGAGTAGCATTATTTTATTCGTAAACATAATGTTGCGCGTTTAATTCGCTTCGAATTTTTCTCTTGCTACGCTCTTCATTTCCACAGGCGATGTCCCCATCTGTTCATCTTCTTGGAAGAGGCAGTACTTCCATCGGTCCGCACCTCTCGCTCCTTCGACGTGCCTACATACACACGTCAAAACAGACAGTAACGCCACCACTGTTTTTCGGTAATCGTTTCTTGCGCGAGATATACCACCGGCATGGTCTGGAAATAGCTGGCCGGAGACTGCGCTCGAGCGTGAGTTCGAATCCCGCTTGGACCCATTATCTATTTGTTTTTTTACGAAATTTTTCCAGACAATAAGGTGAATGCCATACAATCCTATGGCTAGGGTTGCCAAGCGTCAGGCTTTAGGTCGGATCACTCTCCTTTTCGACTTAAAAATTTTATTGATGTCGTCCCCTAAATAAACCGAACGCCATTTGTCCTCCATTTGAGTGAAACCAATTCAGGAAGTATTAAAATTAGTAAATTTAACTGAATTTTACATTTTGAGCCTGCTTTAAATCCATCTAGGCCTAATTGTTCGCGCTTGAGTAGATCTATACATAGCGATTTTTTTTTACATGAAAAGAAACTGTTTACCATAGCTTACAGCTCTCCCCAGGACCCCGATAAGTCGAAAAAATTGTCATGTTTATGCACAATAATATTACAATAATTAAATTATATACTAATATAATAGTTATTTATGATACAAGCTCGTGAAAGTTTCCTTTTTGGCACAAGTGTAAAATTTGTGAAAGGTCTTTTCTACGATAGCACAAATTTACATTCAATAAATATTTCTAGTTGAAGAGATTAGGCCTATATGATCACTATTTCATGGCAGTCTAAACTCAGAACCCTGTAAAAATAAGTATCCTTAGAATCACAGCCTGTTTTATTCACGATCACGAGTTCATGGCCGTCTAAACCGGCCATAATCAACAAAGCATTTGTCAGAGAGCAAATAAAATATACTAATTACGCAATTGATAATAGGCCTATAATATTTAATATTTATTAATAGTTCACAAAATAGTACATAAACTTAATAATTAAAACTAACATAATACACTTAGTAATTTTACACAATACTATCATATAACTATTCTATTAATGTCTAGTTTTAGTGCAAGTTTCAACCAATCGCGTTTAAACCTTAAAGCTCAGGCTATTTACTTGCTAAATTTGAAATTCTCTTTTAACTCTGCAATAAACAAGTGTAGGCCTATATAAATCGTGTTTTACAAAATACATATTTATATTTAATTTTAGGTCCTCTTTTACATAATAAATATTTCATATAATGAATTCCGCATTGAGGTTACTGATGTCGACATTAAGTCAACAAACCGAATAGTTGAATCGGTACATTCTATAAATAGGGTAGTGTCTACTCTTGCAATTTAGCTTGTCAGCTAAAATTGATAATAATACGAGGCGCATCCAGAAAGTAAGTTTCCCTATTTTTTTTAAAGAACACACACTTTAAGGAAAACATTTATTGGCAACAGGTACAGCAATGTTTCAGCTATTTTTGAACATAGCCACCATCAGAATTGAGACACTTGTCGTATCGTGGGATCAACTTTTGTATCCCTCTGTCGTAGAACTCTGCCGCCTGTGAATGGAACCAGCGTGTGACAGACGTCTTCAGCTCTTCGTCGTTGCCAAAACGCTCACAGGAGGACAGGAATTTCTTGAAAAAGAGAGAAGAGAGAGAGAGAGAGAGAGAGAGAGAGAGAGATATGTTCGGCCCATAGGCCTGACAGCTGCCGATGAGAGCTGGCAATGCTTTGTGCATTAAAGAACTTTATCACCGACCGAACCTCGAGGCGGCGGGAGAAGGAATAAGAGCTTCAATTTCGAACCACTGCTGCCACGCTACTGGCATCAGGCGGGACCTGTCCGGCTGCCATATGATTGATACGTCATAGATCTGTTACGCATGCGCAATTGACACGGCTAATTACGTTTACTTTCAAAGGGAAACAATCGGGAAACTTACTTTCTGGATGCCCCTCGTATAATGTACTTAATTTGTGTTATTATTTTTATTACGCCTACAGTCTCTTCCAGAAATTCTTGTTATCAAATTATTGACTTTAACACTGCATTCTGGACACATTTCTAAATTACGTTTCTGAACTCAGAACCATAAAGAAATAAATAACCATGGAATGATAGCTATTAGCCTGACAAAGAGTGAAGTTACTTCACAGTTCCTTCCAGTGCATCCTTGAGTAGGCAGTTTCTTCTGAGCCCGTGACTAAACCAATTTCTTTTCCTCTTCCTGATCCTCATAAATATAGTGGATATAAAAATCTCATTTATTTTAATAAGAGGCCAGACTTGGCTTGAGATTAATATGATGGATATCCCTGTTACAGTTTCTTCATTGTACCATTATAGTGTTACCTTACACTCGCTCTCATCTAGAAAAGTTTAGTTCGAAAAAAAAAAAGTACCGTCATTAGGAATTTCCATTGGAGAAAATGAGAGAACAGTAGCCCGTACTGTGTTATTTAACAATTTAAACTCTATACTACAAGACCCTTTAGATTAGGGTGGGATATTAAGTGGCTTATTTATGATGTTTGTCTCAGAATATTGCTTAGAGAAGCTGCCAAAGTACGGGTCGCACGGTTCCATCTACTAATTTCTTATTAGTCGCTATAATTTGTGAATTATTACTTACGAATTTTAGGATGCGTTGTGTGACCTGGACGGTACTAGTAACCGTTATCCTTTCTTATTATCTATCATATTTTTAATTTTCAGTACACGGGATATGGAGAAAAGATATTTCGATGCTGCGGCGGAAAATGTTTCTCGAAGTTTTCACGGAAATACACCATTTCAGCATCCCTGATATGATAAAGTTGTTTTAGGTTTACTGTTTGTCTGTATACCGTACAATACAGCAATTTTTTGTTAAACGCTTGGACAGATTTCGTTTGAATTCCGTATATGAGAGTCAATGCATTCAGGTATTATGTACTTAATAATAATTTTCAGTAAAAAACAATTTATACCAAAATAATTCAGACGATTATATTCATGTTTTTTTTTTTTTTTTTTTTTTTCGTATTATCCCAAATCACATATAGATTGATCATCCCTGTGTTAAAATCGGTAGCACTTTGAAGAGAACAACCGCCAGGATCGCCACCCGTCCGCCGTAAACGAACACGAAATGGCAGTACAGTCACTAATGCAATTCAAAAGGGAGTTATGACGTGACTCCTTATGTAACAACTGGATGGCAGCATAGTAAACCTGACAAGTTGTTACCGTCAAAGCCTATAAGGCCGAGCAGTCTGGGTATAAATTATCTAGGCCGTGCTCATCGGTGTCGTGCTCAGCCACTGAACAGCGGCACTCGGAAGCGCTGCAGAGTGATTTTTGTGAAAAGGGTTTTAAACCGTATAATTTATAAATTAAGTCAAATTTATTTCTTTTTGGCGAGTAAAAGAGTGGTTTTTGTGTGCAGTCTTCTTATTTTGGTGTTGTTGTTTAGTCAACTGTCCGAAGATAGTCTGAACCTTACAAGTGACACCAACAAGGTACCACTTATGAAGCAAGTAGTATAAGAATGAATTAATAACAATATTAGGCTTAAAGATAATAAACTATTATGAGTATTATTTATTTATTTATTTACCGGAGCTTCCTCAAATTAGAGGCTGCCATTAGACAAAGCATACAAAACAAAAAAAGAACAAATAGATGATGAAAGATAACAGAGTGAGAAAAATGACAAACAAGTAAACAAACAAACAATGGTAGTTAACAGAATAAGCCAGCAAGAAGAAAAATGATAATGGCTCATCAATTTTTTAGTACACTGAATTGGAGTTCATATAGGTGGATCCGTAAGAGTTTGACGGCTCTCTATTATTATTAATATTATTATTATTATTATTATTATTATTATTATTATTATTATTATTATTATTAGCCTGTTATTATTATTATAATAATAATAATTATTATTATTACTACTACTACTATTACTACTATTACTACTACTACTACTACTACTACTACTATAAATAGGTTTACAATGTATTATCACAAGTTCCTGTGATCAGTGACCTACGTTCTTATTTTTTTCCTCCAATTCTCTCTATCCCCCCAATCCCGTCCTTGTAGACGTTTCTCTGTCAACGCTCTATTTATGTCTTGCAACCGGGTATTTTGCGGTCTACCTCTGCCTTTCCTTCCCTCTGGAATCCAATCTAAAACTCTTCTTAGTAGCCTTCCATTATCTATTAACGGTAATATAATTCTAGACACTTCAAATTGTTATGAAACGGGTAAAATGCATTGAAACTGTTTTAAAAAGAAGGGTGCTTATGAATTTTGTAAGTGAAGGTTTTGAGACTGTGGTGATTGTACGATAACACACAGTTACGCTAAATATCAAGTTTATTAGTTGCTGTGTAAAATGTATAATTATAGAGAATGTGTTATTTATATGGCACCGACATTTTACTGCGCTTATAACTCAGAATAGGATCCATGTTTATATGACTTTTTGCTCAAAATGTCTTCGGAGATATGCTCCAAGTGGCGGTGCTCGTGAGTCACCCTGTATAAGCCCTCATCTCAATTTTTTTTTTTAACTACCTCTCAAGTCAACACTAAGGATCGAACGATATGAGTTCACGTAGTGATAAGTTCTCATCTAACACCGATCTACACGACCTAAGGGGATACACTCAATAATTGCCTGTCCATGATATTTTTCCTTTGTTTTTCTAATTGCAGTTTCCATATTTTCAGCAGACAACACAAATAAAATTGGCGTTGAAATATTCGAAGTTAAAAGAGGACAAATGAAACCAACATAACAATAAAATTACCAGGCTTGGAATACACCAGTGGTTTACCCTTAGGGACTTTGACTTGTGACTTCATATATACGAATGTACGTATCAATACAAAAGAAAAGAAAATGTCCAGAGAGATGATTTCATAAAAATCCACGGACATTGCATTTGGAATAATGAAATGCGCTCGGGGACGAAAAGTGGTCCGCAGATAATAGTTATTCAGTGACGCAAGAGGTGTAATCAATACATGTATTATATACAAAACCCACTGCATATATCAGACCAACGAGTAGCCGGGTACATATTTCACATACCTCTCGTACCCACCTACGTCAGACAAATAGTACTGTATTGAAGGACTACATCTAATTTGCAGACAATGAATATTGAGAGAGTTGGCGAGGGCGTTAACCCAAAAAACCACGCGACTGAGCCCGTCTAACAAAGACTAAGAACTTGATTTAGCTATTTGTTGTGTGTGTGAAAATGACCTGCAAAGTATGGCCAGTACCAGAGCAAAAGGTTGTTCACACTGTGCTAACAGAAATTTTGGAAATAGCTTTGGAAGTAAATCCCGAAAAGACAAAGTATATGATTATGTCTCGTGACCAGAATATTGTACGTAATGGAAATATAAAAATTGGATATTTAGCCTTCGAAGAGATGGAAAAATACAAATATTAACAAATGCATTTTTTTACCTTTCATTTCTGTCGACTATATTCATGTTTTTTTTTTATTATCACTGACTTCTGTCTAATTGTCAATTTATATTAAATGTGTATTTTTCTCTCTTTTTTTTTTCTTTCTTCCCCCCTTTTTTTTTGTTGCTCCTGTGTGTTATTTATTGGTTTCAGTTAAGTTACTTACTGTATTTAGTAATCTGTCCTTGTAAATTTTATGTTATATTTTTGGCTAAGACCACACCGTACACGAGCCTGGGCTCTTACGGTAGTGGCTAGAAACATTTTTGTTTTATAAATTTAATTTGTATTCACTAGCTAGTTAAATAAATAAATGAAATAAATAAATCTTGGAGCAACAGTAACAAATATAAATGACACTCGGGAGAAAATTAAACGCAGAGTAAATATGTGAAATGCCTGTTATTATTCGGTTGAGAAGCTTTTGTCATCTAGTCTGCTGTTAAAAAATCTTAAATTTAGAATTCATAAAATTGTTATATTACAGGTTGTTATTTATGGTTGTGAAACTTGGACTCTCACTTTGAGAGAGGAACAGAGATTAAGGGTGTTTGAAAATAAGGTTCTTAGGAAAATATTTGGAGCTAATAGGGATGAAGTTACAAGAGAAATGAGAAAGTTACGTAACGCAGAATTGCACGCATTGTATTCTTCACCTGACATAATTAGGAACATTAAATCCAGACGTTTGAGATGGGCAGTGTTTGTAGCACGTATGGGCTAATCTGAAATGCATATAGAGTGCCAGTTGGGAGGGCTCGAGACGTAGATGGGAGGATAATATTAAAATGTATTTGAGGGAGGTGGGATATGAGACTGGATTAATCTTGCACAGGATAGGGATCGATGACGGACTTATGTGAGGGCGGCAATGAACCTCCGGGTTCCTTAAAAGCCATTTGTAAGTAAGTAAGTAAATATGTGAAGTGCGCAAGTATAGGCATAGATGTTTGCATAGACGAACTCATCTTGGCAATCAAATAGTGGAAACAGATATGTGTAATGTTTGCCTGGCATTACGAAGGCGGACCTAGGCTAGGTCTGTGCACTTAGACACTCTTTGGTTCATTGTGCGCCCTATATATGCTATAATTGTGCAAGACCGACAGGTGGCCTGGGTGGTATTCGTGAATCCAACGTTGGCATGTGAACCATCCTGCCTCAGTCCCTGATAGAGCCAGGTCCCGTCCGCACACGAGTAGCCTGATAAGCTCCAGGGACCCGAAGACCCAAACCCTTCCTATATCAGCATCGGAAACCCGTACTATCCCCAGACTTCACCCCAGCCAATTTTTACTATTTCCGATAATAACTGAAATGAGGGAAGAGATGGAAAGTGTTTGTGGAATGATAGAGGAAAACGGGAGTATCCAGAGAAAAAACTCTCTGCTTTATCCACAAATTTCATCACGACCTGACCGGGGATCAAACCCGGACCGCCTGGGTGTAAGATCCTACAGACCCGGTCTTATAGGTAATTGAGACTTCCACGATTTTCAACTTCAAATGTGGCCAGCACTTTGTCATAGGAGCGGAAACATCCAACGTTTCGAAGCTAGATACTGAATCCATCAGGAAAGCCAAGGAATAGGAGTCTTCTATTGGGTCCATTACCGGAATCTATTCTCCACTCAAAATTTAAAAAAAAATATGTATAACACAATAATCAAAAGTGTGAGCCTACTCACCTATAGATCAGAAATTTGGTAAATGCCATCTACTTAAAACAATATTTCTGTGTAGATGGATATATTGATATACAGATACAGTCTTCAACAAAGATAAAATTATATTATTAATGAAAGAATGAGAATTTTGAAAAAAAAAAGTTAACAGAAGAAGAAAATAATAGTTCATGTGCTACATTTGAGTAATGACAGATTACCAAAGTACACTGTGATTTGAATACTACCTGGCAATTTTTATAAGTTCATCCGGAAGCATCCTTTGAAATTCCACAAGTAGAGGAAAAAATTAATAATTTATAAAATTCTAGCTTTCAACAGAAACAAAGCATCACAAAAACATATTATTTTTATCTATCTATCTATCTATCTATCTATCTATCTATCTATCTATCTATCTATCTATCTATCTATCTATCTATCTATCTATCTATCTATCTATCTATCTATCTATCTATCTATCTATCTATCTATCTATCTATCTATCTATCTATCTATCTATCTACCTATCTACCTATCTACCTATCTACCTATCTACCTATCTACCTATCTATCTATCTATCTATCTATCTATCTATCTATCTATCTATCTATCTATCTATCTATCTGTCTGTCTGTCTAATCTTATCCTATCCTATCCTATCTTATCTATCTTAATCTAATCTTATTTAATGTTATATAATCTTATCTATCTATCTATCTATCTATCTATCTATCTATCTATCTATCTATCTATCTATCTATCTATCTATCTATCTATCTATCTATCTATCTATCTATCTATCTATCTATCTGTCTGTCTGTCTGTCTGTCTGTCTGTCTGTCTGTCTGTCTGTCTGTCTGCCTGCCTGCCTATTTATTTATTTATTTATTTATTTATTTATTTATTTATTTATTTATTTATTTATTTATTTATTTATTTATTTATTTGTCCGTATTAGTAGTTTACTCTGAATTTCTAGGATATTTTAAAAAATAATCGCTTTCTTTTTGTATACACTGAAGATAATTTTTCCCTGTTTTTCGTAGAAGACTTCTTCAACTCTTCCATCCGCGTGATGCATTTCGCATTACAGATCTAATTACCAACTACGCCTTTCATAAGCAAGTTCCGTTCACATCCGCCTCATACCTATTCATGCACCTTCTGTGTCATTAACTCCAGCAAATGCAAATGCAAATGCAAGAACCTAGAAGCGCTGTTTCATAAGAATTTCCATGGCAACGAACATCCTTTGGCTTCGTATTTTCCAGAGTATAGCATCATTCATCTGTCACCCACTGGGTTTGCGACAAATTTTTCAACTATTTCCTCCGACATATTTGCGTTTGTTAATGGTCAAGATCAAACAGAGGCGGTGAGGCCGCTCTGTCCCTGCTTCCATAATACTTCTGAGAAATTCAGCGCTGACATTCACAATCGGGATCAGAAGCACATTCTTCTTGCTCTCCCCCCTCCTCTAAAGAGCTTCAACTTATGAAGGTAGCTGCAGAAGATCTTGCAACTGGTGCTACTAATTCTAGGAATCACTTAATTCCCCGTTCTGTCATCGGAATATCCAGCTAATTGAAATGTATTGTATATATATTCTCATATATGTTGCACTAAGCTATTCAAAGTGCATGTCTTGTTTATTTAACTGTTACTTTCTGTAATATAGGACCAATTTCAAGTTATTAGGAATCATTGTATCTCTTGCAGAATGAGAAATGTTACTATCACTTTTAAAATTACTATTATGCGTTTCAGCATGAGTTTAAAGAAATTCTAAAGACAATCTGCGTCGTTTAATGCCCCGTGCGTATACGTATATACGCGCGCGCATTGAAGAGTGTATACTGTTTTCGCTGTAAGAAATATCCTAATGTAAACATAAGCACGTTGTTGTCATACCCGTGATTGGCTCCAAGTCGAAACACTCGCACGACGCAGGAAAATATAGTTCGTATTTGGAAACCACAATCTTGTATTATTTGAAAATAAAAAATTGAATTCTAGTTCTTAAATACGATAAAACATTAACTTCATTTATATGTAAAACGCTATGTAAAAGAAAAGCTACTTTTATATTTTGTTATGTATTATGAACGCGGATGAATAGCAACAGTAATACCGAGGTAGTCTGTTCTTGTAACATGCTGGCGTCACTTGAGCTCGTAGTTGTTCACGTAAGCAAGGGGTACTGAAGTATGGCTTCTGCATCCTCAACTGTCCATTGTGAAGACATAAGACTTAAAAATAATTTAATACAGTAATTATAAAGTAAATGTTTCCTAAGCAAACAAATGCATAGTAGTGAGGTTAGGCCTACTTGACGGGTAACGGGAAATGTTTAACATGAAACAGAATTTACAACAGTAGGTGGGAACACGTACTGAGAATCTATGGCGCCAAACAGTGGCCATTGAAGCTTCACTTCAGTCACGTGCTATTGTTTACATTAGGATTTTTCTTACAGCGAAAAGATTATAGATGTCAGTTCTGCAAACACCATGGTTGATCCATGAAGCGTACAACCCCAGAAGTGGCTGACAAGGAAATCTTCCAGAATTAGAGTCCAAAACCCCCCTTGAAGGATAGTATGTACAGGGGGTAATGTAAGGAAAATAAGGACTAGAAAGACAGTTGCATATAAAGACACAGCCACCGGCGTAGCTCACTCGATTAAGGTGCTCATCTGCCGATCCGGTGTCGCGTTTCTGGCTCGCGAAATTTTGTGGGTGTGCAGGAAAATAGTTTGTGTGTTTAGAGTCTTTGGTAGTTGATGATTAAGTACAATTTCTGTAAGGATACATAAATGATAAATCATTGCCAAGAGCAAACTAAGTCTATACATTGAAAGGATCGAATTCGCAGCCATGCATGTTGGCATTTTTAATGCATCTGGAGACTGGTGAAAGAAATTTTGAATATATATTATAGAAAGATTTTAGGGCTCTCATATCTTTCGTTGGAATACGTAAAGTAATATTGTTTAAGGAGGAATTACAGGATATATCGCCTTTGAGGACCTTTCTGTATTACGATATGATAATGAAGGCGTGTTTACACGGTAGCAGTATTTTGTATAACCCTCGATGTGACGTAGAGAGTTAGATACACAGGGATGATAAAGCAGAGTCAAGGGCAAACTACATCGTAAAACTGTTCAGCATCGGGACTCAATCTCTTGATAGCCAGATCTGCCAGTGCCAGTCTATAACAAGGCTAGATTCCCAGAACACAACAAATATGTTTATTGTTTAGCCAAACACAACTACATTCTGGTCATTTAAACTCTGTCTCTGTTCCTCTGCAAGAACAGATTCAGTTAATGACTACAATAGATTGGTTTGTACAACGAAGTGCCACTCTTTTCTTCCCCTCTCCCATTTAAGGCTTATCGAACTTTCAGAGAGAGGAGGGGATCAACATTTTTGCTTATACCCATTTTCTAGAAGACTAATGGAGGCATTGGTAGTCGAAATATGTGTTGCGTAGCTAGTTCTATAGTACTAGTATTAAAAAGTTACATTTTGAATTTGCCATAACTATTTTAATTGAGTTTAAAAATATAAGAACATATATTTTCCTACAGGAATGAATTTATGTATGGCATGTTTTTTTCAATAAAGAGTCTTCTTTCTTATGTACTATAGACAGAATTTTCCAATAAACCTGAGGGAATATCTCCATTCTGTTATCAATTCAAACTTTCAGGTATAATAATAACATGATTTTAAATATTGCAAGATTGTCTCAGATTTGTAATCTCTCTGGGCAGAATTGGGAAACATATCGGCTTATGCGTCCATCGCCAATTAAAATTAATCGTGTTTGGGTGTAAATATACAGTCTGATCCGTTTGGTTATGGATAATATTAATTTATTATTACAAAACTATTATGATAGTAGGAAAAATTTCTTCCTGGTTATATTATGATTGAAAGATGGAAGTTTCCATATATGACAATCAACAATGCATAATCTGAAAGGACAAATGAAAATCGTAGATGATTTAAATGGCTATTACAAATCAACTGCGGGCATAATGTGTTTTTGGTATGCCAAATTTGAGAGTGTTAAAAAGAGTTCAAAGGGAATTTCGACGTGAGTATGGTGTGCGTGCACCTAAATACGATTCTATAATGTTGTGGTATCGAACATTTATAGAAACAGATTCTGTGTTAAAAAAAGAACATGCAGGAGGTCGCAGGCGAAACCCAGTACAAGAAGCAGCTATCTCTTGGCTTGGTCCCCAAACTCCCCAGATCTAACTCCTCCTGAGTTCTTTGTGTGGGGTTTAGTTAAAGACATTGCCTATTCACGGAAACCCAGAAGCATTGATGATCTGAGAGTAAAAATTACTCAAGCTTTTCAACAAATCACCCCTCTGATTGACCTCTGATTGGCGATCACAAATTAGTCATTGGCTAGATAGGGGTATGTTATCTTTGTCAAAGAAATCCCGCACCAACAAATTTGTTTATAGGAGAAGCCTTTGTAGAGCTGAGGGATAGGATGAAGTTGTGGCTATTTATATCGACACTAATCAAGTTTGTTACTAGCATTTCTCTGTTGAAATGTAAGATGTGACGCATCTGCATTGTCGTACAAAGATTATTTAAGTAGTACAGTAGAACCTCTATTATCCGTGGTAATGAAAGAGGTAGGCTGAACGGTTAATCGAAAGAATCGGATAATACGTACCATAGAAGATTTTCATAAATTAAGTGTTGCATAATGCAGTTTCGTAATTTTCTCAGTGGTCATGTGTTTTAACACATTAGTTAGTGGATCAGAAGTTTTAAGTATAATAGCTCTGTTGGAAAGAGTGAGTGAAGAAAGAATAGTGCTGAAACTGATCACGAAGAGAAAAAGGAATTGGCTGGGTCACTGGTTGAGAAGAAACTGTCTATTGAAGGATTCATTGGAAGGAATGGTGAACGGGAGAAAATTTCGGGGCAGAATAAGATATCAAATAATAGATGTCATTAAGATATATGGATCATATGCGGAGACTAAGAGGGAGGCAGAAAATAGAAACGATTGGAGAATGCTGGATTTGCAGTGACAAAATACTATGAATGAATGTATGAATGAATGTCAATGACGGGTTTCTAAGAGTCACGGAAACTTCCTATGATGGATTTCCGTGAGAAGATAGGAAAAGTATAGGTCTCATGTTATAGCTTTAAGTAATTTATACACTTTATCCTTGATTTTTATTAAATCTCGCACACTTAACTATAATCTCGTATTCCGATGTGAGATGAACCACAGTTCCTCTTTTCCAAAACCACTCAGTTATATGCACTCTCTTCGATACTTAGCATAAAATGTATTCTTTTGGTACTTCTGGGAGACGTTTTGCAGAGAAATTAAACAGATCACTCGAACAGTAGATCATAATGTGTAAGGGCAAAGACTCTATAAGAAAAATACGTACCAATGTACTCTGCACTATTCAATACTTTTTCTGCAACAAAAATAGGAGAGAATGACAGACGGATAATCCAACAATCGGTTAATAGGGTGACGGATAATCGGGGTTCTGCTGTAGAACAGTGGAACACTTAACGTCGTATTCATAAGCTATTTTTGTGCCTTACAGTAATAATTATATTTTTGTAACAAGTTCTTGGAAATACTGTTTATGTACTGTGTAATTATAGACAAACTTTCAAAGAGAGTTTTGGCTCGGTATTATGAAAGGTTCCTTTGTGTGTTTCCAGCAGTATTAATCGCGAGCAAAACCGATGAAGGGTTTTCTCAGATATTACATAGATTCTTATTTGTGCTTAAGGGATACTAGGACTGAGTTATGAAATTTTTGCTATTTTAATCCGATTTATTTTATTTTTAAACTCTTTGTGAGATGCATTAAAAACAAGGTGTGAGCTCAATCGGACTGTTAGTTTTGAAGTTATTTTTATTTTAACTGTGCAAATTAGTGATGTAAACAAAATGTTCCATGCGCATTACATTCAGGTACAGAAAGTTTATTTATTTTTTCCTACGGACTCTGTATCACGGGCAATATTTTAATGTTGATATATCCGTCATATCAAGTTTAGTTTAGGCACAATACATTTTTGAAAACTAGACATTTATTTATTCATATTTTTTTTATTTACATAGTAATTTTTTTGGCTCCCAATTTTTAACATACTTAAAATATCTGATCGTTAGATCTCAGATAATTTATATGCATGGACACTTTCGAATTTTTTCATTGAACTTGATGAAAACTGCATGCGCTTGGAGCAATCTGAACACCAAAAATGTAGTTTCGAGGAAAAGCAAATTCGTGAAAAGACATACAATACTGACATATGGAATAGGCCTAGGTAAAAGTCGCTCCTAGACCTCAAAGAAAGCGTAGAGTCAAAAAACCGATTGTTCTCAACTTCCTATGTGCCGAAGGAATATGTTTGTACAAAAAACCGAGAAATTATATTTTAATCTTTTTTTTTTAATCCTAATGTCCCATAAATTTTAAGTAAAATGTTTATAACATGTATTATTTCAATGTACCGAAGTACATATGATGTTTCCATGCAGATATTCTGCGTTATCATACGATGAAAGAGTAATGGAACGGAGAAAAATTCTCTCCGGCGCCGGGACTTGAACCCGGGTTTTCAGCTCTACGTGCTGATGCTTTATCCACTAAGCCACACCGGATACAACCCCGGCGTCGGACAGAATTGTCTCTGATTGAGTTCCAACTCTTGGGTTCCCTCTAGTGGCCGCCCTCTGCACTACGTCATAGATGTCTATGAACATTGGACCGAAGTCCACACATGTGCTGAGGTGCACTCGTTATGACGCCGAGGTTGTATCCGGTGTGGCTTAGTGGATAAAGCATCAGCACGAAGTGATTTAAGACGGCGCTTATTCCGTCGGATCCCGGCCAACTAGTCACTCATAACGAGTGCACCTCAGCACATGTGTGGACTTCGGTCCTATGTTCATAGACATCTATGACGTAGTGCAGAGGGCGGCCACTAGAGGGAACCCAAGAGTTGGAACTCAATCAGAGACAATTCTGTCCGACGCCGGGGTTGTATCCGGTGTGGCTTAGTGGATAAAGCATCAGCACGTAGAGCTGAAAACCCGGGTTCAAGTCCCGGCGCCGGAGAGAATTTTTCTCCGTTCCATTACTCTTTCATCGTTTATAACATTGCCAGAGTTTTTGGTGTCAGTCATTGCACCCTGCACCTCGTAGATCCTAAGCCAACTCACTTCCGCCATGCGGTCCTGAATGAACTGCCTATCTTACCAAAGGACGACAGTCTTAATTAAGGATTCAGTACCAGGAAACACCCTGCATTGGTAATGGGAAAGTCAGTGAACTTTCCGACGCTGTTGGATAAATTGCGCACTATGTGGGACGTGTTGCTAGAGCAGTTCCTAGTGTTACAGAGTAGTTAACGGGTGGTCTAGTTATTATCTGATTGGCTATTAATGGTGTGGGTGGGGCGCGTGCGAACATCACAAAAAGTACAAACTTTTATTTTCTCTGCAAGAACACTAAGATGGAATTACTTCCTTATACTTAACATACGAAACAATAGAGGAATTAGCGTTCGGTAAACTTCTGATGTTTATTAACAGTGACAGAAACAAAAATGACGTTACGTACTCAAATTAGAGTCAGTTTTGCAGCAGTACCTCTCTTATTGTCACCGACAGAGGCAATTTATTCTTTCGCCATATTACTTTAGTTGTGTTTAATATCACAATTTTCTTATATTTAGTATCTTTTGTTTCTTCTAGACTAGACATACAGAGTATTTCAGTGACATCCCACTTTTTAAATAGCTCTCTTGTTTGACTATATGTATACAGAGTGTCCCATTTATTTTGTGCACCTATTATAATTTTTTTGTTTGATAGGTATTAGAATTTTTGTTTTTGAGCGTTATGTAGAACGAGGATCTAACATGAATATGGAGATTTGGTGCATGTAACTACATTCGGTATGGCATAGTTGCGCCCCGCGGTCAATTGGGAGGCCTAAGCATGGCATAATTGCGCCCCGAAGAAATCAGGTAGCAGATGGGACATGGCATAGTTGCGCCCCGAAGAAATCAGGTAGCAGATGGGACATGGCATAGTTGCGCCCCGAAGAAATCAGGTAGCAGGATGGACATGGCATAGTTGCGCCCCGAAGAAATCAGGTAGCAGGATGGACATGGCATAGTTGCGCCCCGAAGAAATCAGGTAGCAGGATAGACATGGCATAGTTGCGCCCCGATGAGCATAGTACACACGAAAGTGATTGTCATAAAATAAATAAATTACTTAAAAATATTACAGTGATAGCTGCATTGAAATCAGGTAGGCCTAGCTTATGATCAATTTTGCTATTTAAAATAACACTTTTTTATTGATCACACACAATAAATGAACTACATTTTTTGTTTCTACACCGATATCTTAACCCTACGGTACAGGGTTTCGAAAATTTAAACTTAGAACCATTATCAATTATTAACTCTTCACCCTTTTCACTAAACTTAACATTCATTTTAAATTAACCTCACTATATGCCACAGACGGTGTGAAAATCACTAATAAAATGTCAAGACTGCTAAGGCCCCTTATTCCAACGGCTCACTCATTTGAATATGTCAGTTAATAAAGTACTGCCAACTTCATGGTGTTCATTTTAACGGTAGGCTATTAATAATCACTGCATAAACAGTAGAAAAACAGTTAATAAAGTACTGCCAACTTCATGGTGTTCATTTTAAGGGTAGGCTATCGATAATCACTGCATAAACAGTAGAAAAACAGTTAATAAAATACTGCCAACTTCATGGTGTTCATTTTAACGGTATCGATAATGAATATACATAAATCGAATAAGAAATCACTAAGGTTGGTTGATTACGAGGCTCGAGTTTCCATAGTGTCTTTTTCTCTACCTATTTCATCGGGGCGCAACTATGCCATGACCTTTTCTCTACCTGAAGGGAACGGGGCGCAACTATGCCATGCCTTTTTCTCTACCTGATGGGAACGGGGCGCAATTATGCCCTCAAAACAGGGACCCTTTTTTATGTGCTGCATTTTATCTGACCGTGTGGCGCAACTATACCCTGCCCAACTACAAGATAGACGTGACGTCATCAATTTTTCAAATAGCACTACATACTATGATAATGTTATGCTTTGAAAGTCACAGGAGATGTTCCAAATGATGACCATTCACAATATTGCGCATTCGAAGGCGTTCCCCGAAAGAACGTATGACTACCCGGCATGTTGCTGGCTGAATGGACACACAAGCCTGTCGAATGCGTTGCTGCATGTCGTCTGGTGCTGTCAAAATGTTCTGGTACACATAGTCCTTTACAGTTCCTCACAGGAAGAAGTCTAGTGGCGACAGGTCCGGAGAACGTGCAGGCCACTGTACGTGGATTGTGGCGTGGACAGTTGTTGTGGTTTGTTTAGGTACATGTTAAGACAGCAAACACACAACACACGACGTGTACGGACGTCAGTCGTCTTTCGTTTTGTGTAAGTTAATGCACAAAATGAATGAGGCACAACAACAAACGGCACATTCTGATGGCATTCATTTTGCATTTTGTTGTTATTGATTGGGAAGGTGACATTGTGATACATTTTTGAACTCGTCTTAATTTGTGTAATCAATGTAACATGATTAAAGTATGTAGTGCTATTTGAAAAATTGATGACGTCAAGTGTATCTTATACCATAATGTAGTTACATGCACCAAATCTCTACAATCATGTTAGTCCCTCGTTCTAACAAGATTCTCAAAAACAAAAATTCCAATACCTATCCAAACAAAAAAGTTATAATAGGTGCACAAGATAAATGGGATATTCTGTATATATCTGTGTGTGCGTGCGTGCGTGCGTGTGATATTGTCCGATTTTGTATTGTTACGTTTGTGTTCTCTGTGATGATTCGCAGTTGTTTCCATAAATCATGAGAAAGTCCATTAAACTACCCAGTAATTATCAATAAACTGGGAAATAATCTATCAGCATCAATTTAATCGGTATCAACTACATTAGATAAATTTACTTTTACGTACTGTCACTTCCATATATTTACATAAATTTTCATGTTTTTAAATTTCATTATAGCAAAATGAATATTTTCCGTTATTCCATTGTTTCTGTATTTCTTGTGTTGTTAGAATAGGTAACACTAGATGGCTCTGGAAATAGTCAAATTCTTATCCATAATAGTATGCATTATTATACAGTAGGGCCTACATCATTTTATTTTTACTTCAATGTTTATTGTACAATTTTTATTATTTTATTTATTGGAACAGATACAACAATTGTGCTATTTTTCAACATTCTCCATCAGAATTGAGACATTTGTCATACCGTGGGATGAATAGAGAGGTGCAGATGGCTGTCACACACTGGTTCTGATCCCAAGCGACAGATTTCTACGATACAAGAATACAAAAATTGATCTCATGTTATGGAAAATGTCTCAGTTCCAGTGGGGAATGTGTTGAAAAATATAACAACAATTGCTGTGTCTGTTTCAATAAATGTTTCCATGAAATTGTGCTTTCTTTCTGTAAACGGCCCCAGGGAAAATCACTTTCTGGACGACCTCGTAATTGCAGTCGAGTGGCCAAAATTTATATAAGCACTTGTTTTTACATTATTAATATGGTGAAATGAAAAAAAAAAAACTTTTTTACCTGTCCCCACGAGAATGTTTGCTTGTTAGACTTGAAGCCGCTCCAGAAACTTCCATTAGTCTGCTCAATGTAACGGGAGTCACAATGGAGTAATCCTAATCATCATCATCATCATCATCATCATCATCATCATCATCATCATCATCATTTAGGCTATACCTTAAGCCAATTGAACTTTCCTCTCAGCATATTCATGAAATCATTGATTTCAACGCGTTATTCTATTGAGCATTCTTTCTGTATGCTAGGCCTACCTACTGATATGATGCAATCAATGAAATTTTTATGATTCTGTTTAATTAAATTGAATGATTTTAAATTTTTATTATATTTACATCAGCAGTTTGAAAAATAACATTTGAAAACTGATGTAAATATTGGTTGGATAATATATTAAATTTGACTCAGATTATTTAGTTTGAATTCTGTTATTCCAATGAAACGCTTCATCAAGTTAACAACAATTATCTTTGTAACAGATACAGGTTATTATTAGGAAAAACACGACAAACATAAGAAATAGATAGGATCATTCCGCTGCCTTATATACATATAAATTGAAGGTAAAAAAACGTACGCAAAACGTCTTTCTTAACGGCCTATAAATTTATAAGCTTCATTTGTAATGTCCATTAAGAAAATCGAATCAACAAAGAGCAATTATTATTTCATGAATTCCGGTTTTCGTAATGCAGTTACAGCTTTGCAATCTTCTTGGAAATATTAAGACATTTGTATCTGTATTTATGTTTTTGAAATATGCAAAAAGTGCTATACTTCATAGGACAGATTAAGAAACCTGTTGGAATGTTCAGAAAAATTATCTTTTACGACAAAAAAGTACTTAGAAGAAACATGTAAAAACGAGTAATATTATGCAGATGATACGTACAGTATTTTCTCATATATTTTGCACAGCAATTAATATAACAAATTTTACGTAAACATGTATTTAATAAATTATACTTACACATAATATATGTCTCTTCTTATGGCATATTTTAAGTATTTAACTTTAGTTTGTTACAAGTAACTATTGGAGATATGTTTTAAGTCTTAACATTTTCGTTTGAAATTGCGATTTGAGGCTCTTCAGATGTAGGCCTAATCATGTTTGGGCATATACTTGTATGATGTAATATAATCTATGATATAGGGCCTGTGTTATTTCATTTGTCACCATCTGTGTGTAAAAATAAGCACAAGATACTCACATTATTGTGATGTACCTAAGTAGGCTACATATGATATTTTCGTGAGGGAATTCTGCATTATCATATTATGATGAAGGATGGGCGGAGCGGAGAAAAATTCTCTCCGGCACCGGGACTCGAACCCGGGTTACAGCTCTACGTGCTGACACTTTATCCACTAAGCCACGCCGGATTCCAGTTCCGATGCCGGATTAAATCCTCTCAGTTTAAGTTCCATCTCTCAGTTTCCCTTTAGTGGCCAACCTTCATCCACTGTGTCACAGATGTGTGACAGTGGCACAATGTCCAATACATGTGCAAAGGTGCACTCATTACGAGTGACTAAGTGGCCGGGATCCGACGGAATGAGCGTCTCTTAAGGGGTTAGGTACAGCTTAAAGGAGTAAAGTTTTGGAAATATTAAACTTTTTTTCCGTATCTTGTAAAACACTGTCGTCCTGCTATATGATAAACATATTTTTACGATTTAAAAAAATTATTTATATTGTTGTTGTTGTTTTTTTTATTTTTTTTATTTTTTATTTTTTTTTCAAAATTCACTGTGCAGTGATGAAGCGTTTCCCTCATAACTCAAAAAGTATCCAACATTCTGTGATGAATTTTTTTTTCTGTGTATTTATTCATGTCATATCTATAATATGATACGAAATCACTTCTCTACCTTTAATAGATTGTCTGATAAAAATAAATTCATTTTTAAAAATGATCAAATATCAGTATTTTCTTCTAACACAAAATAAAAAAAAAAATATTACTTATTAAGGAATGTAAACATGAGTTTCAGCAATGAAATAAAAGACAGAGAACATGAAAAAGTTAATAAGTTTATGAATTATGAGGGAAAAGCTTCATCACTGCACAGTGAACTGCCACTGTTTTGAATTTTTAAAAAAATATATATAAATAAATTTTTTAATCTTAAAAATACTTTTTATATAGCAAAAGGACAGTGTTTTACACATATCAATTTTCATGATTGTACAATATACAGTAATGGGGGAAAAAACGTTGAATATTTCCAAAAATTTTACTGCTGTAAGCTGTACCTAACCGCTTAAATCACTAAGTGATTATTTACGCATCATATTATTGTGATGTACCGAGATACATAAGATATTCTCAGCTCCACATCAGTAGGTAGGACTAGCACTCTACAGGAAGAATATTCAATAGAATATCTTTCACTGCAATCCCAGCATTCTCCAGTCTTTCCTATTTTCTGCCGTCCTCTTTGTCTCCTCATATGATCCATATACCTTAAGGTCGTGTATTATTTGATATCTTCTTCTGTCCCAAACTCTTCTGCGGTTCACCGTTCTCTCCAGTGCATCCTTCACTAGGCAGTTTCTTCTTAGCCAGTGACCTAGCCAATTCCTTTTTCTCTTCTTGTTCAGTTTCAGCATAATTTTTCTTCACCCACTCTTTCCAACACATCTTAGTTTCTTATTCCGTCTCTCCATTTCACAAGCTCCATTTTTCTCCATATCTACATTTCAAATGCTTCTAGTCGCTTCTCTTCACTTCGTGTGATGTCCATGTTTCTGCCCCGTACAATGTTTCTTTTTTTAGTAGGTTATTTTACGACGCTTTATCAACATCTTAGGTTATTTAGTGTCTGAATGAAATGAAGGTGATAATGCCGATGAAATGAGTCCGGGTCCAGCACCCAAAGTTACCCAGCATTTGCTCGTATTGGGTTAAAGGAAAACCCCGGAAAAAAACCTCAATCTGGTAACTTGTCCCGACTGGGAGTCGAATCCCGGCCACCTGTTTCGCGGCCAGCCATGCTAGCCGTTACTCCACAGGTGTGGACCCGCACAATTGTACACTCCACATAAAGCACTTCACTAGTCTCTACCTTAGTTTTTTTTACCAGAGGTCCATAGGAGATGCTCCCTTTTGTATTAAAAGCTTCCTTTGCCATTGCTATTCTCCTTTTCATTTCCTGGCAGCAGTTCATGTTACTACTTATAGTACAACCCAAGTATGTGAAGCTGTTTACTTGCTCTACTGCCTAATTTAGAATTCGCAAGTTTACCTTCTTTACTTTTTTTCCTATGACCATGATCTTTGTTTTATTTTCATTTACCTTCATCCCATACTGCTCACAGCTGCCATTTAGCTCCAGTAGCAGATCTCTCAGTATTGTCTCCTCTTCTGCTAACATCGCCATATCATCAGAAAAGGCCACCGGCGTGGCTCAATCGGTGAAGGCGCTTTCCTGCCGGTCTGAAGTTGCGTTCGGGAGCGAGTTCGATCCCTGCTTGGGCTGATTATCTGGTTGGGTTTTATCCGAGTTTTTCCCCAAATGTAAAGTGGGACTGAAGCCGGATGGTCTATGGCGAGTCTATGGCATCAATCCCTTTGATTTGATTACCACCCTTTGATTTGATTGCCTGGTTGGGTTTTTCCGAGGTTTTCCCCAACCAAAAGGCAAATGCTGGGTAATATTTTGGCGAATCCTCGGACCTCACCTCATCTCACTACATCTCGCCAAAATATTGTAAAAAATTGCACAAAATTGTAAAAATTGTAGAAAATTACTAAATTGTAAAACTATAAAAAATTTGTAAATATTTTAATTGTAATATTGTAAAATTTTGACTTATTCCACCATTACTCATGTAAGATCTATGGAATAAAATGAATGAATGAATGAATGAATGAATGAATGAATGCCAGGTAATCTATGGCGAATTGTTGGCCTCATATCGCCAAATACCATCTCGATATCATCAATCTCACCGACGCTAAATAACTTTGTAGTTGATACAGCGTCGTTAAATAACCAACGCAAAAATAATCAGAAAATCGTGTTCAGTTAATTCTTCTTCCTCGTACTATCTCTCCTCCCATGTTATGAAAACAGTTCTTCACAAATCCTCAAAGAACATATTGAATAGGGTAGCTGATAAAGGGCATCCTTGACGTACTGCTCTCTCCAATCAAATTTGTATTATGAGATAGAAAATTGACTACAAACACAGTCTTCTAGGAGACTGATACGTGGACCTCAAGTTGAGGGCATAAATCATGTGCATAGCGACGAGACTGCCCGTTGCAGTGATATTGAATTGCATATTGAAATCTCTTTTAGAAGCGGAACAAGGCTTTACCCTCATGCCACGGGTAGCGTGGAGTTAATTCAGCACAGTAGCTTGAATACACCAGCAAGTGTTAAAATTGTTTTTTCTTTAGTTTTATTTTTTAAAGAGCAACTCTCGGAAGAAGAGGCGGTCGGTAATTAATGAACATGGTACAGTCTGTTGCATACAACTGCTACCAGCACTACCGTAAGAAGGTTCGACTTGTAAATGGAATATGATATGAGCACTCATCATTTTTAATACTATCTTTGTCAAAAATTTATCTTTTTTATTGGGTTTCCGCTGCTAATCTTGAGTGGACCCACATGTTTATTCTGTTTTCTGCTTTATTAAGGGGAGAGGATGGTATTTTTTGGTGAAAAATGAGTAAATTTTCAAAAAAAAAAATTTTTTTCTTTAAAATACTCTGTGATATGTGTGGAATGCATAGCATAATATTTTGTGGGTATTTGTGCCCTTATCATTTTTTGCTACATTGCCAGACAAAAAGGGATATAATTTCTGAACTATTAAAGATACATGCATGAAGTTTAGAACACACATTCTTTAAATTATTAGGAAACCTTTCTCTGTAACAGAATTTTGTTAATTGATATCATTTTAAAACTACATCCGTTTGTTTGCAAGAAAGGAATACAGAAAAGTGTTATTAAATTTTAATTGTTTATTTTACAAACGTAGGGACAAATATCAAAATTCTGTTACAGACAGTTTGTAGAGCATGCTTTTGCAAGTACATTGCAAAAAACTGGATCACTCTACCTTTAAAAATGGTTTAGATATATCGGTTTTAGTAAAATCCTGCATTTGGTATATTCTTTTTTCAAATCTGGGCCCCCAAATAATTTTTTTTTTTTCAAAATATTTATTTTTGGTTGAGTTGCTACAGCTATGAGCTCTCAACATACAAAAAATTAATATTTTACACCAAATAGTAAAAAAGTTTTAAAAAATACCATCCTCTCCCCTTAAGATTCGTAGAAGAAAATAAACCATGGTTACAGAATTTGCTTCATATTTCATTTGTTTACGTGCCGAATTCTCCAGTGTAACCTGTCTAGCTTTATAGTTGATTTTAGTTGTATTTCCTATCGTTGTCTTTGATATTTCTCCATTTTGGTTGAAAATTTAAGTATAACACAGATATTAGTTTGCTAAGCAACATAAGAATCGACTCTCACGATAAAAAAAACTTACATCTCGAAGGACGCAAATCATACGATAATAGTACATTATGGAACGAGCCTATAATGGTAGTAATTAAGACGCGAGGATGTTTATGAAACGAGCGCAAGCGAGTTTAATAATTTTCATACGAGCGTCTTAATTACCATTATAGGCAAGTTTCATACGACTTTTTATGCTCGACTATATTTCTAACTTAAAATTATTCGTAAGTATTCATGTTATTCTTATCTGACTGAGGAGCGAACTGACGTTGTGCAATCTCGTAAATTGTGAGATGTGCGCAGACGCGAAAGTATTGATTTTTTTGCGGGCAATGAATGTCGACGACCTTGATATAATCTAGAGAGTAAGATAAACGTTAAACTTGATATAACCTTGAAATTGAATTCGACATTGAAAAACGAGATGACAAATTGAATTTATTTGAATATTATTTACAATTAACGCTAATTATTATAGTAACAGAACATAACCTTCTGCGACAGTATTGGATTTCCAGCCTGTGTGACGTTTTGCTAGTTGTCTTTCGATTGCATATCCGAGAATAATCGAAAACCTGAACTTTAATGAATAGGTGTACTTTAATGACATGCATTAAAGGACTGCTACCAGGTGTATAATTACTACATTTCGGCATGGTCGAGCATAAATGTCTTTTTTTATATTCTTTTAGCATGCAGTTTTATTTATTTGAATTTCTGATTGTACACAATCTTTGCGTAAATACCGCAGCTTGACATATAAAGACTGTACATTAACATCACTTTATATAGGTTGAGGAACGGGTGAACTTCAAATAAACGGGCATTCAACAGCCTTCACATTTGCCTATCATGTACCCGCATATTCCCAATATCTTTATGTGAAGTCAACAGCAAGCAGAGAATTCAAATCGTTCCATTATCAACAATAGATGACGGATATACATTGATGTTGATACCATTGATCAATGTGCACCCTTTCCTTACTGATACGCGTCGAAATATTACACGGATCGCTTTGTCGTCCTAGTGATGTTGCCCACCTTGTAAGTGAATCTACTTTGCGTGCGCCGAACTACAAATCTTGTATTCTGATTTCAGAAACAGAAATTGAGGGGGGAAAAACACATTTCCACCGGCATTCATCTAGTATTAAATGCAAATAAGTATTTAACGTATAAGCTCGTTATTGCTAGTATACTGAGGCAATAATTTAATTAAGAAATTTCCTTTGGAGACTTCTTATGGTCGTATTGAAAGCCCTATTTATTACAAGGCACTATAGTCAATGGGGAACAAGTAGAACTTTTATAGGTACTTTACAACGCTGGTTTCTTTTAGAGGGAAAAATGATATGTTATACACATATTCGAAACCTTAAGGAACTTTTATTTTTTTCTGGTTAAAAAGACATGAAAATTAGAAAAAAAATCATGACTCGAAAACGCCATTTCATTGGTATTTTATTGCAGTATACTGTATGTTACCACAAGAGAATTTCTTTGATTTGAACAGGGAAACATGCTGAGATTTCCAATGCTACCAGTTTCTTCGTCGTCAGCCGTTGCAGAGCTTGTTTATGTATTTGTTTATTTAGTTATTTACTGTCTTTATCTATTTATTTGGTATCACTTGTGATGTTCAGAGCTGTCTTCGGACAGTTAATTAAACAACTGTCTATCTATCTATCTATCTATCTATCTATCTATCTATCTATCTATCTATCTATCTATCTATCTATCTATCTATCTATCTGTCTATCTGTCTATCTGTCTATCTGTCTATCTGTCTATCTATCTATCTATCTATCTATCTATCTATCTATCTATCTATCTATCTATCTATCTATCTATCTATCTATCTATCTATCTATCTATCTATCTATCTATCTATCTATCTATCTATCTATCTATCTATCTATCTATCTATCTATCTATCTATCTATCTATCTATCTCTCTATCTATCTATCTATCTATCTATCTATCTATCTATCTATCTATCTATCTATCTATCTATCTATCTATCTATCTATCTATCTATCTATCTATCTATCTATCTATCTATCTATCTATCTATCTATCTATCTATCTATCTATCTATCTATCTATCTATCTATCTATCTATCTATCTATCTATCTATCTATCTATCTATCTATCTATCTATCTATCTATCTATCTATCTATCTTTTTGCTATTTTTTGCTAACGGCGGGAATTTGACTGTTCGTCATTAACCCATATGAAGCCAGTTATGTACACCAATTTACCGACAGATTGGTTTGCAGAATTTTATTGTGATATCTACTCCTGCGTAGTATCAATGTGCAAAAACAGAGCGCTTCCATCACTAGTGCTGAAGGCACATTGCACACTTCACAAAGCATTTGTCAATTTCGCGATTGACTTTGACATACCCTAGAAAAGCCTTGGGAATAGGGGGGTAGGAAAAAGGTAAAGAGATACCCCCGCCCATGTCCTTTCCGCTTCACCGCTTATATACGAGCACACAGTAAAGCACTGTGCATTAGTGGTGGATTTTTGGCGATCAACGATATCCGAAAGCTGTGATGCATACTTTGTACCATGGCCGGCAAGGAATACTCCCCGCTTTGGCAATACAGAACTGGAGCGTGCCCGTATGGGAACAGAACTGAGTCGCTGAGGTAGCTATATATCTGCAGTCTGTGTGATGACGTGAACTAGAGCTGTACAGTTGTGCTGTACATTAGCGGCGTGGTGGTGGAAAGTTATGCTTATATCTTTTTTTTTTTTGTACATACAGTAGTTCTATTACTATACTTCTTACACTCACAACATCCTAGTAGTATATTTGCACAGTTGTCAATTAAATTTATAAATGTATATTCATGAAAGTTATCACACTTTGCACTCATACTTTACACTCACCGCACACTAGTAATGATGTATTCTCATTGCCTGTCATTTTTAAAATACTTTACACATTTGAATACAAACAAAATATCAAAAAATCACAATAAAGTAATTGGACATCGTTGTGTACATAGAAATAGACAGAACTTGCAGTCAAACATGCTAGTAACATAGGTAACATATATGTGAAGGTTTAGAAATTGCAATTATCTGTAAATAAATATTGTACATTTATATGCATAACACATTATCATATTTTTCATTTGCAATACACTATTAGTTATGTTTAATATTGCTTATCAGTACTACCACTGCTCGTGTGATTGTAAATAAACTGTACGTAACTAATAAAATAAGCAGTAACTAGAGAAACAAACTAAATTAACAGTAACTAAACATGTTTATTTTACTCGCATTAAATTATAATACTCTTTACTCTGCTTGAATGGTGGTGGTGGTGGTGGTGGTGGTGGTGGTGGTGGTGGTGGTGGTGGTGGTGGTGGTGGTGGTGGTGGTGGTGGTGGTGGTGGTAGGCTCTTTGTGAATTACTTTGATGTACGGTGTGCTATAGTTTTGCTACAGTTTCTTTGCGTTACATGTTTTTACCATGGGTAGTACTGTGGAGGCTACATCTCCTTCTAAAGTTACCGAATACATTGATAAATCGGTTTAAGTATATTTGAAAGCCACTGTTTGCAGAATAACTATACCTCCTCTTTGTAATTGTCATCTTGAAAATTGTAATGCATTTGCTTTAGCGTTTGATGGGAGTTATTGAAATAGCTAACGCAATGTCGAAATTTGTCTCTAAATCAATGTCAGGAATACAACAGTCTCACCTGGCCACGTGTGGGAGCTCAGGAGCGAGCCGCAGGCCATGGATTGCCTTCTTCTCCCAGCAATTAAATGCTCTTACTCTATGTGTCGAAGCGAGTATTTTGAGATGGCCACAAGGCATGGAGGCGGCGCGGTGGTCCGCGTCAATCATACAGCGACAGTCAGTGGGTGACGACCTCAAGGTCACAGCTGTGGTACAGCTCTGACACGAAAATATATTTGTCAGTGCGCGTCGGTTTTGTAAACCAGAGTTGAACTGACAAAGACGATGTATGGGGACATTTTCTCCGTGGACGCTCGTTTTCGTGTCACCATTTGACTAGTTGTCTTTCAGTCGTCGTCGTCATCATCATCATCATCATCATCATCATCATCATCATCATCATCATCATAATCATCATGCCGAAGACTAAGATCAAAATCCCAGCGAATCTTTGGTGATCATATAAACATTCCTCCCAGTGGTAGAATCGTCAATGCTGAAAGAAATGGGGGAAACTCGGCTAATTCCGCAATACGGGTAATACTGCGGCTTTACAATAGCGTGAACGTAAGTTTTGAGAGGCTTCAACAGGCGGCATATCCTCTGCAGTGCTATAGAAAAAATCAAGGATATTGATCGACACTTCTGTCGGCAACACAGTGAAACATCGACTGTTGACTGTGTTTTGCTACATAGCTGTCAAGAAAGTGAGCATTGTTACATATAGATTGTTCCTTTTATGTTACTTTCATAATGTATTTCACAATTATTTACGACTACAGAATTAGCCAAGTCATATTGCGGATTTATCCACACTGTTGCGGAATTACCCGAGTTCTTTTTCAACTGTAATGTGTGTACAACTAAATATATTTGCATTTTAATAGGTCCCTTTATCTCATTTGGTAATGAAAGGTTTCGTCCATGTCTACATACCTTGATAATATTTTTCAATAAACATTTTGATAAAAATAAGATAGATTTACTTCTTAATATTGCGGAATTAGCCGAGTCTCCCCTATATATTCCATTCACATTATACAAAGTGAACGGTAAGTAATGTCATTAGTTTCAGAGAGTTATTCTGTGATATATTTAAAAAAAAAACGTTTAATACATTTTGCTCGTTTTTGCTTCCTTTTCGAGATAAATATTGTTTTATATTAAACATTTCATAGCGTGTGTTGGGAAACTCATTGACTTAATTCCCAATATGCTTACTCAGTGTAACAGAGTAGTATATTATGGTAATAATCAATTGAAAGTATTTTACTTTTGTGCAGAAATCTGATCCGAACAAATGTAACATTTCATAATTCCTTTGCAGAACGAAAAGTTACGTTTGTTCGGATCAAATTTCTACACTTTTAAAGGACAAAACTAAAATCTTTTCAATCGTTTATCATCATAATGCACTGCTCTCTTAAATTGATTGAGCATATTGGGAATTCGATCCATGGCTTTATCGAAGCCCGCTATGAAATGTTTCATGTAAGACAATTGAAGGAGTAAGAATTAGATGGTCCAAAGCCTCACTTTTAACAAAAACAGTTTTTTGTTCGAGTTCATTTCTTACACACATGGGGAAGCTACTAGTAAATTATTGTAAAATTTTCTCAAGAAATAACAGAAATATACGCCGAAGGAATCATGAGACAGCATTGGACTCTAAACTTTTAATACGCTCTCCTGTAAAATTTTATCTTTGTAGCTTAGAAGTATAAGATTTTCTCCCCTTCAGTTTTTATCTCGAAAAAGAAGCAAAAACGTGAAAAACTGCATTGAATCTTTTAGTTTGAAATACGAGTATCTCTAAGGTAATCTATGGCGAATCTATCTCGTCGAATATCATCTCGCTGTCATCAATTACATCGCGCTAAATAACCTTGTAGTTCATACAGCATCGTTAAATAACCAAGGAAAAAGTACATTCATTCATAAATACTTTTAGGGGGTTATTTTACGACGCTGTATCACCATCTCAGGTTATTTAGCGACTGAATGAAATAAAGGTGATAATCCCGATGAAATGAGTCAGGGGTCCAGCATCGATAGTTACCAGCATTAGCTCAAATTAGGTTGAGGAAAAACCCAGGAAAAAATCTCAACTAGGTAACTCGTCCCGACCGGGATACATGCGTGCGTGCGTACGTACATACATACATACATACATACATACATACATACATACATACATACATACATACATACATACATACATACATACATACATACATACATACATACATACATACATACATACATACATACATACATACATACATACATACATACATACATACATACATACATACATACATACATACAATTTGGGATATGTAATAGTGAAAAACACTGGTGCACGAATGCGACAAAACAAAGAAAAAAACTTTGACGTAGGGTAAAGTTGCCTAATCCCGTAACACTTTTTAAAAATTGAATATAACTCAAAGCTTTGCAGTTCGATCATAGCGCCAGACATTTTTCTCGAAAGAGTGCATCTTTCACCTACTTTTGAGACATCGGTGAACTTCCTAGCAAGATATCCAATTCCATGATATTCAGAGAAAGAAACGTATCACGGAATTTGGAGTATCATGGAATTAGGCAACTTTACCCTACCTAAGAAAATCTCTTATTTTTTTCTGCCAGCTTTAATTTCTATCACATTATGCGTTAGTGATGATTTAGAACAATAATGGACTCAATAATGATGATTGTTACGATAAGGTGTAACACAATTGGTAGAACAACTGACTACAGACTGGAAGGTGCGGGTTCAATATCGAAAGGTAGCGAGATTTTTTTCGTTACCAGAATTTTCAGAAGTCCTTTCTCCACTTAATTTCCTAAGGCGGTTGGAGCGTGGTTTTCACCATACCACATTATTCTAATGCCATGCTACCTATGTTCCTTCATTGCGTGTAAACTTTATAAAGATTAGGCACCCAGTGATGAATGAATGAAGTTTTATGATGATGATGATGATGATGATGATGATTGTGAATTTAACGGTTGAAGCTATTTAAGTAACATTTTTTAAAAACTGTAGGGTATCTTATTTTACACCATGACCGGTCTACATTGAAACGCAACATTTTACATGGAAAACGCTGAGAAATAATACTAATGCAACTTGTTTAAAACTTTAAAGCATCAGTTGGAGTGGTTACATTCTGTAGAAAGCGGCCGATAAATGTGCACTCCACATTATTGCATCTATTAAAACATAAAATGTTTCATTAACGCGTTGGTAGTCAGTACTGCCTGTTGAAACATGAACGGACAACGGCCCAATAAGGACTCAATAAATATTATGTACTGCCCGAGGCGACACAGTTGGTGTAGTGGTTAGTGAAGTGGTCCCCTACGACGTCGAACCGGCTTCGTTACCCGCTGAGTCTATCTAGTATTTTATACAAGACATCTCTGTCGTGTCGTTATCAATAACATCATCTTGCTAATACGACGTCGTTAAATTAGTATGTAAGCTGTTTCCCTTCATTTAAGTAAGAGCAAAGCGTTTATGGAATCATTACGATATTCAAAGAAGTTTCCTGCAATTAAAACGAACCGATAGTAATGATGTGATCATTATAATACTTCAGAGATCGGAGTTTGATTCTCAGCAGGTGTGTTGAAAGTCATCTACGACATCTAGCAACAAATATTTTGTGATGTGTTAAAGCAGACTGTAATTCTTTATCTCTACATCAAACTTGGTGACTTGGTGCTTGAATTTATCGTAAAACGAACGTTTGTAAGAAATAAGATTGAGTAATTCTTTATTTTAACGACCCTTTTAAACTAGAGAAACCGCTCATGGTCGGTAGGTTGTTGCTATGTCGGCAATGGAAATAAGGTGGAATATATTATAATTATTGCAAGAGTATAAAAGTTTTGATAGAGAATCTATGCCTTATCTCCCCTCTTAATTCTTATAGAAAGAGAAGCATTTCCTGAGAGAAGAAGCCTTGTAAGCTCACTAACTCAAATGAAAGAAACTTCCTAAAATTTATTTTTAATTAAGGGGAGAGGATGGTATTTTTGATGAAAAATGACTAAATTTTCAAAAACAGAAATATTCTTTAACCCTTTGATGCACGCATTTGGGAAGGAAATAAAAAATCTTGTTTGCAATGAAATTAAACTTTTATTTGTCTAAGAGAAGTGCCTCAAATTTTAAAAATTTTAAAAACTTCCATTTTTACACAGAAAATGGGTGGTTTCATGGTAAAACCACTATGCAATACTGCAGAACACTGGAATTGGTTCCCAAATCTGTGAATTAGTTCCCAGTTCGTCCCAGAGCTATACCGGAGTTGGTTCCAGGTTGATTTTTCCTGTGTACTGCAATTGGTTCCCGCGCTAGATCAAGACAGAAAACATTTCCCTTCCCATTTTATACACACTTAGGACTGTCAACTACTTTCTACAGTAGTAGGTAGGTTAAAAATGTTTTGTGCATGGAGGACGCGCTGCGTCGAATAACTTCACAATTTTATTTCTGTACTAGTAAAAATTTGAAACGTGTCGCAGGAATGCATATCTACTTACACTGCCATCAGAAAGCTTTTCCATCCAATCTTTCACGAAAGTTTCCTTTTGTTGCATTATCTTAGGCCTACATTTACTTTTACTCCTAAGCTTAATGTAAGTATCGCACTGAACCTCCTTCAGAGCATCTGCAAGTGCAAATATATTTGGGTGTGGAGCACAAAAGTGCGCATTAAGTTTACTGTGAAAAGATTCACAACAGTTGGTTGTTCGCACTAAGGAAGAAGTAAACTCAGCCCATATTGGAGGTGGATCCTCACTTGTTGGTGTAATATAAGTATGGAGGATGTAATCAAAGAACTGGTCCAATCGATCGTCTATAGGTTTGACAGCCATTAAGTCATTAACAAAACAATCTTCAACTTCTTGAGGAGCCAATAAAGGCAGTCCGAATATAGTTTTTACAAGCTGACCATTTTCAGATTCCCCTTTTCACTGAGCATAGTAGTAAAATCCATAATTAAGTGCAATACAGCTGTCCTGTACTTCCACTGCCACTGTAACTTATGATCATCCATGTCCCACACAGCCTGCTACAAAATCACAGCCTTGGATATTTGAACATGGGGAACCAACTCACGTTGATGATATTTGAACATGGGGAACCAACTCATGTTGTTGATATTTGAACATGGGGAACCAACTCACGTTGTTGATATTTTGTTTGGGAACCAACTGCAGAACAGCGCTTCAGACTTATTTCGAATGATACAAAAGGAAACAGTTTCTGGTTTCATTAAGGCAAAGTGCCACTTCACATGTGTTGCGTGGTAATTAGAAAGGAAAAGAATGGACCTTCTATCCTTCACTTGAACCAGGACACTCCATCATATGACGTACGGCTATTACTCTCACCACGTTTCATGTCGTGGTCTCTTCTTTCGTCGTGTGGTAAACCAATGTCCAACTGTACCTCATGCATAGATATTTTTCTCCCTTAGAGATCATCAGATTCAAACTTGTGAAAAATTTGTCAAAAACACTTTGCGATTGTCACCAACCATCTCTTCCTTGTAGCCATTATGAATAAGCTGACACAAAAATGGAACATTTTGTTGGATATGGTAAGCATAACTGCCCTGTTTGCTTAATGGTTACGTTTTGAAACCACCACATTATTTCTATATTGACGCCACATGTGTCGAAGAAATTACAATCTTGTTACTGAAATATGTTCTAAAAGACCGAAAGACAAATAATACTAAATATAAACTTACCTAACTGTGATATTTTTAACATACATCTGAAATAAAAACATGTAGCGAGTCTTCCACACCCAAACTATACACAACAACACCGGCCATCTTAGTGGAGCAACACAAATATAGGGAAAATAAAATTCTTCTACAGTTACTAAGGATCAGTGAACGCAGTGCAGTAGTTTTGAAATGAAAATCACACTGTAAGTAGGCAGGAAACTCAAATTTGAAAGATGGTTATGTACTGTAACCACTGCGCTTCAAAGGGTTAAAATACTCTGTGATATGTGTGGATCGCCGTTTTTAAACTTCCTGCATTATGGATTTTTAAATCACTTGCCCACTTTTATTGTTGTTTCCGGTAAATTAAATTTTCAAAAAATAGTTTTTTTTTTCTTTAAAATACCCTTTGATATGTGTGGAATGCATTGCATAACATTTTGTGAGTATTTGTGTCAATTTTAAACTTCCTGCGCTATGGATTTTTAAATCACACGCCCCCTTTTATCGGTTTCCAGTAACTTTTTTTTTTTTTTTTGCTACATTGCCAGACAAAATGAATATAATTTCTGAACTATTAAAGATACATGCATGAAATTTAGAAACGTAGGGACTAATATCAAAATTCTGTTAGACAGTTTGTAGAACATACTTTTAATAATACATTGTAAAAACTGTTTGAATATATCTTTAAAAACGGTTTAGATATATCGGTTTTAGTACAATCCTGCATTGGGTATATTTTTTTCAAATTTGGGCGCCCAAATATATATATATATATATTAAATACTTTTATTTGGTTGAGTTGCCACAGCTATGAGCTCTCTACATACAAAAAATTAATAATTTACACCAAATAGGAAAAAAGTTAAAAAAAAAAAATACCATCCTCTCCCCTTAAATCATTTCACACTGTCATTAACTACCAGAATTTAAATTTAGTAAAAGCAATAATGCTGTTTGGATGTATTAAATTTATTAATTTATGTACAGTGCATTATACAGGGTGATTCACGAGGATTTACCGTCCCTTACGGAGCTTATTTCCGAAGACATTCTGAGGAAAAAATGGCATATAAACATGTGTCGTAATCTCAATATTTTCAGAGTTACACTAATCTGAAATTGTTTGTAAAATACCCTTATTATTTTTTTAATGGTAATAGTAATATGCGTTACAAGAGCGGTATGTTGACGTTTTCATGTTCGAGGAAAAGATTGAAAAAGCGAAACGTAGTTGAGCTTTTTAATTTCCGAGAACATGAAAACAAACATACCGCTCGTGTATCGTACATTATTTTGTGCGAAGATCGTTTATTACATACCTGAAACAGGAATTTCTAATTAGTTGCAATGAAATCTCCATCTTGGTTTCTGTTCAATGACGGCAACTTTGGAAAACAAATATATCTATCTTCAACATTGTTCCTATAAAATGTTTTCTGTGTTTACTATACTGCAGCAGGCTGTGATATACGTCTGTCTTTTTTTTTCCCCCAGTCTATGATGAGTCTGGAATCTTGTTGATTTTTTCACGGCTTCCTTAATGTTACTTGCATTACAAATGCAGTAACTTTTGTGGTGTTGTAGAGTTTACTTAATTTTTGCAAATATTTAAAAACAATAATTAACAGTGCAATTTAGGTGAAATTGCAGTGGTAAGTTTCCAATTTATAATTATTACTACATTGAACGTCTTTAAAAATAATATGTTAAAAGCCTAAAGCAGTAAAATGAATATGACGCTTAAGCGGTAAGAATAGGAAAATTGTTATGTGTGTTACGTTGGGAATACTGAATATGGTATTTCACACTTGCCGCATATTGGTTTTGTGCGGAAAGCAAGCAAATACGCACGATCCCGCACAAAAGAATATTTAGATAAAGAATGAACTATTCAGGAGTATCATTTCTTCAATCAGCCAGTATTCGGAAGCTAAAAATGTGTTGTAAATTCCATAGTTGCTTCGTACAGAATTTTTTTTTCGATTTGTAACTACAAAATGACATTTTTCTTACGCATTTATCACAACAATTGTTACAAATCATGCCACTCTTGTAAATTCTTTAGGACTGTACATTAGGATGGATAATTAAACTGTAAAGAATCAAGTTCCTAAAGTCGTATGATTTGTAACAATTTTTGTGATAATTGCGTAAGAATAATGTAATTTTTAATTAAAAATTGAAAAAAAAAAAAAGATCTCTACGAAACAATTTTATTAAGAACACATATTTAACTTCAGAACACCAGCTAATAAATGATACTTTTGAATAGTTCATCCTCTATTTGTAATATTCTTTTACCCTTAAAACTAAAGAAAAAAGGTATTTTACAAACAAATTAAGATTAATGTAATTATGAAAATATTAAGAATAGGACACATGTTTATATGACATTTTTTGCTCAGAATGTCTTCGGAAATAAGCTCCGTAAGTGGCGGTAAATCCTCGTGTGTGTGTGTGTGTGTGTGTGTGTGTGTTTTTCTGTGTGTTTGTGTGTGTGTGTGTGTGTGTGTGTGTGTATTCGCCCTCGGTAGCGTAGTTGGTATAGCGCTGGTCTTTTATGCTCAAGGTTGCGGGTTCGATCCCGGCCGACGTCGATGACATTTAAGTGGGTTTAATGCGATAGGCTTATGTCAGTAGATTCACTGGCATGTAAAAGAACTCATGCGGGACAAAATTCCGGCACACCGGCGACGCTGATATAATCTCTGCAGTTGCGAGCGTCGTTAAATAATAGTACATTATGCAACGAGCCTATAATGGTAGTAATTAAGACGCGAGTATGTTTATGAAAGCTCGCTTTCGCTCGTTTCATAATTTTCATTCGAGCGTCTTAATTACCATTATAGGCTAGTTTCATACGACTTTTTATGCTCGACCGTATTTCTAACTTGAAATTATTCATAAGTATTCATGTTATTCTTATTTGTCTGGGGAGCGGAACTGACCTTGTGCAATATCTCGTAAATTGCGAGATGTGCGCAGACGCGAAAGTATTGATTTTTTCCTAGAAACAAATGTCGTTGATCTTGATATAATCTAGAGAGTAAAATAAAGATTAATCTTGATATAACCTTGAAATTGATGTAGACATTGAAAAACGAGATGACAAATTGAATTTATTTGAATATTATTTACAATTAACGCTAATTATTATAGTAACAGAACATAACCTTCTGCGACAGTATTGGATTTCCAGCCTCCGTGACGTTTCGCTAGTTGTCTTTCGATTGCATATCCGAGAATAATGGATACTTGCGCTTTCATATTGCTAAAATGGTGTTTTCTGATTGGTGGAACACCTGAACTTTAATGAATAGGTGTACTTTAATGAGGTCCATTAAAGGGCTGCTACCAGTGTATAATTACTACATTTCGGCATGGTCGAGCATAAACCATAATTTAATAATAATAATAATAATAATAATAATAATAATAATAATAATAACAATAATAATAATACTAATAATAAAAATATAATATGTTTCTACAGTGAAGGTGTCATCTGAGTGGTGTACTGTTCAATCATTGATTACTAAAATCCTCTACATTACTGAATTTGAGAAAAAAATCATTAGAAAACTGTCAAGGAAAAACAAATATTATTATTTTGTATTATGTGATATGTATTGATGGTCACATAACCATGAATAGACTATGCCTGGTGTTAATTTATTCTGTATTATATACGTTTTAAAATGGAGAGTTATTTCAATTATTTTAGAGTCATTAGCTCTCTCAAAGACGATTCGAAGGGTCAAAGTCTAGGAATCCCAACACCGAAATAGTTACCCGTGCGTTAAAAAAAATTAAGACCAAAATGAACAGAAATAAATTGAGACAGACGATGTATCAAGGATGTCTGATGGTTCTCGGCAACTTACAATTTCGAGCACGTTTTAGTGTGCCCTCATCTTAATGAACGGAGTTGTACTCGTCCTGTTGTTAGCGAACAATAACAATCTAATAGCATATTCATATATAAATGTGATGTAATTCACATACAGGGAGTGGGCAGGTATTGACCTATCGATTTAAAAAAATTCCACGCTCCTCGTCGGTAGGTGCCGATACCAACAAAAGTCTTTTCTCTCTCCTTCTCTTTCTCCGTACTACAATGCTTGTCAAGTTTTCTTTACTTCGAATGCCTCTTATAACATCACAAGAAGAAAAAAGTTGCTGAATCACTGGAAATAATTTCATTAGCCCGTTTTCTCCAACTGTTGTTGTTCATCATCATCATCGTCATCGTCATCGTCATCATCATCATCATCATCATCATCACTATCACCATCATTTTCTCGAATAACCATCATTGTTATCGTTATCACCATCCCATTCATTGGGATACGGATTCTAAATTGTGAATGCAGGGGTGAATAAAGTTTCCGCGGAAGGTAATGATTGCATCTTGTATAGTCTAGCCAGAAAAAAAAAAGCGATGGAGGAAAATATATTTTGACATATAAGTAAAAGGGGTATTCCTAGGTTTACGGTCTCTAAGAGCATTACAAACCCCTGTGTGAGCAGTGGAACAAATAAATAGTTTAGAAGTAATATCTCATATCTACAGAAATGGTCCTTTATTTACATTAGAGTATTATGTTAGCTACATTATTATAATCATTATTATTATTATTATTATTATTATTATTATTATTATTATTATTATAAGCAAGTCGTGGACAGCCGATAAGGGGTGGTCCTCCACCTTGGGGGTTGGGCGAAGGGCTCACAGCCCATCACCTTAAAAACAGTTTGTTACGAATTCTTACAATAAGCTTTTGTCATCTAGTCTGCTGTCAAAAAATCTGAAAGTTAGAATTTATAAAACAGTTATATTATTAACGGTTGTTCTGTATGGTTGTGAAACTTGGACCCTCACTTTGAGAGAGGGACAGAGATTAAAGGTGTTTGAGAACAAGGTTCTTAGAAAAATATTTTAAGGGATGAAATTAGAGGAGAATGGAAAAGTTACACGACGCAGAACTGCACGCATTGTACTCTTCACCTGACATAATTAGGAACATTAAATCCAGACGTTTGAGATGGGCAGGGCATGTATCATGTATGGGCGAATTCAGAAATGCATATAGAGTGTTAGTTGGGAGATCGGAGGGAAAAAGACCTTTGGGAAGGCCGAGACGTAGATAGGAAGATAATATTAAAATGGATTTGAGGGAGGTGGGATGTGATGATAGAGACTGGATTAATCTTGCTCAGGATAGGGACCAATGGCGGGCTTATGTGAGGGCGGCAATGAACCTGCGGGTTCCTTAAAAGCCATTTGTAGGTAAGTATTATTATTATGTTCACAAAATTGGACAGTCAACTAATTTTGTGTTCTCAAGTAGATGATATTTTTTATTATTTTTTTTTGTAATCGGTTATTTTAGGATGCTTTATCAACTGTTAAGGGTTATCTAGCGTCTGAATGCGAAACGAGCCTAGGGTCCAGCGCCGAGAGTACCCAGCATTTGCTCAGGATTTGAACCCAGGCCTGCTAGTTTCACGGTCAGGCGTGCTAACCGTTACCCACAACGTTGGACTAGATGATCTTGCAAAACAGGAAATATATATAAAAAAGTATGTGTAGTTTTAGAAATATTAATTTTTTAACAGTTTTTTGATCCACCTGCAAATTTACAGAGAGCCATCGAAATTTATCTTCTGTCCTCTGGACTGTGTGTTTGTCCGTTGTCTTGTGATTGTCCTGCGGTGTCTCAGAGATGACCCGACGTCAAGAGGAAGAAGGCCCGCGTTTGTGATAACTTATGTCTAGTGTACGATCAACTGAATCTCTCTTCCCTTCCCGTAGTGATGTGTAAAGGCTGGTTCACAATAAACCGGAAACGAGAACGAGAACGGAAATACATTTATTTCAACATTATTTACGTTCTCGTTCTCGTTGTCGTTTCCGTTCCCGGTTTATTGTGAACCAGCCTTAAGTCGGATAAGGGGGAGAGATAAGAAGATTAAGAAAGGAAGAATGCGTTATAATAATTTCATTACCCTGTTTCTACAATTATTGTTCACCACGATGTTTATTATCTCGTGAACATCATCATAAAAATAATCGATATACCAAGATAAGAATACAAAAACGAGATAGAAGTTTAAATAGAAGCTAATGATTGCGTTCTGTATCGGCCATGAAAGCATAAAGAAGTCGACACAAATCCTTTGCGTGACATTCGTTTGAAGGGAAGCAAATCTGAGGGTTTTGTCTCGTGGATTTACGACCCACGTAATCATTGGAAATAATTTTAATTAGACTATTTTCTTCATCTATTGTTCTGTATGACCTGGGATTGATTGATTGATTATTTATTTATTTATTTATTTATTTATTTATTTATTTATTTATTTATTTATTTATTTATTTATTTATTTATTTATTGATATAGTTCACAAAAGTACAAAACTTAATAATTTAACAAAAGATCTATAAACAAATGTAGTTCTACATAATACAATTTCCTAGACTCATTAATTTATCGCAAATCTCAATAATTTATTGGTTCAAACTTGCACTTACGTCTGGTTTTAGTGCATGTTTAAACCAATCGTGATAACCATTAAGGGCCGTATTCATAGACATTTTTAGCGCGGGCTTTCGGTGGATTATAGCGTTTTTAGAATTCATAAACCAGTGTTAGCGATAGGATATGATTTGAATTCTGTACTAGTAACCAGTGGATAGCCGGGGCTAGCTTAGTACGCTCGTAGCGCGTGTTGCGAAATGTTTATGAATACGGCCCTAAGACTTCAAACCTTATTAAATTTATCTGCTCCTTTTCAACAATTTAATCGTATGACCTGGGACGGATATTTATGACAATCGCGAAAATCACATAATAGATTTACAATAGACTTTTACTAATCTTTACGAATTAAGTGATTCTGATTAATAATATGCGGATAAAACAATCGCAACAAATCGTGAAATAGAGTTCTAATAGCGAAATATGAACACATTTGCTAATTATTACTATTGCGTCGTTTTATAGCGAATTTCTTATGCTGATTTTTTCTTCGTATTTTATTTATACTTGAGTTTGTTATATATCCAAGTAGGCTACATTACATGGTATTCCAGGTGTTCTGATTACATTAGTGAACTCAAAAGGTGGAGAATTCAACATTTCAGTAATAATTTGAAAGTGTTAATTTGAGGGCTGCAAGTTTTTTTTTTTTTATGAGTGTGTGTTAAATACAGTCTCAATCCAACAAATATTGTCTATTGGCCATACCGCACCTTCACCAGAATCCAACGAAACTTTAATGTTAATTGTTCGGAAAGTAATATTCATACTGAGTTAATACTCCAATTATTCTAAAATAATTGTGTTTTCCAAAATTTCCATTAATCTCCGCCAAGAGTACAAATCAGTCGTCAACAACCTCCGCCGACACCAATATTAAAAAACACTAATGATAAAATTAATCTCAATAAATACCTATCTCTGTGCATGACCATTGTCTTCGTTGTCATCATCATCATCATCATCATCATCATCATCATCATCGGAACCACAAATCTAAGAAAACCTCTGCATTACTTTCCGTCGACACCAATATTAAAAAACACAAATGATAAAATTAATCTCCATAAATACCTACCTCTGTGCATGACCATTGTCTTCGTTGTCATCATCATCATCATCATCATCGTCGTCGTCGAAACCACAAATCTGTCTCTTAAGAAAACCTCAGCATTACTTTCCGCCGACACCAATATTAAAAAACACAAATGATAAAATTAATCTCCATAAATACCTACCTCTGTGCATGAGCATTGTCTTCGTTGTCATCATCATCATCATCATCATCATCATCATCGGAACCACAAATCTGTCTCTTAAGAAAACCTCTGCATTACTTTCCGCCGACACCAGTATTAAAAAATACAAATGATAAAATTAATCTCCATAAATACCTACCTCTGTGCATGACCATTGTCTTCGTTATCATCATCAACATCATCATCGAAACCACAAATCTGTCTCTTAAGGAAACCTCTGCATTATTTTCTACAGCAGAGAAGTAAAACAAGGGGTCTCGGAGCTTAGGTTTTTCGGTATGTGAAATTACTGGCTTGTTGCAAGTATCCGTATTGATTTCTATTCGATTGGTTTATCTTTCATTAATTTTGGTATGAATGTTTGGTAATTTTCTAACTATTCATAAACAGTTTCGTGTGAGAAAAATAATTTTGAAATCTACCAATTACTAGGAACGATGTTTTAAAATTATCTTAATTTTACGAACCTTACATATAATGGAAATTCTTTGTTATTTATTATAAAAATTTCGAAGCAGAGACAGAGATGTTATCTTCATTAATTTTCCTGCGTAAGATATGTGGCAACAAAGCGACTGACGATAAATGCATTAAGGTAAAGAGGTTAGAAATAATATAGAGCTGAGATAGCATTGTAAAGAGACGGGGCGGTCGATGCACGACTTTAGACAAGGAAGTTGCAGCACGTCTTGAAGGGCATCTAGCATCCTGTCCAGAACTATACTCTTTCTTTGGAATTTTATCTCCTTACACCTGCAAGGCGTTTAGTCCATTTACACACACGATTCTATATTAATAACCTTTTATCTTCTACTTCTCGCGTTCATACAGAAGAAGGAACAAAAATTATGGAGTAGTTTCCAAATCAAAAACCTTTTGTCACACCACAACTGAATTAGATCATAAGCAATTTCTTGTTAAAAGTTGTTTTCCGCCTCAGTAGCGCTCCTTACAGTGTGGACGAAGTTCGAACGTTTGTTATATCGATGGGTATAACAAAATTCGACAACAAACACACATTCAAAATCTACAGAAAACAACAACACACATACACAATACATTCAATCACCCAACACAACACAAACAAGCTGCATTCCGAGCAATGGTACACAGACTACTCAACATATCAATGAGCCAACAAGATTACGAAGAAGAGCTACACACAATCAAATACGTAGCACAAGAAAACGGATACAATCCTAACATAATAAAGAACATAATAAGAAAGACAAAACATAATAAAAAATAAGAATACAACACAAACACAAGAACACAAAAAATACATCACAATAACATACGAAAACAAAAACACACACAAGATTGCAACATCATTCAAGAAATTAAATTACAACATTGCATACAGAACAAATAACACTGTACAAAAGCATCTCAACATACAAACAACACAAAGAAACAAATACAATCACACAGACGTATACGAACTCAAATGCAACACCTGGAATTACTTCTACATAGGACAGACAGGCAAATCATTTCAAACACGTTACAAAGAACACATCACAGCCATAACAAAATTACAAAACACTTCCACATACGCAGAACACATCACAAATGCTAACCACACATACAGCGACATCAACACAGACATGCAAATTCGACATAGGCTATTCAACCAAAATGTCAGACACACTAGAACAATACGAAATATGTACACACACAAAAACACATCCAAATGAAATTCTCAATACACAACTCAATTTCAGAACACACACACTCTTTCACTATACATTATACACTATGCAAACACCCCCACAGGAAATGCAAACAAAGGCGTTAAGACCAGCACCAACCAGTTCTGAAGATGGCCCATAACAGGCGGAAACTAGTCAACTAGTTACTATAATATTTAACACGCGAAAGCTATATAATACATATTCCGAAGTAAATAAAATAATTCGAGTGAAAGATTTAGAATATTAGGTTTCGAGAGTGTAAGGATCTTCGGAATATATTACTGGAGTGGAACATCAAGAACACAAATATATTGGAGGAAACTTATTCGAGTAAATGTACACAAATGTTTTCATTCGAATTAAATTAATATGTAGCCTAAGTATTGAAGCGAGTAAAATCTTCAGATTCATTGATATCCACATAAACATGAGAAGTTGTTTTCTTCTGTTTTGCTTGCAGTACAGTGAGGTGTGTACGTACTTCGGAACATTCTATGTCCAATACGGAAACATTTTGCCACTGCTTGTAAGATTAGTGTACAATAGATAGGCCTACATAGATGATTCAGCGCCACATTTACCATAACCGCCATATAGTCGTATGCCAATAATTCATATTTCAATAGTCACCAGACAAAATTGGCGCCATTTAAATGCTGCGAAATGAGTGGAATTATCGGTAATTGATTATCACCAGGGCGCGGATTTTGATGACATATCACCTTTATTTCTTTACATTCTTTGCAACGCCGTAAATATATAAATCCTGGATATGAGCTGCTTGAGCTGCTCGTTACAGAAATGTAAAGTTTTTAGGTCATTTTTTGGTAATTTGTTCCTGTTTTAATCTTTTAGGTCGTTTTTTAAATTTCGAGGGCATTTTTAATCTTTATTTATTTTAAGTTGATTTTTAGTCATTTAGGCTAAAGACTTCTTCTTCTACTTCCAAGTTCCTTGTAATGTAAAAGTAAAAAGTAGAACCATATGTTCTCAAAATTTTTCTCCTAAAATATTAAGTGTCAATATTACAGATAAATTCTGTAGGACGAATTAATATAGCTATAATATTCTCTCAGCTAGCAGTGCATAATAACTGCGGATTCCCGGCCAATAAGTCACTCAGCTGAGTGCGCTCCTAGTATAATGGCAGTTGACATTGGACATATACGTCAATATATATGCCTAACTTGGAGTCAGGCCATAAAGGGAAACATCGAAGGAGGAAAGTTTGATCCGGGACTGTGGCGTAGCTCAGTGGCCAGAGCGCTTGCTACGTAGAACCAGGGCCCGGGTTCCATCCCCGGCGCCGGAGCGAATTTTTCTCCTAAAATATTAAGTGTCAACATTACAGATAAATTCTGTAGGACAAATTAATATATCTATAATATTCTCTTAGCTAGCAGTGCATAATAACTGCGGATTCCCGGCCAACAAGTCACTCAGTTGAGTTTGTTATATCCTTCGCTATACTGTGTTCAAGTGAAAGAGTAACTATCTTCTTCTCTTTCTAAAATGTTGTAACACGATTACAATAGGGGCCAGCCTGCTGTTCTGTTGCAGTTTCTACATGAAGCTTGTGTGTTTAATTTGCTAAAGAAAAAAAAAATCAGATTTCTATAGTCTGTGAAAAAAGTGAGAATTCAAATATATTATGTCATACGCCTATGAGAATTTGAAAAGTAAACTCGGTGAAACGTTTGGATTTAAATTGAACGATCGTGAAGAAGTGCTTAACAGAAAAAAAAATCGTGTTTAGTGGTGCAGGAAACATTGATACTAAACGTAGAGCAGCACTTAATTCGAAGCATGTGAATGCACTCACATGTTTAAAATCATGGATGAAGCAGTATTAACTAGGTGAGTCTTCATATTTTTTTAATTTGCGTTTGTCTCAAAAGAATTGACACAATAAATTATAAACCTACATAATACATATGTTAGTAAATAACTAAAATAGTATTGTTTTGTATTACAGTGATATAGTGTATACATATGTACTACATTTTATACTTATGCTTATTACCAAATTTAACAATAAATTGTATAGTTATTACAGTACCTATATTAAAACTTTTTTTCAAATCGATCAAAACTCGATTTATCTATCGATTAATCCAGCGTTTCTCAAACTATGGTCCGCGGACCACCTGTGGTTCTCGAGTTCTGCCCTTGTGGTCCTTAAAAAAAGACAGAAGAGAAAATAAAATTCAAATGAATTGCGTATCACACTATAGCTGAAAATCTCAGAGTTTGGAAATGACACATGGAAATTGCCTTTCACTTTTCCTCCCAGTACTAATATTTTATGAAATTTCTTACCCTACCCGTCTACCCACTTTCCACTCTACCCTCAGAAACAAACGAGGGATTTAAAGCACTATGAACGTGGCGTTTCTCGCCATCTTTTCCCTGCATATCTGGCACTGAGCCTGTAACCCAGCCAGGGACCACCCGAATTCATAATAGAGGACCAAAGTACCGAGCATTTTCATGTATTAATGACTTTCTTAATAGTTTTGCCGACACTCAGTATGCACATTGACATGGACACATAGGCCTACTGTACGTCGTACACCAATAATAGAACGTGCCAAATTGCATCTCTACTTGTTTAAAATCGGGCATGTTTTTGCATTAAGTTTTTTATTTGTTTTTCCAGATGACGATATAAGAAATTTTAGACTCCGCCAATTTTAAAATCCGACAGGTTTACTTTTTACACTTGCGTGTTTCGTCTCTAAGTGCCGTTTCAATTTCGCGGGTTTCTTACACTCGTTTTAAAGCACTTCGTAACAAACAACGCACCGAGGTTTGGTTCACTCTCATTGCCACACGAAGTAAATCCAAGTTCCAAATAACTCTTGCCATATTTACGAAAGTATTTTTTCTTTGAATAGCTACCACTAGGACTAGATATTTCTTTAATGGCACTATAATTAATATAATTCTTCTCACACAGCTTCTGAACTATTAGTGCTGCCTAAATGAAGCGTATCGTCATGTTCCTTTCTTTTCAAAGATCCGGATCGAAGCCAGTTTTCCATTATTTATAATGGGCACTATTTAACAGAGACATGGACAACTACTAGCGTGTACCACATAAGAAGGATTTCAAACAACTAACTGCTAACAGGGAAGCGAAGAATCAACAATGCACAGAATTTGCTATAAGTTACTTGTGATTAGCTACAAAAATATAATTACAAAAGTATTATAATTAATTATTAATTCTATTTTAAAATATAAGTATACTGGTATTAAAATATGCTACAAAAATGATAAATTTGCTTTCGAAGTGAACAAGAGTAAAGTGAAAGAGTGATGGAACGGAGAAAAATTCTCTCCGGCGCCGGGATTTGAACCCGGGTTTTCAGCTCTACGTGCTGATGCTTTATCCACTAAGCCACGCCGGATATAATCCCGACGCCGTTTAGAATCGTCTCAGATTAAGCTCCATCTCTTGGGTTCCCTCTAGTGGCCGCCCTCTGCACTACGTCATAGATGTCTATGAACGCAGGACCGAAGTCCATGCATGTGTTGAGGTGCACTCAGATGAGTGACTGATTGGCCGGGATCCGACGGTATGGGCGCCGTCTTAAATCACAAAGTGATTTATTACGCATGTCATATATATATTTTGATGTACCGAAGTACATGTGATGACGCAGAATATCTGCATAGAAATATCATATGTACTTCGATACATCAAAATATATATAAGAGTAAAGTGGTCCGCGGAACTGTTCTGACTTAAAAAAGTGGTCCCCATTTCAAAAAAGTTTGAGAAACGCTGGATTAATCGATTAAATTAAAATCGTTAATCCATTAAATATTTTGATCGATCGACAACACTAGTAAAAACGTTACGCCGTCTCTACAGTTGCGCGAAGTAGAAACATTGTCCAACGGTACGAAATACGAATGAAATCCCATGAAGTGCAGTACAGTTTCGCGCCGCGTTCGGCACAAGGTCCACAGTTTGCCCTTCCCTGTGGCGGCCGGTGAAGGCCATGCCAGCACCATCAGTTATACAACAGATATTGTCTTTAGAGTACATCTTCACGAGATGCCTCGGCGCCCATGATAAGTCATAATTTTGGTAACCGAGATTGTAATCTTGGCTAACGTCTATCTCTCTCTGTCTCGCTCTCCCTCCCCCCACCACCTCGGAAATTCTCACGTTTGTGATCATCTCCTCTGACGCATCCAACTGTGTGGCTGGCGGGCATCGTGTTATCTATGGGCTGGATCTTAGAAACGTGGTGCAACTATTGTTTTGTGCTGGTTTTGCATTACTAAACAAGTACCTGATTAAAAGCTGAAAACAAAATGCATAATGGATGTTAAACAAAAGAGCCTTACAATTCTATTTCCCATCAAATACCTCAACCGATCCGCTGCTGAAGTATTTGGAATGGGGAACTTCTGTCTGTACCTTATTTACCTTATTGTAATGTATACGCGAATTAAACTTTAGTTATAGCAATTTAAATTGTCGGAAGTGCTTAGTCTATGACACGTCCTTACAAGAGTTAATTAGGAAGCTGCCTGCTTGTAAAAATGTTGTTTCTGTGTTTTGCATTTTATTTTAATTACTTTAACATTAGAATAAAATACAGGGACATCATTTTATTTTTACTTCAACTTTTATTGTACCTGTGTTTTTGAATGTACTTCACTCCCACCCCTTCTACTAACGAAGTTCCAACTGTCCTCCACACAGAACCCAGGCCGCAGTACTGAGTTAGTGGTTATAGTACGTTTCATAAATATGTTCGCGTTTTCCAGTGACGAAAACTTCCAATACAGAATCATATTTTCGCACAGGTACTGTCGTCCGTTTGCCTACTTTGCACCCCGATTTCCCCCACCTGCTTCTGCTCGCTCCACTGTAAAGACTAGTGGCTGGGCTTTCTTAGCTCTTTTCTGAAAACATTAATTTCTCTTAGGAATTAATTGGACGTCTACGTAATATTATGCAACTGTTTAAAATAACTTAAATAAAAGGGCCTCGTTAAGTAATTAACTATCACGTGATCCCCCCCCCTTTCTACAATCCTGCGACATAACCACTTGGACGGACAGTAGATAGCATGTCTGAGTCATTTTATCTGTGCGGGTCGGACAGAAGTGAAGACTGAATTTACTACGTAAAGTACTCTCTTATAGAGTAGGTACAGAATTATTTCAACATGAGTTAGTAAGTATGAAGGACGAAACTAGTAATTGAAATTAGATGCAATAGTCTATAGTGCGATAATAGGCACAAAACAACTGAAGCCTGTATCGAAATGAACGGCCACCATTTTAATAAATGTGTTTAAATATCCATATTATGATTATTTTTCATTTTAACTTCATTCTCTATATCGTACGCTAATGTGCTGTAGGCAGTATAATATACACTGCATAATGAATACGTTCGCATGCATAACTCAGTTCGTGAGTAAAAGCACTTATTGTTAATACTGTACTGTATTTTGATTAAACAAAACCTAATGAAAATTATCACACTCAAAATCGCGATATTTCTTACTTTATGTAAATGGATGAACTACTTTTCTTTTCTTCTGTACCTAGTAAAGTGATTTGTTTGTATTTTACGCCAGTATCATCGAACTCCAGTCGTGGAAGGAGGTAGCAAACGGTGTTTCCGGGTCTCAATCATTAATCCAAAGGTATAGCCAGGTTAATATTAAAAATGTTAGTAAAAATAAAATGATGTCCCTGTATTATAAGCTAAATATACTGCAATACAGTCTTAATACAACGAAACAGAATATGCTGTAAGTCTACCTACGTAGATATGATATCCTGGGAAAGTATATTACTATTCCATCTCAAATCGACCGAAATATAGACAAAATTGACCTTGCAATTTTTAAATACAATGAAACTTTTTGTGTCCGTGGACAACTGTGATACAATGCTTTGTGCAAAGTTTGAGGCATCAGAAGTTCATAATGTTTAAATTAAAAATATTTAAATTTATCGTATTTTCATAAAATTAGCAACTTTAAACTATTGTAGCTCCGAAACTCTTTCACCCAATGATCAAAATCATGGTTTATTTTGATGCTGAGAAATTAAAGTTTATATTGGCATGTAAGCAGTTTTTCTTACTTTTTATGGAAATGGAGAAATTTTAGATTTTTCTTCATTAAGACGCCTTTGACCACAAAAAAAAAAATATTTTTAAAATATACTGTATGGTTAGATTCCGCATTGAAAGTACAAATAAACACATTTGTTTACCGGTGCACCGTTGATAAGAAAGTATTGAAAATATCAAATAAAGAAAATAAATAGTACGCGCGTGAAGTAACCAGCTGACTGTGAGGCGGGAGCTAGCCGAGACAAGCAAGGCCAGGAGACATAAACACGTGATGTTTCGTCTAGTAGCGCATAGCTGGGCTAGCTTTATCACAAGTTTTCATAAACACAGGAGTAAAATGACGCCCAGCGCTCGCTTATCTTCAGCTCTCGGCCAGTGCGTGCGGTACTGCGCCGTTCAAGTCTAGGCATGTGAAAATAATGTATTTAATACCCTCGAAACTTATTGCCGAGCCACTAAGCAAACAATGCCTAATCCCTCTTAATAATGCAAGGTTTTTTCTCAATATTTTTTACATTTTTACAAAAGTAAAGCCTAAAAGTAAGTAAAATCAGATTATCTGTCTCTCTGTATACAATAAAAACAAGTATTACTTTTTATCATAACCTACCAAATGCCAGCTTCAAAATGAGCTCCCGTTCAATGTTCTGCAGTAAACGGTTCCAGAGTTCTGAGCGCTGAAAGAGGCTTGTTTTTATAAAATACGCTAAATTTGTCGTTCAATAGTACGAAAACCGTTTGACTTTCGATAGTATATTTTTAAAAATGCACTGTCCTCAGCACCTTGTATAAATAGGGAAAAAATTAGAGTATTAAAAAAAATGCGAGGTTTTTTACTCATCGATTTCATATGGAATAGCCCATATGTTGCTTAGTGCTTAGTCAACTGTCCGAAGACAAGTCTGGACCTCACAAGTAATAGCAACAAGGCACCACTAATGATACAACTAAGCCGGGAGATAATGGAGTAGAATTGCCAGTTCCTTCCCCCTCCATTGCATACATCGCTGACTAGTTACAGATTACAGTAATCAGACTTCTGAATATGAACAAGTAAAATAGAGTCGTGTACGTAATTGAGTGCCCTAAAAATCGCCAAAATATGCAGTATAAAATATGCGCTTATGACATAAAAATTCCAGAAATATGCTCTACAATATAAAAAATACGTTATAACAAATTTATGTATTTTTTATAGTTTACTTTGGATGTAGATTATACCCAGAATGACAACCAGAAGAGAACAAAGTGAAATTTAAGGGATTTCAGTTGATTGTACATTAGACATATCCTCATTGACGTCGGGTCATCTCTGAGAACCCATAGGGCAATCACAAGACAACGGACAAACACACAGTCCAGGGGACCGAAGATAAATTTCGATGGCTCTCTGTAAATTTGAAGTGGATCAAAAAACTGTTAAAAAATTAATATTTCTAAAACTACACAAACTTTATTATATATGTTCCTGTTTTGCAAGATCATCTAGTCCAACGTTGTGGGTAACGGTTAGCAGGCCTGACCGTGAAACGAGCGGGCCTGGGTTCAGATCCTGAGCAAATGCAGGGTAACTCTCGGCGCTGGACCCCAGGTTCATTTCGCTGGCATTATCACCTTCATACGTGCATCATTCAGACGTTAGATAATCCTAGAATTTGATAAAGCATCGTAAAACAACCAATTAAAAATAAAAACATATCATCTACTGCGGTCCATAAACCGCAGACTCAGACTAGAGGCTCAACTCTTGAGTATTCCCGGTGCTAACATACGGTTGCCAAACTTGGGCCCTCACAGAGAGGCAAAAGATGAACATCGAAATATGCCAAAGGAAAATGGAGAGGAAGATAGTTGGTGTCTCACTGAAAGACAAGGTCTCCAACACGGCACTGCAGAAAATTACAGCTTCTGAGAACATCACAGAAAAAGCACTCATAACGAAGTGGAAGTGGGGTGGTCATGTAGCAAGGCAGCAACAAGGCAGATGGGCGCGAGAAACCACCATGTGGTACCCGTACATAGGAAGGAGAACACAAGGCAGGCCAAGAAGAAGATGGGCAGATACATTCAAGCAGCAGCTGGGAGGGAACTGGTCAACCATCGCCCGCAACAGGAACGAGTGGAGACAGATAGTCAACAAACTCATATAGTAGAAAAGTTTTCCGGGCTATGAGGCCGTGGTCTGTTGGTTGTGAGACCAAACGTTTCGTTCACTGCTGCGGTGAACATCTTCAGTGGTGTCTATTGCTGGTGCGGCTGGTTCTACTGCGTGTGCCGATTACAGTCTGCGCTGTCGAAAAAATCGAAAAATCGAATGAGAATTGGGAGGAAAATTTAAAAGGTACGCAAAACGCGTCCTTGCAAGGGGTTGGGGGCTGTACAAAACTAAATATGTGAGCTCCAAGCCTGTTGGCCACTAGTCTCACTCCGGGTTACGCTGCTCCCCTGAAGGAGCTCTAGAAAATTTTGAATGGGAAGCCGAAATTGGACGTAACCTCTTAGGTACCACATACGCGAGGGGGGCTGAGATTGACAGTCTGCGCTGGCTGCATCGTTGTATATATAGTGCGGGAGGGGGGGGGGCTTGCTGTTGTCGCCTCGGTCCGCGCTCGAATGTGCTTCGCGGGCGGGTTTGCTGTTTTGTAATCGGCACACGCAGTAGAACCAGCCGCACCAGCAATAGACACCACTGAAGATGTTCACCGCAGCAGTGAACGAAACGTTTGGTCTCACAACCAACAGACCACGGCCTCATAGCCCGGAAAACTTTTCTACTATTGACGCCGGCCGTGAAAGCCTACACTCCAATATAAACTCATATAGATCTAAAATTTGACAAATTCTAGTGCATCTCATATAGTGAATGTGAATTTGAATATTGTTCACGTGAAATAGCTCATCATGTGAACCACACCAACCGAGCTTCCCTTCCTGTAGGAGGCCCTAGCCCTTCATGGGACACAGTGGCTTCATTCATTCATTCATTCATTCATTCATTCATTCATTCATTCATTCATTCATTCATTCATTCATCTACTTGAGAACACAAAATTAGTTAACTGTCCAATTTTGTGAGCATAATAATAATAATAATAATAATAATATCATGATGATGATTATTGTTACGAATTTTTAACAATTCATGTAGTCTTATTCTACTAATCATGTTTATTCAAACACTTATCCAGCATTAAACATTCACAAGAATCATTATTAAGTTATGTGATCAACATGGTGCAGTGACTGCACATAAAAAATTAAATAAACGAAACAAGACAAGGAACACTCCTGGTTCTGTGAAGTGAGATCCGATATCTGCTGGGAATCGAGCCCAGGTCTCCTTGGACCTGTATCTGCGAGGTAATATAGGAGAAGCAACCGTCTCTGAGAATATTATACATAACAAGTGAATGCATTGTATTGTTTACATATGATGTACCAAGCTTCGGAATTTCCCGAAATTCAGCGAATCCTTGTCATCTGCGACGACGCAGTACAGGTTTCGTGTCGCGAACAGCACGCCAGGCCTAGTTTTTATTCGGCCCCTGATCCTGACCCCTCTCCCCTCGCTGTTCCTGCTTTGACACTGCTAGAATGCCCGCCTTACGATCACTCTGCAAATAAACTAGAGGAGACTGACTTCGATGGAATGGAACTTACATGTACAGTCGCGGTATTTTATATTCCTGGAAGGACTGCGTCAGGGGTGACCAGATATGTATTTTCAGACACGTAATTGATAATTCTTTCTTTTATGCACGTTTTTTAAATTACAATAGCTCTGTAGAGAAGACTCCCATTCCTGTATCAGCAAAGGACACGTTAATTTTGCAATGTACTTTGTATAAAATATAATTTAACTCTTATCTGAATATTTTTATTGGAGCAATAGATGTGTAAATAACAGTAACACTGAACAACAAAATTGACCTTCAAAATTTTTTTTATGTATTTTGATGCGTTGAGTTCTAGTTTTTATGTTGCACCCTTAGTTTTTTTTAGTAAATGACATTTTTTACTTTTTTTTAAGAGCAAGCAATAAAATCGCAACAGATAGACCAGTTCTACTTGTCATACTGCGCTTTACTTTTTATTATGATGCATATAATAATTCGAATAATGGACTTATATTAATAAAAAAATTGGTTTGACATAAATTATCTTTCTATCAATGAAAATGAAATCATAATTATTCCATTCTCATTATCTGAAAAATGTATCAAACCTCCTACATCTATATTAAGTATTAAATTACATAACTCTGATTGTTGCCTTATACAGTGTAAATGTCCGATTTATTAAGGAGTCCTCTGAAGTTAAGTATTTTTAGGCACAATTTTTGACAATCATTTAAAATGGAACCAACACATTAATTACCTTTGTAATAAATTACGTAAAATAATACGTTATTTTGTTTTATTGAGGAATTACTTGTCAATAAGTTTATTACGCACAATATACTTAACTTTATTTCAATCGGTAATTATGTATGGAATTCATCAATTGAGCAATACAGACTACTATTCAATTTACAGCATATACATACATTACCACTTCGTTCATTATATGATTATGTAAAGAGGTAGGTAAAAACCTGGTTAACAGCGTAATATGAGACCGCGTGTTAGCTCGCTTTTCTTCCATCAGGCGGCCCGGGTTCGATTCCCTGTTATGTCGTGATGGAATTCTTGGTGAACAAAGGCGTTGCAGATGCTTTCTTTTCGGAGTACTCCCGTTTTCCTCTATCATGTTACAAATACTCTTCACCCTCCCCTATTTCACCTATCATTTGCAGTAGTGAAGTCTTGGGAATAACACGGGTTTCCGATGCTGCTATTTCCTGGATCCTGGCCCCACAGCTTATCAGATGCTCGGTACTCTTCTGAAAATGGGACCTGGCTCTGTCAGAACTGAAATTACTTATAATTCATTTAAGGCACAGTCCGTCCCAAGGATTCTGTGGAGTAACTTCGCGAATATGGGGGCGGAGTCTATCTGTGCCGGAGTGTATTGCGGGCAGTATCAGCTCGAGTCCGCTAAGGGGTAAGATGCTCGTAGTAGAAGGTAGAGTTCAGATAGAAATTATCCCCTCTTGCAAGCGAATGCTTGCTTCATTCTAGCAATACTTCCACCCCGAGCAGTCACTGCCCATAAGCCTCCCACATACCACTTGCGCAGAGGTCTTGTTCCGTGTTTCTACTCCACAGATTTCTGGGACCGACCATAGTTAGAAAGTGTAAATGGAAAAGCAAAGAAGCATAAATCAAGTAGTGACGTCGAATTTAATTCTAATGAATATAGGAAAGAAATGTCATGTAGGCTATATGATTATGTATGCAGTATATAATATATATTATTTAATTCAATTTTCTTTCTTTTCAGGTAAGTCATTTCATCTTAAACTACAGATAATGCTGAAGACAAACATGTAAGTAGCCTACTAATAAGATCGAGTATAATGAATAAAATTTGATAGAATAATTTCACCACTTCTTATACAGTAGTTCCTCACCCTAGTTTCATGTGAGTTCTTTGCTGTTCGTAGACAATTTTAAGAATAAGATGTCAGGTATAAATAACAATTACTTCATGAAACAATTCGGTACATTCATAATTTAACTACTAACTTATATTTCGTAATATGAAGAGATGTGCAAGAATTTTCTGCTTTTGTGGCATATCCTGGATGTAAAAATACTCAGTTTCTAAGGTGCTTATCGGATTCGTCATCAGAAAGGTACACAAAGCAGAAGGCGATAATCCTATCTCTTTCATCACTTGAGCTAGGATTTTCAAGATCTACATAGTACATAAAAGAATAATGAAGTTATCACCGAGAAAATCTAAAAAAAAACACTATTTAATTACGTTTATAAAAGAATTGACATATTTTAGACTATCTCTGAAGTATTAGGTATCTAACATAGTGTAACCAATACATGTAGCATATTTAAATTAAGATATCCTTTTTTAATTACAACTATTTATTTATTTATTTATTTATTTATTTATTTATTTATTTATTTATTTATTTATTTATTTATTTATTTATTCACATTGCAAATGGGTATATACTCGGTGGCAGTGGCTTTTAAAGTTTTTTTATCTTATTTAGCAACTATTTATTTCAACAAAAAACATGGTTTAAAAATATTCACAAACTTATGTGACAATATATATTCTATTAACGCTCTGAAATATGTCCATGCATTCTACAGATTGTTTCATTCCATATATTCAGAAAAAATCACATCACTGGATCGATTTTATATTTATTACAGGCGAAAATGATTTTATGGCATCTCATTACAAATTATCTAATAGTTTTCCTTTCCCAGAATATTACACACATTCATTTTTAAAATTTAGCATTAAAGAATTATGAAATTAAGAATAACTTAATTGATAAGAACCTTAACTATTTACTTCATTGCGCATAATTTATTTTAATATGCACGTTACTATATTTTTTTTATTACACATTTAATGTATAAAAGGCATAACTCTTCCAGTGACGCATTTGGTATTTTTATAACATTTCAACAATTCGTTCTTTATTGTAGAAAAACGAATGATTCTGGGATGTCACATCAGCCAGGAAAGAAAGTCAGGTTCCTAATATATATGAAATAAGAATTATGAACTACTGTAATGTTTCAACAATCAACACTGATCAGACGAAATGTGTAATCTTCTCTACCCAATATATCGTAGGCTGTGTCGCAGAAGTGCAATAAATATCTGTTATTGCTATTGTAAAACATGTTTAAAGTTCACCGCTGTGAAATGTTCTTGAGAGGCATTTGTTTGATGGTGATGATGATGATGATGATGATGATGATGATGATGATGATGATGACGACGACGACCACCCTTCAAGTACTAAATGCCGAATAATGAAACTCCGACAAGACAGCATTTAGTAGTGGTTACGGTGGTGGTAGCGGTACTATTAGATATGACAATAATGATAATATAATAATAATAATAATAATAATAATAATAATAATATTGGTGGTCATAATAATAATAATAGTAATAATAGTAATAATAATGTCGGGCAGTAAAGTAATATATTCGCTAAATTCATTTCTCTTTTCCTTCTCCTGCTTCCTCTGCCTCTTTGACCTCCACCTCAAAGTTTAAGCTCACATTCAGTTCCGGCTTGTGAAGTCATTTCACCTTTTCAGAAGACTTACAGAGTCTTTTTTTTCTCATTTTTTATTATTGTTTGCTTTGCGTGCGCATTCATCCTTCATACACGCTCAAGTCACTTACCTCTGTGTTTGTCTATTACCAGAAACAGTATTTTAGGTGCATCGAAATCAGCATTAGTTTAAAAATGTCAAGACAGTAATGATGATGGTATATCAGCTTTATAATATTAATAACACCTTCTGATTCCCAATAATAGCACAGCAATTATGTCCATCCATTGATGTAGGCCTACTTGGTAGCTCATTTCTTTCATTGCTTCATGCGATTTTTTCTCATGCAGTTCTTGACTTCCTGCGATATCCTATTTTACATTTTTTATGTTCATATGATATTGTTAGAATATTATGGTACTTATTAAAAGTTATTGGTCTTGTGCTGTTGTTTTCTAAATAAATAAATAAACATCATCATCATCATCATTATTACTTATATACAGGGCCGGATATTTATGGAGATCCCGAAAATCATGACATAATAGATATACAATACATTTTTACTAATATTTAGGAATTAAATGATTATGATTAATAATATGCGGATAAAACAATCGCGACAAATCGCGAAATAGAGTTATAATAGCGAAATATGAACACATTCGCGAATTATTACTATTGCGTCGTTTTATAGCAAATTTCATATTCTGAGTTTTTTCGGATTTTTTTTCACTTGAATTTGTTATATATCCAAGTAGGCTACATTACATGGTATTCCAGGTGTTCCGATTACATTAGTGAACTCAAAAGACGGAGAATTCAACACTTCACTAATAATTTGAAAGTGTTAATTTTGAGAACTGCATTTTTTTCCTCCGTTTTTAATGAATGTGTGTTAAATACAGCCTCAATCCAACAAATATTGTCTATTGTCCATACCGCACCTTTACCAGAATTCAACGAATGTTAATTATTTCCATTAACCTCCGCATGTAGTACGTATGGACGAATCCAGAAATGCATATACTGTGTTAGTTGGGAGGCCGGAAGGTAAAAGACCTTTGGGGAATCCGAGACGTAGATGCGAGGATAATATTAAAATTGATTTGAGGGAGGTGGGATATGATTGTAGAGACTGGATTAATCTTGCTCAGGATAGGGACCGATGGCGAGTTTATGTGAGGACGGCAATGAACCTCCGTATTCCTTAAAAGCCATAAATATGTAAGTAATCATTATTATTATTATTATTATTATTATTATTATTATTATTATTATTATTATTATTATTATTACTCATTATGACATCTAAAATTGCAAGAGATTAAGATGAAAAAGAAGATGATATAATTAATGTAATAATGCTTAAATTTCTCATAACAAAAGAATTTCTGTTCCGTTTTGATTGATAGATTTATTGTTGTGGAATTATGATAAATTAATACAATAACTTTAATAACCACCAGTATAATTGACAATAACTTATTAGGTATGTATAAAGAGATGTGGGACTTCTGATTTCGAGTGTGTCGAGAGAAAATTTTAGGAGTAATGGTAGGGGTGGCCATGTATTGTGGGTCCCTATCACCACAGCATGGCGCGTCCTCAGGTTATGGATCGAGGAGACGGCCTCCAGACATGGAGGATAGCTGTAAATATATTGAATAAGTAGTCACGGACAGCCGATGATGGGTGGTCCTCCAGCTTGGGGGTTGAGCGAAGGGTTAACAACCCATCACCGTAAAAAAACAGCTTGTTACGAAACCTTCAAATAAGCCTCGGAATGGGACTGATTCTCTGGCACGACTACAGCAAAGGAATAAGGTTTTGAGTTGTTCTTTATGGTTGTGAAACTTGGACTCTCACTTTGAGAGAGGAACATAGGTTAAGGGTGTTTCAGAATAAGGTGCTTAGGAAAATATTTGGGCTAAGAGGGATGAAGTTACAGGAGAATTGAGGAATGTACACAATGCAGAACTGCACGAATTGTTTTCTTCACCTGACATAATTGAGAACATTAAAACCAGACGTTTGAGATGGGCAGGAAATGTGGTAAGTAAGGGCGCATCCAGAAATGCATATAGTGTGTTAGTTGGGATCCCGGAGGGAAAAAGACCTTTGGGAAGGATAATATAAAAATGGATTTGAGGGAGGTGGGATATGATTGTAGAGACTGGATTAATCTTGCTCAGGATAGGGACCGATCGCGGGTTTATGTGAGGGCGGCAATGCACCTCCGGATTCCTTAAATGTCATAAGGAAGTAAGTAATCACTATAATTATTTTTATTACTCATTATGACGTCTAAAATTGCAAGCGGTTAAGAAGAAGAAGAAGAAGAAGATGATGATGATGATGATGATGATATATTTAATGTATTAATGCTTAAATTTCGCATATCAAAGGAATTTCTATTCAGTTTTGATGGATAGATTTATTGTTGTGGAATTATGATAAATTAATGGAATAACTTTGTTAGGTATGTATAAACAGATGTGGGATTTCTGATTTCGAGTGCGTCGCGAGAAAATATTAGGAGCAATGGTAGGGGTGGAACTGCGGACATTTCAGCAAGCCGTTGTTTTGTAATCATGACTTTAAATTAACCATTTTATCGTACTTTTATACCGGAGGAGAAACAGAGAAAGAGAGAGAAGGCGGTGATGCTTTAATAAAGTCACGATTATAAAACCTCCCTGGAATAATAAAGTTGGCAACCCTAGTGTACATGTGGAAGGAGACATTACATGGTAACATCCTACCTTCAGGTTACACACGTCTGAGGCATCTTGATGTTAAAAGGGATTGAAAAGGTTTTGAGAAGAGGTCGACTAAAAAAGAAAGTAAAGTAAAGAAAAGAAAGCGACGTCAAAGGAATCGTGATGGCTTGTACCTGATCGACCGGGAGATCTGGAGGCATTCCATGCTGTACCTACCGGCTCGGGTTTCGTCCCCCGTCCCCCGGCCGATGCGGGGCGCAAAATACAATGCCAGCCGTCAATACGATTAGCCAGTGAATCGGGCGGGCGAAACACCGGCAGCGGCTGGCAGGCTCGCCGCACCCACAAACTGGGTATTAAGTGTCCCCGTGTCTTACCGCGCCCCGGGACAATCCCTTGTCATCGCCACTTTAACTGCAGTGCTAATTAATTATAAACGGCGCCGGGTTCGATTCCCACGAAATATTGCAAAGAAATTATTAAAAGAATTTGTCTCGTAAAGACGACAGGTACGATTCAACAGTTGAGCGTGTGGTTTGCAGAACTGTCCTTTTCGACGCATTAAAAAGAAATTAATTTTTATCTGATTATGTTAGTGTTGGTACACATGCGTCTAGAAACTGTGGTAATACCACAGTCTACTATATACTGTCACGAAGCTTGAGTTTTGAGGGTGCTAGAAACAATAGACTGTGACGGTACTATTTTGCATTGCCTGTAATGAGGCGATATTAGCGATTCTAGTGGTGAGCAACTTCAAGTTGATTAAATAAATTTATAGCCTATGTGTATGAATTAATCAACCTATATTATATTTGTATTCTATAATTTTGAAATATATATTAGTCCTACTTTTCACGTGCGATATTATTCTTCTCTAGTGTTAATATAATATATAATTCCATTGTCGCTGTAATTATATTTTAGTTCCTATTTTATTTTACTTATTTATTTTTATTATTACTATTATTTTTTTAATTTTAATATTATATCTGAACTGCGACCGAGCACGAGCGCTGCTCATTCGGTCTCAAATTTTGTTAATACTACTGTATCTTCTTTTTATATTGCTTGTATTATTTTATTTACATTTCTCTTGTTTGTTTTGTAATTATATTCTTTATTCTGTATATTTAAATTTAAATAAAAATAAATAAGTTGCCCACGCACCATAAAAAAAACATTTTGCATCTGAATCCTCTAGATCAGCCGTGGCGAAAATGCGATCGTGCGCCGAGCCACTGTCTGACCTGCAACGTGCATAGCACTTATGGAGGGTGGCGGACACCCGAAGGGGAAGTGAAGCAACTGTCTGACTTATTAACGGATTTTCATTTTCCTTACGTCAAGCACGTAAATATAATTTTATACAGTACAAGGTTACAAATTAATGTTTAATACATGTAACGAAGAAAGAAATGAACAGTAAAACATAGGACATATTATCACAACCTAAAATTAGCTGTCTTCAGAATGTCTCTGCGACAGAGTTTCAAAATCAGGAATTATGTCACTTACTGCCAGTCATAGTTGATCACGAAGGTATTTGTCTGTCAGTCGTGATCTAAATTTGGTTTTTACTCTTTTCATTCTTGAAAATAATTTTTCACAAACGTAAGTTGTAGGGAACATGGCTTCAAAAGAGCAAGCGAAAGAACGAAGCTTTGGATATTTATTTTTTGGCAAAGATTTGAAAAGTTCAACATTATTTTGTCAAGTCCTTACATTTAGCTTTCATTTAACATCACATTGTAAATCTGTGAGTTTAAATTGAAGATCTAACCGCATTATTCGTACATCTGCTGAAAAAGGATCGACGTACAAAGATGATGATGATGTTAATAATAATAATAATAATAATAATAATAATAATAATAATAACACTTAACCTTTTAATGCTTCATCAGTAACATGTAGTATAACGCCGTTTTATGTTATACAACCGTTTTCCTCGTAATAATTGTGAACAAATCATACATTTAATATTCTCCTCATATTGGCAGCAAAAAAAATGCGTCCTCCCATCCAAACTTTCGTTTTTGTAGAGGTACATGGTTTCGAGAGAGACATTGCGACGATACGCCATTCGTAGATCAGAGACACATACAAAGGGAACGGAGTTTGACTCCAGGGAGTGAGAGGGTGGGGGTTGTGGGAGGTAGGAAGCGTATAGCTATCATTGCGAGCCACAATGTGCTCGTGAGTCAAATTTTCGCCACAGCTGCTCTAGATTCAAAACCTCCTAAAGACCAATTTATTCTGAACTGAGTTACGCCCACATACTGCTTGTTAAGAATGAATTCTATTGATTTACTCTCTCTGTTCCAAAATATGGCATAGAAAGATGTCATGTATTTCGTTCCAAATTATGGTATACATTTGTTAAATTTCTCAGTAATATAATGTAACTTTAATATATCTTCTAGATATTTATTTGTTTGATTAATTAACATAAGACAAATTAATAAATAAAGTACATTTCATTCTGTGATGTCAAATTAATAAAAGAAAAAATAAACATTGTTTTGAGGGAGGCAAATTAATATAAAACTGCAATAAATTACAACCCGTTTTTGTACGACTGTTGTGCCTCAGATGTTCTATTCAAAATTGACTGGGTTGGTGTTACATTTTCTGCAACAGGAAAAACACAGCAGGTGCCCATTTGATTTCTGTTCATAATGAGCTATTTAAATATTATAGTTTGATGCACTGCAGAGGACTAGAAACATTCACAACTGCTCTGTCTGTTAGTCCCTTAACTACTGAACAAAATACCATATGGCGAAACATTTCATTCGAGCATGCGCAATGATTAAAAACGTGTTGTTTGTTACTATAGCATATTTTGGAACGGAGGGAGTATATAGTTTGAATTAAGAAAACGACTAAAAGTCACTGTTAGGTTGAAAATTCCCCTATTTGCAACCAGGTACTGTCAAAATCCTTTTATTTGTGAAAGTGGATATGCCTATAGGGGATTTTGAATCTGTAGGATTCATCTGGTGTCTGATATATGAATTCATATCAATCTTTGGTTGTAGAATCCGAAACGACTTTCAGAATTGCTGTATCACGTAAGGGTTTTGAGATATTTTAGAGTTCATATGGATTTTTAAATATTTTACGTCTTTTGTGTTGTCATTTTTCAGAGGTATTGTATGCTGGCTAAACTATCTATTTCAGTGTAATATACGGTGGAAGAATGTAGGCTATATTTATTGGATTACAAATTATTAAGTTGTTGAAAGATCCTACCTTTATTGCAAAGTCACAAATCTCTTTCAAAACCATTGTTTACGGATTTCTGGATAACAGAAGAGACGATAAATATTTCCATAGTGATTGCTCTGCTAGATAACTACAAGAACTCAAAATTCACATTTACACTCACATCTTGACTTTCTCTCAGTATAATTTTAAACTGATTTTTCTGTTTCAAAACAATCCTAATCCGATCAGTTTATTATCAAAACTATCCTTTTCCTCAGATTTGCTGCAAAACTGTCCTTTTCCGAAATATTATTTGAAATAACTCTGTAATATTAAGGATAATATTCATGAAACATCTGGAAGCAATTGAAGACTCCCTGCAAAAACGAGTAGCTCCACTTTTACAAAGTTATGGAAAACTACAAAACAAATATTCTAAAAAATTCAAATTTTAACTTAGCTTCTTCCTTTTTTCAGAGTATGTCCTAGGTACTTAAGAGTTTAATTTTATCACTCAATCATAGACGAAGTCATTTGTTATTTCATTGCACCGTCTTAGATGGCGTTATTTTAATTTTAAAATTCAATTTATCTCATTAAATATCAGTCCTATCAAACTTTTGTAAAGAATAAAACTTATCGGAAATCATTTTCAAAGAAACTTTTGTTATGTAACATTTTTCACAAAAATCGATAATAAGCGAGATATTTCGATTTATTTAATTCAGACCCCCTTATAACCCCCCTTTTAAATAAAGTATTTTGAATGCCATATAGCCTAAAATCTAAGTTACAACGAACTTAATTTATATTCTAATTTTCATATAAATCGGTTCAGCCATTATCGCGTGAAAAGGTAACAAACATACAGACAGGCATACAAACAAAAATTTCAAAAATGCGATTTTCGGTTTCAGGGTGGTTAATTATATATGTTAGGACCAATTATTTTTGGAAAATCGAAAATTACCAGAAAAATTTCGGCTACAGATTTATTATTAGTATAGATTATTATTATTATTATTATTATTATTATTATTATTATTATTATTATTATTATACATGGCATTGTGTGATTTTATCCTCTTTTGGTGATATCTAGTATTAGTTGGCAACACTGAAGAAACGGCCAAATTAGTCTTTTAGGAATTACTCTTACATGATCCTCAGTATAACAGTGTCTTTGAATCCAGACTGGAAGACTGCACCACGCTGTCTTTCGCATCAAATTTATCTTCAGAGAGTCCAGATTGGACTCCATTGTAGACGAACTAATAAAAAGCAGCAGCAACAACAACGCCGGCCCGTAGCTCTGTTGTAGGGAGGAACTATATTGCGTAGACAGAGAGAGAAAGAGGGTGGGTAAGAGAAAGAAATGAGATTGCATGGAGGAACCCCCTAATTTCCAGCGCAGGGGCCAATGACCATCTCGCTGTGCACGCGTCAGCCAGTCCGTCTGGTGGCACGATAATAAAGAGAAGACGCTGCTCTGTGGTCTTAAAATTCTCGCATTTATGATTGGATGCAGTCCTTGTACGTAACCTGCTGTGACAAATCTCTCGGACCTGTTGCAACATCTTGAGTCTTATCCAACAGTTCGCGGCACTGCATTGTGACTGTTGAAAATACAAACGGCTATAATCTTTGCAGATTTAAAGGAGATAATTAATTATCATTTCAGGAAGTGCGCTTCCCGGTTATAATTACGGTGATTTAATATCTCATTAATTTTCTCTTATTTGTGAGGTACATAATTTATAAGGTCAAATGTTATACCGGCCATATACTGACGAATTCAAACTTTAAGAATAACTCAAATATTTTAAAGGCTTACATACTTTTTGGTTATGAGTTTTCCATCCCTGCCACGTGCATCAACGTCGCGGTTAAAATGTTGTAAGCAGGGGTTATGGAACCACAGTTAAAAGTAACCATGGTTAAAATGTAATTTCTGTGCATCCTTCATAACCACCGGTTACTTAAGGGGTTAGGCACAGCATACACAGTAAAATTTTGGAGATGTTCAACATTTTTTTCTCCATTACTATATTTTGTACAATAATGAAAGTTGGTATGTTTAAAACATTGTCCTTCTGCTATATGAAAAAAATATATATATTTTTGCGATTTAAAAAAAAAATATTTACATTTTTCTTTTTTAAAAATTCAGTTCACTGTGCAGTGATGAAGCGTTTCCCACATAACTAAAAAAAATCCAACATTCTGTGATGAAATCTTTTGTGTGTATTTATGCATGTCATATCTACAATATGATTCAAGATCACTCCTCTGCCTTTGAGAGATTGTCTGATAAAAAATAAATTCATTTAAGAATGGTCAATTATCAGTACTTTCTTCTATCACAAAATAAAAAATATATATATATATTATTTATTGAGGAATGGAGTTGTAAATATGAGTTTCAACAATAAAATAAGAGAGAGAGAGAGAGAGAGAGAACATGAAAAAGTTAACAAATTTATGAATTATGAGGGAAACGCTTCATCACTGCACAGTGAACTGCCACCATTTTTAATTTTGAAAAAAATATATATAAATTACTTTTTTTTAATCGTAAAATTATATATATATATATATTTTTTCATATAGCAGAAGGACAGTGTTTTACACATACCAATTTTCATTATTGTACAAGATACAGTAATGGAGAAGAAAAAATGTTGAATATTTCCAAAAATGTTACTGCTGTAAGCTGTACCTAACCCCTTAAACACGGTTAGTTGGCTCTTCATTTAACCAGGGTAAATTTGTGAAGATACAAAATGAAGAAAGGAAAGCATCAATACCTATGCAAAGATAATAGTCAACGTCTAAAAACGACTGCGCTCACCCCGTTCTACATAGAAACGGACGTATATATTTTCGCGTTGCACTTGTTTGTCTTTGAGCGCTGTTATGTTTACAGGTTGCATTTCTTAATATGTAACATGAAGAAAAAAATGGAATATTCATATTATAGGAAATGAATGAAGATTAGTAGGAATGTATGTACCAGGAAGTATGCAATAACCTAAGATCCAGCCACAACCTCTTCTCCATCCAGGCTGCGACGCAGGATAAGAGATAATCGAGTTATCCCCATTAAAAAACTGAAAATATCAGTTGCATAGAATCATAATGTAAACAGACAATTCAGGGAGAACCAGGACTGTTTGTGGGTTATTTCAAGTGATCCATTCGTTGTAGCAGGAATGGCGCCATAGGTTTTTATAGACGAAATTTCTCCTGAAATTTTCAGTACTTAATTCCTCGTAAGAATTCTCTTTCCACTAATAAAATTTGACGCTCACCATCATCCCCATCCACGTACAATACTAATCGTCTTCGAAATAATCTGCCGTTGATCGCTATTTTTTTTCACTAAGCCTGCTAATCTCTGGTTATCTCCTTTAACCGCTCTAATATGGCCAGTTAGAGATAACCAGGGGTTAGGTGGCAATTTTAACCGGTGGTTATGCTAACCGACGTTGTTGCACGTGGCCACTTTAATCTTTTTACTTAGATATTTAACGACGCTGTATCAACTACGAGGCTATTTAGCGTCGATGGAATTGGTAATAGTGAGGTTATATTTGGCGAGATGAGACCGAGGATTCGCCATAGATTACCTGACATTTGCCTTACGTTGGGAAAACTCGGAAAAAACCCAACCAGGTAATCAGCCCAAGCGGGAATCGATCGGATCGGCAGGCAAGCGCCTTAACCGAACGAGCTACGCCGGTGGCTACTTTAATCTTATCCAACAGTCCGCTGCACTGCATTCTGACTGTTGAAAATACAAACGACCGTATTCATTGCAGATTTAAAGGAGATAATTAATTTTCATTTCAGGAAGTGCGCTTCCAGGTTATAATTACGATGAATTAATATCACATTAATTTTCGCGTATTTGTGAGGTACATAATTTATAAGGCCAAATGTCATACCGGCCATATACTGACGAATTCAAACTTTAGGAATAAGTTATCACTTGGTATTTTAAAAGCTTACATATTTATTGGTTCTGAATTCTCCATCCCTGCCTCAACCTCTTCGTCATTTACTGCCAAAAAGAGGGCAAAATAAAAGATTGGCTAAGGCTGTTTCTTTAAGACGGAACATACAACTTTAAATACTAAAAAAATTGGTAAAATTCAATTTTTTTTCAGGAATGATAAATCTGTAATCTTGACATTTTACATGTTCGATATACCCTATTTCTGCAGTTGTATACTACTGTATTTTCAGATTTCGTGTAACTGTTATTGTTACGGGTTAGTTGCATTTTGTGCATTGAAATGCCGTTTCCACAATAATTTCCACAGATATCAGTTTTTTGAGCGAGTCTTTTTTTCTGTTTATTCCTGAATATCATATGAACAACATAACATATAATCTTTGAAATGCCTTCAGTAGAAATATGTTTTATATTATTTTCTGTTTTAAAGACAATTATTTTAATTTTATTAGGTTAAAGTATTTGTTTAAAATAAACTGTACTGTAAGTGTTAAACTAATAGTTCTAGGCAGGTTTGTTCACAAGTATGAAATACAATTGGACGCAAAATTTCACTGTAATATCTTAAAAACTGTTTGAGTTATCAGACAAACCGTTTGAATAAACAAAGTTACGGGTGCCATTTTGTATTTCTAATAACTCGTAACAGTTTTAGAAAATCTGAAAAAAGTATAAGTATAATTGCAAAAGTAGTGAGGATATCAAATTTCGAGGTGACAGCATTATTTATTGCTGAGAAAAAAAATACACTCATTTTTCAGTACTCAAAGTGTATGTCACCACTTAAGGGGAGTTCCTTGTTATCGCATATAAAATAATGGTAAAAAAATAGCCTATCTTCAAGTAGTCGTATGTAATACTATTTATCAGAGCTCTTTCAATTTTTTAGTGACGCTTTTATACACATTAAGCTTTAAAATACAAAGAAGAATGATTACTCGAAAGTAAATCTTTCGAGTTAAAATATATTTTTTTTAAATTTAAACATATGTTTTATATAAATTCACTACATGCCAGTGATTAGATACACTCTATTCGCTTATTATAGCAGACATTGAATTGAAATTTTAGCCACTATACTATAACACACCCTACCAAAATTATTAATATATCCGCAATATTACGGGCGTAGACCTTATACCAATCATTACCGTCAAATTTATCTTAATAAGTCGCTTAATTAACAATCAGAACTGTTGTATTCTGAATTTAAAATATTTGATATCCAACACGTGGTAGAGGGCTGGCCTTGCATTCGGGAGGTCCGGGGTTCGATCCCAGGGGCTGGCAATCCTAACTGAGGTTTTTCATGCTTTCCTCAGTTATTTCCAGGCAAATGTCGGGATTGTACCTCTTGAAAGTCCGGCCATGGACGGCGATCCTTCCCTTAATCCTTTCATATGTGTGAGTGAATGCTGTGTAATGTCTTAAATGTTTGTGTTGTATCGGAGGTGGCCCTGGCATTGAGCTGATCCCTCACCTCGGGAGGCCCTCCATGTCCTTGTGTGGTCAAAAAGTATGTAGCCCATGTGATCCATAGATTAATTCCTCTCCCGACAGGTCGCGGCCCTGTAAGGCCCGGGTGGCGTGGGTCGTGTAAAACGAACCTAAAAGGAAGAGGTTAAACTAAGGGAAAGAAGATGATATCCATCAAATTTATAATAATGTCTTATTGAATTTTATACATAAAAACCAAAATATATTAAATTTTGTATCCACATAAATATAAAACTAAAAGATATGACAACATATAATCACAGCAGCAACTTCGGCTCTATAACTAGATAACAGCTAAATTTCCAAACATTCAATTTACTAATGGTCCTTATTTTAAAAAAATCAATTAAAATTATTGTTTAGCGAGAAAATATGAAGTTTCAGTTACTGTAATATCTGTCTGCGTTTTTCTTTTTATATTTTTACTTTTTATTATATTAAATACGTCTTAAAATTTTGTGGAATATGCCATTATTATTATTATTATTATTATTATTATTATTATTATTATTATTAAAAAATTCGCGTTTCTGTTCGTATTAGTGACAATTTTCTTTTATCGTGCGAACGTCTCCCGATACAAGTGAGTCGGTTAGAGTCATAACTCACATGCTCCAAAAATGAAAAATTGAGATACCGTTATTCCCATGCGGTAATCTGCGTAGGACACGATTCAGAGGTTAATTTTTCACATTTCTTATATGATGCTTGTGTAAATAGGGACATACTTCCCGGTTTCTGTCAAAAGTCTCATGATCCACAGGATCTTGTGAGTTCTGTTGTATAGACCCATCACCGATCAGTATTTTTCTCCCCCTTCTCCACTTCTTGTTGTGTAGAATAGGGTTGTGGATGAGTATCTTGTATATGCTGTGTTATTTTTATAAATATCAGTGAATTTAGCGGCTGTAATTGAGCATTTTGTAAGTGTAATATTATGGAAGAGAGCGTATTACCGATTGGAGAAAGATGACGACCACGGAAATGTATAGCAGCTCCAGAAATAACGAAAACAAACGAAGCCAAATTAGCAAGATTAATATTCTTTTCTGATTCTGCTTGGCTCCTACTGATGTATTGGTAAATTAAGCAGGATCGAGTATTTTATCACAATTATAATATATTCAAGTTCTACATGTATGTCATTGATGCTGCCGTGAATAATAATCAACTGGACAATACTGAACATATGTGCGAATTGATGGAAGCAGATATTAATTTTGTGATATAAAGGAACGTAGTAACGAAAATTTGAGTTTTGGTAAAATTTATAATCAGTATTTCTTTTGTAGGTTGTAAATTGAGAGTTCGACTCAAATAAGGGGAGAACCCGCTTTTCTAAGAAAATTTAGTTTTTTTCTCGTCTCTAGAATGTTGTGTCATAAGTGCAATAACTCTGACAATAGCTTAGCCTACTGGAATTTAAATTTCCACAATAAATGCTCAGACTATTTTGGGAATACCTAATTTCCCTATTCCAAGATTTGCGACTTATCCTTCTCTCTGACTGGACCCCTCAATTCATATTGTACTATATTATTTTGTAAAATTTACTCATCTGAAGAATTTAATAATCGTACAGCTATTCTTTTACATTGAATTTTAAAATATGCTTGAGTTAATGTTCTTATGTAATATTTAAATTTTTTACTATCAAATCCCTCATGATCCCAACTGGTCACTTTCTAAACTCACATGTTCCAAACGGAGCACTCTCAGCACACTCATGATCCAAAGGTCATTGTCAAAACTCGTGTCATCCATAATTTAAAGCTAAATAACTTTTACTCCTGTATAAATAAATACGGTTACAATTATGAATAGTAGTTTTTAATCATTGCTCTTTCATTTATTAACCTTCATTGTGAAGAAAATGGCCTCCAAGTATTACAAATATGTTTTCCCTCATTTGTGAAAATTTTCATTTTTGGAACACATGAGTTATGACTCTAACCGACTCAAGTTGATTCAAAGATATTTCTTACGCTTCTCAATGTCCATTTTCAATATGAAAAAGTCGTGTAATCGTCTTAAATTTGGAAATTCCTAACAGAGAAAGAGAAAATAAAAGCTAACAGAAAACGATGCAGCTTGACAGGCTGGAATTTCAGAGCAGTGTAGTGTTTCCTCGAGGGAATATATCTGCTGTGTTTGAGACTAATCCCTACATAAATAACGCTAATCGCAATGCCTCGAAAAATGCGAGGAATCTGCTGTACCCGGAAAACAGTTTCAAATAGTTTCTACTGCTGCCGCAAACCCGAGGCAGAACAGATGCAGTATCCATCTTGAGATTCTCTCTCACGTTGCTTACGGCTGGATGCAGACTCTCCGATGTAATTATATTCAACCGTTCTGTTTAGATTTCACAAACATCCTGCGATTAGCGTTGCCATGTGTCTTTCCAACAGACAGTGCTTTCTATTTACGGAAGTTTCTGATAGTTCATTACATCAGAATGTCAGTGAATGGGAGTGTCCCAGCCTTGCTTTCTTTATTTTTTTTACAGACTTTCCGCCTTTTAACTGTTTCCTCTGATTTCCTTTTACTGGTAGGCTATCTCCATTTTTCTAAATTTCTTGCCCTGATTATCTGTATCCTTGTACCTTTCCGTGTTATACGCGATTTTTCCTCGCTTTCTTCTTGATTTTGGTGACCAATGAAAGAATCGTTTGGTTTTTTTACTTTTTTGCACGATCGTGTTTTTTTTATTGTACAGTCAACTCCGGATATAGTGAACTTCTGTGGACTTGCATATTTCGTTCACTATATCCGAGGTTCACTAAATCCGAAGTCTCTCTCCCCTAACCTTAAATGACAGGAATGAATGAAATTATGAACAAGAAAATAAAATGCTATACAGTAATTAAAACATTTCATTTTTGTGGAATCGATAATACTGTATACTGTTGCTCACAGTTGATTTACTTAAAGTATGCTGTCGACCCACGTCCGCTTGCGAAAGACCACGTTCAATGTTATTTATAATATTCTCCTTATGTTCCAAAGAAAACACTTTACTCTTCGACATTTTTATACAATACATTCACTGTTCGAACATTACAAACAGAATGATCAGATAGAAATGACGAACATTGTTATGGTGTGACTGCGTACTCAGCCTTGGAATTTCCCGGGCCATTTAATGGAAACTGGGAGGAGGTTGATGAAGTTTGAAAGCCATCGGAATCTTACTTTTATTTATGAATATAATGTCAGTCTCCTTTTTAATAAAGGAAGGCAATTTCATTTTCCGTTGTTTCGATGCAATCCGTCATAATGGAAATGTTTCTGAAAACAAAAAGCAACACTTTGACGATGGAGGATTAGAAATAAGAGTAGGGTAGTGTGCCTGAGAACAGAATGACAACCCTTCGACGGTGGAGTGAAGCAAAGTCGTCAAGCGTTGTCTGGATTTACAGTACAGATCATTGTCTAGGAATCACTAATCCTACCTTTGTCCTTTGACTAAAGAAGTAAGAAACTTAGAATGTTCTCAACACATTCTTTCAATTCTATACAAGAAGGTCTGACTTCAAATAAGAATTTGTCACGATACAACTCTTGTAACTTCAGTTTTTAAGGTTCACTATAACCGAAACGTGGGTTCACTATAAACGGAAATATTAATATACTTTCTAATGTATGCGGGTTGGGACCAACGATTTAGGTTGACTATAGCCGAATGTTCACTATAACCGAGTTCACTATATTCACAGTTGACTGTATTTACAGCTATTGCTGTTAGGCCTTGAAAGTTAGAATTCCCACACAGAAACGTGTTGCTAGGTAAACCATTCTTCATAACAAAAAACTATACTGAAATAGACCCATTTCAGTGCACTTATTGTTACTAATTTACCATTATAGTATAGTTCTGCGAAGTCTTTGGAATAATAGTGATCTATATTTTCAATGCAAAATATATTGTATTTGCAATTTTAAAAATATGATCATGCAAAAAATGTTGTACAATGCACGTTTGTGAAGTGCATTACAAAATCTCGGAAATTGAAAAACTCGTTCGTTTTTCAAATTTTCCCTCGATTGTGTAGAAAGCACTTCACAACCTTGTATCGTAATATACTACTGCAACATATTTTAATGTGTACAATATTTTAATGATACTAGTCCTACATTTTCTTTCTCATATAGCTTCTGTGAACTTTGGCTTTCGAGTCCTTTCCGGCTGATTGTTCAACTACCTCCAAGTCGTGGCTGTCCTGTTTCATTCATCAATATTATTTTGTCTCTATAGGCTATCCTTCTTGATCCTCTTTCTTAACTCCCTAGAGATTTACTCCATTGCTTCTTTCTCTACTGCTCAATATGGGTTTCTCATGCGTGAAGAGTCCAGCTCTATATGCTATCGAAAAATATGCTTTGCGATACCATCTAGAACTAGATTTATGCATTGCCAAAGACCCTAATTTCTTATATTTTATGGCCAACTTAAATTAGCATCCAACGTAGACAGCGGTTTACTTAATGTTCGTAATTGTTGGGTAATTGAGGTAGTTACCTATCATGACTATTGTATTAGTGGCATGGAAGAATATGGATTCTGGACTGATTGTAAAGGTTTAATTTATTATAATTCCATTAAGTTTACATTATTGCTTGGATGTTTGATTTTTCTTTTTTTATCACATCAAAAAATATGATGTTTACTTATTTATTTATTCTGGTAGAGTTAAGGCCATGAGGCCTTCTCTTCCACACTACCAGGAGTAAAATACATAATGAAACAGTGACAAAAATAGACGTCATACTTAAATATAAAAATAATTTTCATGCACATTAACAAGCGTACATGGGCTATAATGAAATATTAACTAAACATGATACATAATTAAGTTATTTATAATTCATGCTACTTTATGATAGGCCTAAATGACAATTTATATACACACAGAATAACCTCTAAAAATCGGCTAACACTCACAAATCAATTTCATATAAAAGTATGTAATTTTTAATTCTTAATTTAAATTGATTAACCGTTCGGCAATCCCTGACATGCCGAGGTAAGGAGTTCCATAGGCGACAAACTGACGCGGTGAAAGAGGATGAATAGAAAGAAGTGCGGTGACGAGGAATGGATAATAAGGCCTGATGTTGATTCCGTAACGTTGTAAGATATTCAAAGCGAGTTCTCAGATATTTTGGAGTAGAAGTGAATAATATTCTAAACAGAACAGATAAAGAATGTGCTATTTTACGCTATTTTAGGCGGACCCAAGAAAGAACTTCAAAAGATGGCGTTATATGGTCAATTTTACGAGTATTGCAGATGAAGCGGACACACACATTATGAACACGTTGTAGTCTTTCAACTGACTGACAAGATCTGGGTTTTGATTTATCTTCTCAATTAAGCATTATAAAACTTTATCCTTCTGTGAAAATCGTCTTCACTTATTTCTTGCAAAAGCTGGATATTAAGATTTTATTTGCTTGCGTGTTTAGTAGATTTTAAGGCATGAACTTCTGACTCTTATAACATTGCTTTATGATATTGCATTAAATTAAATTATTAAGACGTCCTGAAATACCCTGAGATAATTTTCTTTAATACATGGTTTAAACATCCAAAATCCTACACCATTACTACAAAATTCTCATCTAATATAGTTGATATATCTTCCTACACACGCAAACTTCTCTACCCACGTTGTAACAGGGAGCAATGTATTACATCGTTGAAAAATCGTTGATAAAGATGGCGCCAATAATTTGTCACGCTCATTATTCAGTAATAAGAATTAAAGCTTTCGATGTTTTTGTTCTAACAAATTTACCTGTTTATTTTCATCTCGTCGCAGGCCGTTCGTTATCCGTTCCCTTTAATATTATGTTACTTAAAACCTCGGTTCGTTGTGAAGCTCCCGAAGTAAAAATTCCATGAACGTAGACTCGATCCAAGTCTCGCTTCGTATATTGACCAATTAACATAATTTAGCTCTTATACATAATTTAGAGTCCAAAGGAATCCATCCCGCCTGGTGTATTACAATGCGCATTTTTATCTTCCCTTCTGGACATGATCGAATGAGTTTCTTGACTACAATTATAATATAAAATATTTTAGTCGTCACCTGTTGCCAACTTGGGTCTCATTCTAATTTCGTGCTCTCGTTATTTGCAGCTTCATGTTGAAGTGCTGCATTCATTCTCATTATACGAAGTTTAACGAGAACGTATTGTGTTGACATAAAAAAGAACAATTTGGAGATTATCAGGAATATATACTTTTTCAGCGTCCCTATACAGAAAAAGCCTTTTCCAACATGGCATTTACCTGTCTGTGCCTAACGATTTTTTTAAACTATTTGACGGATTTTGTCTATATTCACTATCTACGAGTCAACTCATCCGGAAATAATGTGCATTCAATATAATTCTTTTGCTTAAAGATTAATGGACCTTCATTTCGATATCTAAGAAGGGATATCTCGTATCTACAAAAATGGTAATTTAGTTTAACTACATTATTTAGATCAGGCTTGGAGAACAGGGCGACAATTGTGGCGTTGCGTCACTCACCGGATACGTCACTCACCCCTTCCTTCCATTCTCGCGTCATTGACTTGGTAGGGGAGGGGATTTGTATTCAGTGTCTGTCTTATGTGATTGCGTACGGGCCACAGATACGTCATTCAACGCCGGTGGACTGTGGACGGAATGAGCGCCGTCTTAAATCACTAAGTGATTATTTACGCATAGCATATTATTGTGATGTACCGAAGTACATATGATATTTCCGGCTACTTATTCACTCGTAATGAGTGCACCTCTGCACATAAAGTGTTGGACATTGCGCCACTGTCATACATCTGTGACAGTGCATGATGGTTGGCCACTAAAGGGACACTGAGAGGTGGAACTTAAACTGAGAGGATTCAATCCGGCATCGGAACTGGAATCCGGTGTGGCTTAGTGCCTTACGGTCTTACTAATAAAAACTCTATATACAGACGTTTAACTGTCTTATACTTATACAATGAGTAGCTCGTTTGCAAGTCGTGTGTAAATTCCTTACTAATAATCACTACATACGTCGTGTATAACAGCATAACAGTTACACAGCTACGTCATAGTTTCGTCATTACTTCGTTACGAAAGATAATAGAATATCTGAGGTTCTCTATTGCATCCGATAGAGCGCTCTAGTGTGGCGTGTTAAATATCGATAGTACAACTGGCTCTAATCGATTACCACACTACATTTTGGTCAAAGAGTACAAGCTACAGCAATATTATTCTAATAATTTTATGATCTTTGGTTTGTTCTTCTGTGGTTACAAGGTAACCATCATCATAAAATGACAGTCGATGCGAACAGTTGTTAGAGGGGCGGCCATTTTTTCGTTATATACAACGCTTAAACAAGGGGTTTGGTGTATATAACTACTGCAAAGCAATACCCATTGTATAGTTACAGCCTGTTTATACGTCCATAGCTTATTCACGGTTTATTAGCAACGTTTTCTATCTCAACTCTGCGTAAGTCTCGTGTAAAAACTATACACGGTTTATTAGTAAGACTGTTAGTGAATAAAGCGTCAGCATGTAGAGCTGAAAACCCGGGTTCGGGTCCTGGTGCCGGAGAGAATTTTTCTGCGCTCCACCCATCCTTCATCATATGGAACGCAGAATACCTGCACGGAAATATCATAATGTACTTCGGTACATCACAGTAACGTAAGCTTATGACAGGCCGCGGTACTAGCCTTCGGGCTCTTCCACACTACAAAAGAAAAAAAAAAGTGTCAATAGTTATATCACTTTCAGAAATGGGCTTTCGTGAGTAGGAAAATAATATTATAAATAATTATACAATAGTAATAACTAATAACCATTTTATGTGAATTTACGCACAATAAATATATTTAGCTGTGAAATTTATACATGAAGTTAATATGCGTAAAAAGTATGAGAAAATATTTCATTTTTATGATACCGTTTTTTTGTGTAAATACGACTAATCTTAGCTGCTATTTATAAGCTTCATATATCGGAATAAATCCCCCAGATTCTATAATTTGGTAGATATTTATTTCATTAAAACGATCCCCTTCGGTTTCTCTGATGACAAGCAAGTTATGTTTGTTCCGACTGTTTTCCAAGTATCTCAAGTGCTTGTAATGACTCTTGTGTAGAAGCCGGCCTCCCCGTCAGTACGTCAAAGCACAGGTTTATCATCCCGAAGAACAAAGATGTAATCTTGTAAGAATCTAATTGCGCTAATACACATGGGCAAGCAAGGGTCCGTGAGAAACAAGTTCGGAGCATCCATAGCATTCGCTCGCTCCCATTACGTAATTTTGGTATTGTAATATTTTTCTGATGCCGGCTGCCGACTTGCCTTAATGCGCCGCGCCGGCAAGACATCACGAACTATTGTTCTTACCATTAACTTACTGTTGGGGAATTTCTTCAACGTAATGCGCGACCAAATCACGAAGACGATGACCTTATGAAAGGTATGGAAGTAGTATTAGAATACGAGTAGGAACTAGGACTTTTCTGAAAAGAGGATTAGTCTAGATCAGCCATTTTCAACCGCGAGAAAATGAAAATATTGTTATAGAAAAATTTTGAAAAATAAAAATGAAGTGCCAACATTCAGCAAACGTGGCATGTCAACATTGAGTAAGGCCACTGGCGTACCCAAAGGCGTGGGTTCGATTCCCACTTGATTAGGTTTTTTCCCGAGGTTTTTCCGAACCGCAGAGCGAATGTCAAGTAATCTATGACGAATCCTCGGCCTCATCTCGCCAAATACCATCTCGCTATCACCAATTCCATCGACGTTAAATAACCAACTTAAAAAAAAATCAGTTATCATTGTATAGGTATGTGAGCCATAGAGAAGAGAATGACTGACGCGTAGTTGTCAGATAAGTAACGTTAGAATATCGTACCAGTCTTTAAAAATACCGTATTTTACTTGTCTTTATGAAAAAAAAAACATAGGCCTACATTAAATACCTCGGCAAAGCAAATAGCACGTATGGCTGAATCTAGAAATACATATTAAGACATGGGAAAAAGACCTTTGGAGAAGCGAGACGTAGATGGGAGGATAATATTAAAATGAATTTTAGGGAGGTGCGATATGATGGTAAGGAATAAATTAATCTTGCTCAAGTTAGGGACCGATGGCGTGCTTATGTGAGGGCGACAAACCATTTTGTAACTAAATACTGTACATACCTCGGCAAAAAATGTAATAATATTGTTTTTTTTTTCATATTTCCTACATAACAAATTAATAAAACATGCATAATACCATAATTATTACACTAGTATTGTAATAAGTTTCTCTTATTAAATTTTACATTATTGTAAACTGTCATTCCCCACTATGTTGACTAAATAATAATGTAGGCCTAGGCCTATATAAAATTGAAAATATTTTATTTTATATATTAATGCATATAAAAAGTAAATCCATGGCGCTACAGCCCATGAAGGGCCAAGACCGACCAGCCGGCTGCTGGCCTCACGTCCATATGCCGAAGCAGAGGTGGACGATCATCCAACCAGAATGGAGGTATCGTATGGTTAGCACGATGCTCCTCCCAGCCGTTATAGCTGGTTTGCGAAACAGAATTTTCGCTACCTATCGTAGCTCCCCAAGTGCATCATGATGCTGCGTGGGTACCGTCCCATACACTGGCCGAAATTTCATGAGAAAATTTCTTCCCCCCTGGGGACTCGAACCAGCGCGCATTCCGTAACGCGAGTCCTAGGCGGCATGCCTTAGACCATGACGCCACGGCGCGGGACATTAATGCATATACTTTCATCAAATTTATTTTTATTTTATAGTCTAGATTTCATCCTAAAACCTTCAAAATTCCTATTATATGACATGCCACGGGGTTTAAAATTACATCTTCAGTGTGCCACATGCTCAGAAATGTTGAAAACGCAGGTCTAGATAGGACTAGTAGTTGAAAAACTGGAAACGATTTTTAGAACTTTCTGGTATCATGCGTCATTCAGAATGCAAAGAAATTTTGGCACTCATAATGAGAAACTTTACGTAAGGAATATTGAATTTTATTCTTTCTGAGGCGGTACGCACACTGCCCTACTGTTGTTACACCATGTTTCTGATGGTGCTATGTGTCGTCTCTCCCCAGATGTGGTACCCATTAGTTCGTATCCATTTCCGATTATATTCCCTTTAGAATTTCTCGAGGTTCCCTCAATGGAACGGTGACAGAGGAGTGAGACAAATGGCCCTCCGGCTTGGAATCACGTAGATTCTTTCCTATAGCCTCAGATCACTATTGAAATATAGACCTACGGTTCTGGCTCTATCTCAGAAACGGATGGACCGAATTATTATTATTATAGTCTGTCCCAGGAATCTGTAGAGTAGAAAGACGAAATAAAACCTCTGCGCAAGTGGCATGTGGGAGGGCTAGGGCCAATGACCGCTCTGGGGGAGGCATTGATTGAACGAAGCTACCAATCGCTTGCAGGGAGGGGATCGTTTCTATATCTTAACACTCTACCACGAGCATCTTACCCCTTAGCGGCCTCGAGCTGATGCTACCCGCAATACACTCCAGCCCCATATGCATCAAGTCACTCTACATATCCCAGGAACGGACCATATTATCATTATTATTATTATTATTATTATTATTATTATATTGTTTGTAGACGAATAGGGTTTATCATCTCCTTTAAAATGATGTGTCAAAAATAGGACATGGAATTGCAAATATTCAGAGGTGGCTGTGGGAGGAAGAAGTAGAACAGAAAATTCAGTCAGCAATAGTTTTGAACTTATCCCTCGAAAACTAAATCGACATGTTTTTCCTCAAAACAGTGTTCACTACACATCAAGAATTCTTCAAGGTGGAATGTTTATAAATAAACACACGTTATAGTCTAATTATATTTGTGTCTTACAAGTTGAAGCAAAAGCACCTTTCTTTTGTAAAATAAGTGATAAATTGTAGTTCATGAACAACAGTTCACTGTTGCCCCATCGAGAGTATTTTATCCTGAAGAACTTAATACTAGGATACGGATTTTAGGTCGTTAAAATGTAATTTTAGGAGCCTAAAATAGGCTTAAAAGTGTAGGAAATAGTCTCTAAAGAATTGAAAATAGGCTCTAACAAAAAATAATGCTTTGTTTAAAAACATGTACCAAATAATCAGGAATTCACTTCTAGAATTTAATAATTTTAAATACTTATACACCTTTACCACCATCACTACTACTACTAAAAGTACAAGAACAACAAATATCTAACTAGTTATACATAAACTAAACAATGAAATGTGGAAAAATAAATTTTAGACATAAATTCAGTACACAAACAAGTCAAATATAATCAATTTTTACCAAGCCTTGTCCGTTAATGTCCATAATTAGCTTCACAGTAAATTACTAATACTTTTTCTAAATTTTCAACTAAAAACAATGCCGTCTGTTACTCAACACAAATTTGTATGCTGAAATTGAATGTTCCACATCCACTGAAGTAACAGGAGCGTATTTCAATTTCGACACTAGTTGAACAGGAATGTTACATTGTAAATCCGTGTTCCTTCCTGCTAAGATATCTGAAGCAGTACATAGGTCCTTCAGCCCTACATTTCTCTGCAGAACTTGCCCCAGTTTATCCCGTACTTTATTTCCAACAGAACCAGGAACACATTTCGAATTTAAAATACAAATTTTCGAAATAAGAATGGATGTTTTGATCTATTAGAGATAAAACATATTTAATAGGTCAAAATAGGCTTTGTCGTCAAAATAGGCATTTTTAGTTGTTATTAAAATACCAGTTTTAGGGATAGTTTTATATGAAACGTGTACTTGCAAGTTTTTATGAATTTATCTTTTAAGGATTAAAATAGGTTTTTACGTAAAATCAATCCGAAGTCTACTTATTACCACGTCAGCTTATGTCTTTTGAGTGTATCTGAATAACATTATCCGTTCCACGGAGACATATAATTCTTATCAAGGAAGGCATCAGCCAATCTTTGAACGGGAAACAACATAAGGAGTGTGCATCTTCTGTACAACTGTGTACAAGATACGTCCCTTAATATTCACTCAATTTGTAAAAATGATGCGCATCTTATTCCTAAATACTCAGCGATACTTTTGACGAATAATTTATTAAATCCTCCTATATCTCCGCTTGTAATAATAACGAATAAATGCAGAGAACATAGAATGTCGCGGCTACATTCTGAGAGCTTCGCGGCGCACAAGCAGAGAAACCATTCCCATTACGAATTCAAACGCTAAACAGAGGAGTATAATTAACTACCATGGAATGATGCCATAAAATCACGTAATATATTCTTAACAATGATTTGTTGAGAAGTGGCGTTGTCGTTAACACGAGAGACTGGTTGACGGTTCTTCTCTCTCTTGATCTGCTGGTTTCAAGATCAATTTCACGGCCGCTATATCTCTCATTACTTGTGTGCGAGTATTTGTTGAACGATTCGGTCACAGTCAGCTAAATGATATTGTTCTATAAAACCATTTCTTTTTTGTCAGAAGCTGAGTTAAATGACTCTTAAATTCATTTTATGATCCGTGATATTAGACATGTTTTTTTCCCAAGACATGATGCTAGTGAATCACAATTAAATATTTATTTAAACATAATAGTTATTATTTATGTATAATTAACCCATTGTGATTTTCAATTATTTACTTCACTTCAGAATGCTTACCAGGATAAGGTAATAACCCAGAGACGTGAGATTTTATCTGTTCGCGCTGATTGATGTGTGAAAAAAGAATTGGAATTTTTAATCGTGTGTCGAGATTTAATAGGCCTACCTCAACGTTCCTGAACTACTGCAGAACCCCGATTTCTGGACTGATTAGGATCTAGGTTAATCCGATTAATTGAAAATTCAGATCATTGACTTTACTGGAGAAAAAAGGATTTTATACAAAAATACTATGTGTACCTATACTTTATTGTATGTATGTATATATGTATATATATATATGTATGTATGTATGTATGTATAACGAAAATGGTTAGGCCTATATATGAAAATGGTTGCATATACAGGGACATCATTTTATTTTTACTTCAATTTTTATTGTACCTGAGTTTTTTAATGCACTTCACTCCCACCACCTTTACTAGTAAACTTCCAACCGTCCTCCACACAGAACCAAGGCCGCGTATGCAGTACTGAGTTAGTGAGTATAGTACGTTCCAGAAATATGTTCGAGTTTTCCAGTGACGAAAGAGCTTTCAATATTGAATTATATTTTCGCACAGGTACTGTCGTCCGTTTCCCTACGTCGCATCCCGGTTTCTCCCACCTGCTTCTGTTCGCCCCTCTGTAAAGTCAAGTAGCTGGGCTGTCTTAGCTCTTTTCTGGAAACATTAATTTCTGTTAGGAATTGGACGTCTACGTAATATTATGCAACTGTTTAAAATAACTTAAATAAAAGGGTCTCGTTAAGTAATTAACTGTCACGTGATCCCCCCCCCCTTTCTACTACCCTGCCATTTGATCGTACAGTAGATAGCATTTCTGAGTAATTTTATCTTTTCGGATCGGGCAGAAGTGAAGATTAAATTTACTGTACGTAAGGTGCTCTTTTATAGAGTAGGTACAGAATTATTTCAACATGAGTTACTAGTACGAAGGACTAAACTGGTAATTGGAATTAGGTACAATAGACTATAGTGCGATGATATGCACAAAAGAACTGAAGCCTGTATCGAAATGAACGGCCACCATTTTCAAAAATGTGTTTAAATATCCATATTATGATTACTTTTCAATTTAACTTCATTCTCTATATTGTATGCTAATGTGCTGTAACAGTACAATATACACTGCATAATTAATACGTCCGAATGGATAGCTCAATTCGTGAGTAAAAACACTTGTTGTTAATACAGTACTGTATTTTAATTAAACAAAAACCTAATGAAATTATCAAATTCAAAATTGCAATATTTCCTAGTTTACATAAATGGATGAACTACTTTTATTCCCTCCTATACCTAGTAAAGTGATTTGTATTTTACGCCAGTATCATCGAACTCCAATCTTGGAAGGAGGAGCAAGCGATGTTTCCGGTTCTAGACCTTTAATCCAAAGATATAGCCAGGTTAGTATTAAAAATGTTAGTAAAACTAAAATGATGTCCCTGTATAACCATTTTCGTTTCAGCAACGCTGAATAACTTTTGTAGTTGGAAACGTCATTGCAGTAAATTGCGGATTGATAGTCTTCATTTGTTCTAATATTGTACTAAGCGGAATTCACTCTTCAACACGTATCCTTGAAATCTGTAAGCAAGGGCATTCGATAATGTTAGAGAAGTGCAATAGTGCAAGAGGTGTATGTATTGTGTTGTATAGTATTGTATTGCATTGCATTGCATTGCATAGTATTACATTGCTTTGCATTGTTTTGTATAAGACGGAACTCAGTCACTGATTCAAATCCTGATTACTGTGCGACTTTGCGATTTTAACCGACGAGTGATGTGTGACAAGGTTCTGTGGTCTGGGAAAGTATGCGTGATGCTTTAATTCAGTGGTCGGCAAAGATTACGTCATATAAAATATAGCCCGCAAAACACATCAAAAGGGGGAGTAGGAGGAGATATAAGAGGAGAGGCGGGGAACACCTTCACTGTTGCAAGTTTTCAGTGCTCAGAGACGGCCAGTGAACATAGCCAAACTGTTTAACTTTGATTGTCTAAGGGGAGGGAGATCATGCCTTGCCCCCCCCTCTGCTTGTGTTTTAAGGGGTTAACTCGCGAGTCAAGAAAAGCCGACCACTGCTCTAATTGCATTTCCATACTGCCAGATTTTATTAGCTTACATTCTGTTATATCTCTGATTAAGGTTCTGGCTGATATGTAGGGTAAAGTTGCCTATTTCTATGATACCCCTAATCCCGTGATACTTTCGTAAAATTGAATGTCAGTCAGAGCTTTGCCGTTCGACCATAGCGCCGGACATCTTTCTCGAAAGAGTCCATCTTTCGCCTACTTTTGAGACTTCGGTGAACTTCATAGCAAGATACCCAACCCCGTGACAGTGAAAAAAAACGTATCACGGAATTAGGAGTATCACGGAATTAGGCATTTTTACTCTACATCTATTATCGGGCAGTACATCTCACTTGACATGTGTCAGAGGATATATATCTGAAGTCTGACTATACTAGTTTTCACCTTGTGAAGCGACTGAACAGGAAGTGACGTCATGTTGCTGTCAGTAGAGGCTCGGTTGCCACATAGATAATTTCTATTTCCACCGTCTTATGTTCTTCGCTTCTTTTTCATGCTGAAGCGCTCAGGAGATTCCATGCTTCTTTTAATCACAGTGTTAGTAACACTTTTACACACCAATAACAGCGGCAATGATACAGCACACGAAAGCAACTGCATATAACACTCTGGCCTGGCGCCATAACTTTGGCAACATTGTCTCGCCGAACAAGAGAATATCGCACCGCGCTCGGTTGGCATTACATTGCCAGTTTGTTCCTAGCATATGAATTTTTCTGTTGTGAATGTCAGTAAAGAGTTACGTTCTCACTCAATATGACAACACTGTACAAGTTACTCCTCTATTCCGCACTCACTCCTCGCGTATAGAACTACTTCCTGTTTAGTCGCTTTAAAACATGGAAACTAGTATAGTGTAATATGTAGCTAGTCGGCGATGTATACAATGGAGGGGGAAAGGAACTGGCCACCCTACCCCACTACCCTACTCTACTGTCTTCGGACAGTTGATTAAACAATAACATTCTCTTAATAAAGTTTTTTCTCTTCAAATTATTCTCTTTTTCCTTAAATTGGACGATACTCCCGAGTGAGAAAAGTGGTCTACGGGCTTGGAGTTCACACAGTTACTGCAGCAGTCCTGTGTTTTGTCACTATGATACGAGAATCAACTCCCGATCCATTTGTCCATTCAATTCTGACTCTCTTGACTTCAAGAATGGCACAATGAAGAGGAACTTCGTAAATCAGCTGCAGTAGATAAATATACTCCTGTTCAGAGCAAATAAACCACGGACCGCTACAAACGGCATTTAAAAAGCATTGACCTGACTGCAGAGCAATGAGACATGATTATACTGGAGCCATGACCCATCCTTCGACATGGTTACTCTGCGTTAAATACTTTTGTGTACTGGAATTGTGGTCGGGGGCCCCCGCAGTTTCTGAGCCCCCTCAAGCATAGCGAGAAAAGCCCGCCCCCTATTGGGTAAACACGAGTTGAAAGCTGCTCTGTGGTTGGTCGACTACAGTCATCATTAGTGGAACCATTACCCGGAACTCTAACCTATAATTACATCTTCCTGCCCCCACTCCCACACACTTGGTTACTTACCTCGTGGTTCGCGAACTGATATTCTACTTACGAAATGATTAGCACTCAATCAAAATTATTGGATTAGCCCTACATAATATGATATCATTTTTTCTTAATTATTTATCATCTAAATTTTCTACAATAGTTCTATTATGCATACAAGTTAGTTTCGTATAGTTAAATGTCAAACTTTTCGCCGATAAAGTAGCATTGTGTCTATCCAAAATCTCATTTAAACTGCAATGCCTTAATGTCTTTGTTTGTTGTCACGTTCTTATTATTTAATATTCCTATATTCCAGCCACAAGACTTTTTCGGAAACAAAATCCAGTTTTCGTTTCACTTTATCTCCCCTTATTCACCTCCATTCTCTTGGACAATTTTCTTGCTTTTGGCAATAAAATTTTCAGAAAGTAGTCCTCACTTCGTTCATGGTTATATCTGTGTTGAAAAACAAATTTGTTCTAAAACTTAAGACAGCGATTCTGAATATATCTGTACTGTCGGATTGCCATTGTTATTTATTACGAACTACCTTTGAATATTTATTGATTCCTTATAAGTTATTTTAATTGCAGCTTTTATTCTCCGTCGTTGGAGTACGATGTCAAAGAGACACGATGCTGCTGCTTTATGAAATCGGATGAAGCCTCTACTCGGCTTAGATCTTTAGCCGTTGATGGTGATAATGAATATAATGATATTTTAATTCCGTATAACATTAATACTGACAGTGTTTAAGCATGAATGTATATGTTTATAGGCTATACAGAGTGCCCCAGAGAAATGTAAAATATTTCGGGATAATGTAGTTTCAGTTAAACTGCATTGATTTAATCTTACATATGTGTCCGAGATCTAGTTGTCGGGGAGAAATTGTCGAGAGAAATATTAGGAACACCTTGCGGTCCTGTGTACTATACTTGACGTGCTACGTCAGATCTTTGCACACGGCACGGTCTGGGCACCGCAATGTAGCTTGTGTAAATTTCAACATACCATACTGGTACTGTATTGTATCATTGTTATCTGGCTGTCTCTAAACTGTGGAAAAATGTAACAGTACTGTAGTACTCTGGTACTCTCACACGGACTGTAAACTGTTAATGAATATCGTAAACACTGCAAGAAAGTATATACAGTATTTGCTGCTCAAGCCACTAGTCTTATTTTGAATATACTATATAAATTATACTGCGGTACTCAAACTTCATTTATTTTTTCCAAATATATTCCTTATTGATAAGGTACAAGATGCGGGTAAAGTATTACAGAAATAGTAACGGACTTTTCCCTGAATAGATGTCCACTTAAACTTTCCACGTTAAAAAAAGAACAATCATATTCTTATCACGAAAGCTTCCTGAGCTCTAGTGTGAAGAACAGCGAGCACAAAAACATAGACATAAACTTGAATTCACTTCTTCGATAGTTGCAGTACAATTCATGAAATGCATAAGAAGGGCAACTTCAGTAATTTGTGTTGTGTAATTATTTTATTTTCTTGCTGAGATTGTGTTTAATGCAAAATAAATTTATTAGAAAAGTATGAAATACAGCATTTTAATACTGTATCATATCACATTGCTATATAACAGGCCTGCACAAGGTTTGCGCTCTCCGAGCCGGCTCACAGCTCATAAGCGGATTGCAAATGTTAGCTGCGCTCTGTTATGAGGGTGGACTGGAAGAAGGGGTGATCTCGTACAAAATGTGCACAAAAGAAAGTACTATTACGAGTGCTTATGAAATAAATTCCCGTCCAGTGTTTGCAAAACTATCTTGGACTATTATTAATTAATAAAGAAATATTTATTTTACAGAAGTAATAGAAATTCTATAGCTACTTAAATGTACAATATCATTTTTTTATATTTTTATTTATCAGTACATCAAAACGAGGTTTTATGCTGTTGGCAGCTGAAAGGAACAATAGCCCACTGATCATGATGAAACATCAGTTACAGATGTTCGATGTCTGCCTTTATTAAAGTTGATTATAGAAAACAGTTGCTCACAAATATAAATATTGAGCCAAACATAGCGATCATTTTCACAGCCAGCCTGTGTAGTCGTGGATATTATTGCTAATGTTTAGTCTTGTAAAACTCAACCAGGCTAGTAGTATTATTCAAACGATCTTTAGCCCTTAGGTCACATTGAAGATCAATAAGTTCGAGGCGTAAATCGTTAAATGTTAAATGTTATGTTCCGTCTTTTAGATTCCTCCATACTGTACTGTAGCAGTAGGTAAGCAATGTGAAACAGTTACTGAGAATAGGCCTACACACTGCACTCCACTAGATAACTGAGTGGTCGTTTCCCTCTCCTCTACCTATAGCAAGTCTGTCAATCTGACGTATCTTCCTCCCCGTTTCGGCGAACGGTAAAAACTGCTCTCCCGCTCCGAAAGAGCGCGCGCGCTCGTTGAGCGCTGTTTGTGCAGGTCTGCTATATAACGTAGAAATAGGGTAAAGGTTGGTAAAACTGTGATACATACATACATATATACATACATACACACATACATACATACATACATACATACATACATACATACATACATACATACATACATACATACATACATACATACATACATACAGGTCTCGCAAGTACGGAATACCGACGGAAGGAATGTGAATCAAACACTGCGATAAGGAAGAGCGGGCGACAGGAAAGGTCACGAGATAACTTGAATGATATTCAAGAGTAGTCGGAAGACAAATGACATCGACAGAATCAATCTTGCGTTGTTATAGTTACATTACGACTTTAGTTTGTTCCATTGGATGTGAATACGTGTCTTGTATCGCACGGTATTATTATTTCATTCGTAAACATATGTTGCGCGTTTAATTAGCTTCGAATTTTTCTCTTCCTACATTCTTTATTTCCACAGCGATGTCCTCATTTTTTCATCTTCTTGGAAGAGACAGTACTTCCATCGGCTCGCATCTCTCCCCCCTCGGCGTGCCTACATACACACGTCAAAACAGACAGCAACGCCATCATTGTTTTTCGGTAATCGTTTCTTGCGCGAGCTATACATACATATTAATATCAGACACACATTAATTTCAGTTTTGTGAAGAAAAAAATTGTACGTGATGTGGCATTTTAAGTGCCATTTTCTATTTTAGCACACAAAAATACGCAAGTTGCAGTTAAAATTAAAAAAAAAAATTCTTCATCGCAGGCCTGTGTAATGGATAAAACAGAATAAACACAAAGTAGCCTACTTGTATAAACGATTTATTATGTTTCAAAGAAGTAACTGTTTTTTCTTATCGCCGCCACAAAAAAGTTGTCAAATTTGTAGCTAGCCATTGACACAAAAATTCTGTAGCTAGCGCGAGTCCGAACGCTATCAGACCTCGCTACAAACTCGCTAACTCAGCAATACACTCGCACACCCGCTGCCTATGAAACACTGTTAGATCTGACTTTCTTTATCAAAAATCGAACCCAGTTCCACTAGATTTGTGGCTGGGAATTCTGCCGTTTATATAGAGGACCAATTAGAAACATTAAACGAATTCATTATTCTTTTTACACTGTCTAACGACACATACGAGTAGATTTACAATTAAAAAAATGAGAATAAGTTAGAAATGAATATAATATACATCCGTGCAAAATGTTCAAATGCAGCTGTACGCAGTACGCAGTATTTTGAAATATTGTCGAGATCACCGACTGTGATTCTGAATAAGTGGCCGGTACTTGTGATGCAGCCAGGTGGTTAGTGTTCTACTCCAGCGTTGACATCACCGTCTCCAGCGGGTGGATTCTTCCACGACTCGCATTCCCATTCAATTGATATCCGTTCGTGCATTCATCATTATTGCTGAAGGGAACTTCGCTTTACACTCATCATTCCACAACCTCGTCGCAGAGGTTCGCAGCCTGTGGAACGCGTAATCTCCCTTTTAGGAACTCCGTATGCGGATGTTGCTTTTGACATTCGTAGGCCTATATACGAGGCCAAATTATTAACTCAATCAGTATTTTGATTGTACCGTCACTAAATGAACAAGATCGTGATATTTGTCCGTTTTCACCGATGTTCTTATTTTATTTGGTGAACATAAAATTAACAATTACCAGTCTTCTAACCATCTAAATAAGAACCATTTCCTCAAAACCGATTATCAAAGAATTGATGCTCTATCAATTTGAAGGTCACTGACTTCATAACCATATATAGAATAGTTAAGAAGGTCGTATATCATTCGTAAAAGCGAGCTTATTACACAGAAGTGCCCTGATTGGTAAGCAATTATCATCTGAATATCAAGCAAGTGATTATTTTTTTTGTGAGAATACAACTTTGAAAATGGAAATTATATAAAGTAACGAAAACGAATAAGGTGTGGCCTATATTTTCAAATCATTGTGATGTACTGAAATACGTATGATATTCCCGTGCAGGAATTCTGCATTACCATATGGTGAAGTATGGGTGGAGCGGAGAAAAATTCTCTCCGACACCGGGACCCGAACCCGGGTTTTCAACTCTACGTGCTGACGCTTTATCCACTAACAAGCAAACATTCTGATGGGGGCAGATAAAAAGTTTTTTTTTTCTTTCACCATGTTAATGATGTCAAAAGAAATACTTACACAAATTTTGGCTACTCGACCGCAATTACGAGGCCGTCCAGAAAGTGATTTTCCGTGGGACCGTTTACAGAAAAAATCAGAATTGCAGGGAAAGATTTATTGGAACAGATACATCAATTATTGAGCTAATTGTCAACATATCCCCCACTGGAAATGAAACATTTGTCATACCATGAGATGAATTTTTGTACAAGTGAGCCGCCTGGGATTAGAACGAGCGTTTAACAGCCGTCTGCATCTCTCTGTCGATCCCATGATATGACAAATGTCTCAATTCCGGTGGGAAATATGTTGAAAAGTGGCTCAACAATTGCTGTGTCTCTTCCAATAGATTTTTCCAATGAAATTGTATTTTCTTTTTGTTAACGGCCCCTGGTGAACTTATTTTTTACGGCCTCGTAATAGCGGTCGAGTGGTCAAAATTTGTATAAGCACTTCTTTTGACATTATTAACATTGTGAAAGAAAAAAATTTAACTTTTATATTTGCCCCCATCAGAATGTTTGCTTGTAAGCCACACCGGATTCCAGTTCTGATGCCGGATTAAATCCTCTCAGTTTCCCTTTAGTGGCCAACCTTCATAAATTGTGTCACAGATGTGTGACAGTGGCATAATGTCCAACACACTATGTGCAGAAGTGCACTCATTACGAGTGACTAAGTGGCCGGGATCCGACCGAATGAGCGCCGTATTTAAATTACTAACTGATTATTTACTCATATCATATTATTGTGATGTACCGAAGTACTGGAATCGGGTGTGGCTTAGTGGATAAAGGGTCAGCACATAGAGCTGAAAATCCGGGTTCGGGTCCCGGTGCCGGAGTGACTTTTTCTCCGCTCCACCCGTACTTCACTATATTTTCAAGCCCTACGCGAAGGTGTAGATAAAATAAATTGAATGGATATTATAAACATAATTTGAAAAGTACTGATGGGAAAAACATCAAATACAAAGAACTTGCACGATTACAAATACAAGGTCAAATGATCTTCTTACGTAAAATACTACTCCAGCGACTATTATGACAACAATTATTGGTGCTAATACTACTACTGTTAGGAATGTCACTACCAATACTAATATGACAGTCACATCCACCAATAACTAGCCTACTACAATCTCTACAGCTTAAATGCGACAGGCTCATGTCAGTAGATTTACTGGCATGTAAAAGAACTCCTGCGGGACAAAATTCCGGCACATCCGGCGACGCTGATATAACCTCTGCAGTTGCGAGCGTCATTAAATAAACCATAACATTTAACAATCTCTACAACTGCAAGTCATTTATTTTACTACTAGGCCTACTGCTAATACCACAATAACTGCCATATTAACCTCCACTTATAATGCCACACTGCCACTGTCACTGCTGCTACTACAATTGGCACTCAATACTAGTACAACTGATGCTGTCTACTGCTGCAATTTACACTCACTATTGCGTGTAATACTATTGACACTACTAATATTACTGCAACTAACACTAATGCTACTACCATTTCCACTACAAACGTGTGCATCAGTCAGGTTTATTCGGCAGTGTTTTGCCATCAGATATGTGTTAGTCCTGCTGAAAAGAATGCGGGAAACTGCGTGAAGTTTATTGCAAATATCGCTTGAAGAATATTTTCCTTTAATTCCTCCAGATTACGTGGATTGATTGCGTTTGTTTAAGGTTAGCCCAATAATAAATGTCATAGGGATTTAGGTCCGGGGATGTAGGAGACCATATCCCTGGATAATAACGACGAAATTTCCTCTTGCAGGATTTTTAAGAACATATTTTCACAACTGCCATAAATGCATTCTCATCATATTATACAATGAACTACGCACAGAACAATGAACGTGTTAAACTAGCACCACATTAAAAAAAAACTCTACTGAGAAACGAAACGGTTATGATATAGCATGATTCGCAGTAGCCGACCTTGACCGACCGGGAATACAGTTTAATGAGTTTCGGCTATTTCCGATCAACCTAACCGGCGGACACCTGATATTCCTTATATTACCACTACTACCGCTATTACTGCGATGTTCTAAGATCATATCTGGGTTTTATAATCAATCTAACTGTAGGCAGAGAAAAGTTGGATCTTCAATAATGCGATGTTAGCATCATACCAAGCTTCATTCTGTTACTACACCGAGTATTACATTGACTAGAACCTACAGCCGTAGCTCTCATGCGTAAATATGGCGTCACCTGTTGCCTACTGCACCCAGATTCATGAATAAAATTATAGGCATTTTTGTAAGTTTTGTTGTAGACTTTCTCTCCATAGTCTGTCTAGACTTGCAGAAACAGTTCTGAATAATATGAATTAATCGAAAAGTCGAACAAGGCATTGACAGTCATTTTGTTAACGGCAGATATTTTGATAGTTCATCATTAATCTAGGTGTCTCCTTTCTTTAAGAATAGAGTGCCGCAACTTTCCCTTCATAAGTGTTACACGTAGTGCATCATGGAATGTGGATCTTCATTACATTAGTGAGATGGTAATTAGTGGAGAAACGGTGGAAATCCGTAGAGGAAAAGAGAATATGCGTTAAAACCTGCCTCAACCATCGTCTTTGACCACTACACTGTCCACATGTATACGCCAAGATTTGAATACGTGTTCTTGCTCAAGCATGAAAACCTGTGCGTCTGTATTGTGGACTTAGTAATATAATGAGATCATAATTGGTTTATTGCGAACCTGTAAAAATATTAATATTAAACGACGGCAATATATATACTATGTGACCCGTAACCCATTTTTCGAATAAAATTACATAGGAAGTGTTTGCCCGGACGATGAGAACCTGCCGCGTGTTTTGAAAGGCGGCTGAAACGCTGGGTTCAATGAGCTGTTCCTCTTACACATGCAATGACGGAAGACCAGTCTGGCTGCCCGCTCCAGAGCTGATGAGCGGGCAGCGCGTGTAGGCCTAAATTTTTGTTCTACACGCAGCGCAGCAGATAAACAGCTCTGTGTTTCAGTGCCATTCACGTAATATTAAGCACCTGTTACTGCAAAACTGTGAACCTGTGCCATTTATTATTATTATTATTATTATTATTATTATTATTATTATTATTATTATTATTAGAGGAGAAGGTGGAAATATGGGCTAGGAGTGGTAATACGTGCCACCTCGTTTTTTACTATTCATTCATTCATTCATTTATTTTATTCCATAGATCTTACATGAGCAATGAAGATGTGGAACAAGTCAAAATTTTACAATATTACAATTACAATTTTTACAAATTTGTGCAATTTTTTACAATATTTTGGCGAGATGTAGTGAGATGAGGTGAGGTCCGAGGATTCGCCAAAATATTACCCGGCATTTGCCTTATGGTTTGGGGAAAACCTCGGAAAAACCCAACCAGGTAATCAAATCAAAGGGGGGTAATCTAATCAAAGGGGTTGATGCCAAGGACTCGCCATACACCATCCGGCTTCAGTCCCACGGCTGTGGAAAATCTCGGAAGAAACCAAAGACCAAAGGGGGATCCAACCCAAGCCCGAACGCAGCTCTGGATCAGCAGCCCAGCGAGTCTGCCGACTGAGCTACATCGATGGCTCTACTAAAAGTATAGCCTACAATACATAGACAATCAGATTATTAAATTTACAAACGCAAACGATCATTCATCAGTTCAGCTATATGTTTAATACAAAACAAGTTAATTAAATTTACGGCATAAACAATTCAACCAGTTGTGATATACAGAAATTGATATCATGCAAACTACTTCAAATTACAAACACAAACAATGTTATCAATAGAGCTATATAGATTACTATTCAATTTAAAGCATATACAATTCATCGGCCAAAACTATACAAATATATACAATACAAAGTAGGCTAGCATACTTTCATTAAGCTATACAAATTTGTGCAATTAATATCAAGTAGATTAATTCAATTTATAATCATAGACAATTCATCAGTTTAGCTGTACAGACTACTATACAATTTACAGCATATACAATTCATCAATTGAGCTATACAGACTACCATTCAATTTACAGTAGGCCTATATACAATTCATCAGTAGAGCTACACAGGCTAGTAATCATTTTAAAAGCATATACAATTCATCAGCCAAACTATACAAACATATACAATCAAATTAGTTCAATTTACAAACTTATTTTCGTTAAGCTATACAAAATTGTACAATTCATATGAAGTAGATTAATTCAATTTATAAGCTTAAACAATTCATCAGTTGACCTATACATTATACTATTCAATTTACAATGGTGTGGTTACTCAGCGAAAAAGCTCTAAAAGTACATCTGCGTCCTGACATCCTACTTATGTTTCTTTGTTTTTTTTTTTTTTTTTTTCCAATTTTAATTTCAAATTTTTGTGGTAGCCCATATTTAGACTCCACTACCTATATATGCAAATATCTATTGCAACTATTGACCTTTAAGACTGGAAAAATTGTGTATGAATAATTATTCTGT